>NC_140171.1:163233092-163622681 GCF_963971535.1 Notolepis coatsorum | reverse complement strand
GTCCACATTCACGCACAAATCCGTACTTTGATAATAATCAAAACCCAGCTTAAGCCGTTAAACCCATGTAGTGAATCGCGAAGCCAATACGCGCACACACACATACAGTCGAACTGGAACGGTTTACCAAACATACACTACCAGTAGGGCTGGGTGATCTATCGAGTATACTCGATGTATCGCGGCTTGTTCTACATGAGATGTAGTAAATTAGTATATCGTGAACATCGAGTATGTTGTCACGTCGCGGCTGATGAGACTTTAGCTTTAGCGCAGAGCTGTCCTCTTATTTCATTATAGACACATGACCAGCGCGGACCTTTAATGACATGCAATTTAATTGACGCAAGCAATGGGCTAACGTTAGCTGCTAACCAAGTTATCCATGATGACTAGGCTAAGCTAACTAGCTAGCTTGACAACAGAAGTTTAAACATAACTTCATATTTATTGGTTATTCGTTTCTTTATATCAGCATCCAGTTTCCATCTCTGTGTGTTAAACTCTTCCTGTTTACATTCGAGTGTGACGTCACCGCCTACGGCAGCTTAGACGCTCAAAACGTGAACCTAAAACAAAACCAGAGGGGGGGGGGGGCTGGCTCTCTCTCTCTCTCTCTCTCTCTCTCTCTCTCTCTCTCTCTCTCTCTCTCTCTCTCTCTCTCTCTCTCTCTCTCTCTCTACATTCAATGATTTAAAGTAGCCAAACATTACAGTATAAATACTAGGGATGGGTACCGAATTCGGTACTTTTGAGGTACCGAACCGAGTATCGATTCAAGTGAGATACAGTTTTTTTTTCTTTTTCTTCTTTTTTTTTACCTTTTTTTCTTTTCATGTCATGTCAACGTTCACACGCACAATATATGCTTACCTAGGATTTGACTTGATTCAACAACAAAGCAGTCGGAGCAATGGCAAGCCGAAAACTGTCGAAATTGTTTTTCACGACTGATGTAGGTAAATTAAATTTCTTGAGACTAAAGTACCGAAAAAAGGTACCGTTGGGTACCGGTATCGATTCATGTGTGTGTTTGGCTAAAGTGGATAGAAAACACAGTACTGTGCAAAAGTCTTAGGCACCCAATAGTTTTTATATAAATTGTCTTAGATGTAAATAAAATTTGTTTATTAGTGTGTCAGTAGACTACTCTTAGTACATTTTCATTTAATTATTTTTTAAAGCATCTTCATGGTTTAATAATGCAAACGTATGTTGCAGGGACTTATTATAATCATCATATTGGCGTGACTGTATGCATCAAAGGGTTAAATCAAGCATTTGTAAGTGCTTTAGAGGAAATGTCAAAATATCGCGATATATATCGTGTATCGTGATATGCCCAAAAAATATCGCGATATCATTTAGAGGCCATATCGCCCAGCCCTAACTCCCAGCATTCATATCTTATATGAATATCTTAAATCCCATCATATCTTATATCCCAGCAACATAACATAACTTACTTACCCAAACAACGTGTCCCTGAGTCCACTCATGCACGAATCCATTTAAAAACATTAGAAAAACACTCCGTTTCCCGATTCCTCAATCATCCAATGTCTGGAAGTTAGTGGACCCATGGTCCATCCATTCGACCTTAATAAACGGACTGCCACCGGTCCATAACCGCGTTCTATAGAAGAATAAGTCTTTATTTGCAGATTAATACACACGCGAGATGGAAGACCCACAGGAACACGGGCGTGGCTCTGCTGAGCTCTGACTGAGAGAGGGAAAGACAGACTGCCCTGCCCTCTGCTGGCGCATGCTGTGCACTACAACCATTGGCGCACAGTCTGTGATGTCACGGTATTGAAAATCATACCGACGGGATTTCGAAATACCCTGGTATACCGTAATACCGTCATACCGCCCAAGCCTAATTAGTTGTAATATTAGATGTCTAGGGGATGTCTTTTGTAGCCAGGGGAGCAGCAAGCTAATGCCAAAAGCGGACGTTGACTGTCTGACTCTGTTTACACTTCAGGGTCACGTTAGATAAGGAGGATACTAAAATTACATCAAATTAGACATTGCCAGCAAAGCAAAGATGAAGATGCTTATTTGTCAATAAAATACTGAAAACAAAACATGCAGACAGACAAGCAGCTCTAAGGAGGCAGCGCTAGAAAGCAGTAGTTTGTTTACAAAGATGTGTAAGAGAGGAGCATACAAATCTATTTGCCCCCCCCCCCACACCTACAGAATCAAAACAAGCATGTAGAAAAGACGAGCAAGAGACAAATTGGGAGCAGAGAAACCTTAAACTTTGTTTACAGACTTTATGAAATTACATATTTTTGCAAAAGTAATGAATGAATGAATGAATGAAATAACTTTTATTTAAAATGGACACCACAGCTACATTGGACCAGTCACAGTGGACAGACCAGATGTGTTGTTTTGCGTGTTTATAGCACAAGTGCTAGTTTTCAACACTAGTCCACTGAGGCTTTTCTATAAGATATAATAAAATTAACAGTGTAATACAGAATTAAAAATAATGATGATACATGATTGTGCAAACATTTAAAAATTAGTAATATTACAGGAAATTACATAATTGTCAAACGTGAAAAGATTGTGCTTACTCAAAACACTGCAGTGATAACATCGCATTGGTAATATGACATTACTACATTTCTAGTGTACAATTGCTTTAACCATACAGCCTAACTGAAATGTTTAATCTGCTTTAAATTATTATTTTGTCTGTGTATGGACTTTACAGAGCCGTGTCCAGTGAAGATGTCCCAGGGAAAGAATTACCTCAGTGACGGCCCCAACAAACGTGTCGGAGCTGTTTCACCGGCTGCAGACGAGAAAGATGACCACATAGCCGGTCCTAGCCAACACCATATGCTCTCCGAGGTGGTATTATGCTTCAGTTGTTATGCTTAGGGTTAGGCTATATCAGGGGTGGCCAACCCGCGGCTCGCGAGCCGCATGCGGCTCTTTGCCCGTCAATGTGCGGCTCTTCCATCCATAAAATTTTTTTTTTTTTTTTTTTTTTTTTTTTACTTTTTTTTTTTTTTTTTTTTTACTTTTTTTTTTTTTATGTCACTCATTCCATAAGGACGTAGAATAAACATTTACAAAATTTTTTTAAATGGTCCATTTGCATGTTCTTGCTATCTGAATCTAGGGACATATATGGATCAGTGTCAGAAATAGTGTGTCTGTTACTAGGCTTGAGTAAATTGTAATGAACCAAAGGAGAATATCAATTCTATTTAAAAAAAAAATTATCTTTGACTTTAAATAACACCATGCTAAAATTGACCAGACCTGAAAAATCTAAGCAAATGAATAAAGGGAAGATGATTAAACAGAAGGTTTTGTAGATACAGTACTGAATTCTGCCATCTTTTTTATAATGTAAATTTCTCCACCATTTTTCATCATATTGCAACACCGTTTTTTGCAAGACGTTCACAGAAAGGTAGAGAAACTAACTGCGTTCTGTTTTATGGCAATAACGTTCAGGTTTGTGGGAGATAATCCCAAAAAATAAGAGAAATTAAAAAGTAAATCCAGAAGTCAGATGATTCCAGTGGCCCTGAAAAACATCGAAGAGGGGGAAGTTTTAGACGTGCCACAAAGAAATGGCTAGCCAGTGAAGCATAGAATAGCCATAGGAAGGAGAGGGTAGGAAGTGCTTTTTTTTGTATGGGGTTGCTATTATGTTTTATTCTGTTTTTTATTATGATGATCTTTGTTTTATTATGATGCTCTATGTTTTATTATGATGCTCTATGTTTTATTATGATGCTCTATGTTTTTATTATGATGCTCTGTTTTAGTATGTTTTATTATGATGCTCTATGTTTTATGATGTCTGTCCATGTCCAAAATCAGGGACCATGATGGAAATAAGTGCTTGCACTTTCTCATGTTTTTATCCCTTGGATGCTGTCTTTTACTCCACAATAAAAATCAATCAATCAATCAATCAATTGACAGGGGCTGGTGTGAGCTGGGTAGGGTAGTTTTTCGAAATTTGAAAGCCCTGAGTCTCTTCCTTCAAAAGACTACACTCACTTTTGGCTGTGCCACTTCCTCCTGTCAATATGCGCCGGTTTCCGACTCAATGCCCTGAGATTTCTATAATCTTATATTTCACTAGTAATAACAGTTCAAATAATTGGTAAACAAACATAATGCTGAAAATATACACTTTTACTGTATATCTCGGGCTTAAGAGGTTAACCCTGTGAGGCCCAAATTAAAAAGAAATTAGCAACTTCAGAGGCCAGAGGGTGGGACATATAAACACATTTACTATCAAATAGCATTGTGAGGCTGAACAACAGGACCAATTGACTATACATGTGCTTAAAGGGGAACTATCTTATAAATGGCTTTTTTCAGTGTTTACCATTGTTTCTTAGCTATGTGGACTTATATTAATAGGATATATGTCTCTAATTCTCATATTGGCGAATTCTTCCAATTCTCCTCTCACAATATTCACCCTCACTGAACTGAGTCATCTGAAAATGTGCATATCTGTGATGTCAGAGATTTCTCAGCTGCATAATAATGTGGCAGTTGATGTGGCAGTTGGCACCAGGCCACACAGTGGTTGGAGCCCAGCCTCAAAACGGCTTAAGATCTTGAGGTAGAAAAATGCGGTTTTTAGTACTTGATTAGAAATACAAAACAATGCATTTTTTTTGAAAAAAACCTAGGTGTTCCATAGACTCACAGGAATTGTGTAAAAGTGCCCAAATAGTGAAAGAAATCGTAAAATAGTTCCCCTTTAACATTTTTTAAATAAACATAATTTTTTAAATGGCTAAAAGTGATTTTGTAATTTTGCAACCGTGGGTCTCACAGGGTACTTTTAACCCTGTGAGGCCCAAATAAAAAAGACATTAGCAACTTCAGAGGCCAGAGGGTGAGACCTATAAACACATGAAGGGTGCCGTGACTGAAAAAAAAGGTTGAGAAACGCTGGTATATGGTGTGGACCGTGTGGCTCTTTGTGGTACCACAGTAATTTTTTTGTGGCTCTTAGTCTCTGACTGGTTGGCCACCCCTGGGCTATATGAACAAAATCTCATATCATCAGATCTCCCTTAGGTTTGACTAGTGGATGAACAAAATACATCATATATATAGCTTAGGTTTGACTAGTGGATGAACAAAATACATCATATATATAGCTTAGGTTTGACTAGTGGATGAACAAAATACAGCACATATTCCTTAGGTTTGACTAGTGGATGCAGGACTTCAGGGTTTCTAGAGACACCTACCATTGGAGTCGAGCAGAGTTAACACATCCACTGCAATGATAGAAGTGGGCACATATTTGCCATTTTGGCTACAGAGCTACATCGGAGTTCACTTGTTTGGTCCACACCAGAGTTCTAATGAGCTTTCACACCACCCAAAACCAACCGGACTATCCGAGGAAACGAACCAGGGTTCGATTAAGGCGGACCAAAGAGCTCAGGTGTGAAAGCGACCTTAGACTGTAGGAGTTCAGGAATCTACTCTTTTTGGGTAGACTTTTTGCTAGTTTTCACATTATTATGGTATTAAGTTTTCCAATACCAGTTACAAGTGATATGACAATCTATTTGATATCAGTATCAAAATAATTTCCAAATGAACCGTTATGAATATCTGGTTGATTTCAAATAAGTGGTTAGCTGGCAAACCAGTTATCTGTCCACCCCCCCCCCCCCCCCTTATTACAATCCAAACAAAGAGTATACTTTTCAATACATTGGTTGAGCATTGGTTGAGCATAAGTGAATATGTTATGAACAAATTAAAAGTTTAAAAACTAGTGAACGATTGTCTTCCAGGGATGTATTGATACAGGTATTGGGCCATGCCAGGCTAAAACAGGGTAGCGGGATTGGGGCAGATTTCCCCAATGCTAAAATCTGACACCAAGAGAGCATGTGATTTGATTAAACTCCAAGCAGCATAATACCCTGTTTGGCCCATCTTGTACCCCAGCATGTGGGGAAACTTGGCATGGCCAAACACTTGTCTGACTTGTGAGTTAAAGAGATAGTTTGGATTTTTGGACTCTTAAGTGGTATGAAATACTTGCTAGTAGTATAGTTGATGCGATGCCATTAGCTTAACTCACAGAGTACCGTGGTCTGAGTTCTGGCCTGGTTCTGAGTGAACCGGGAAGCTTCAGACAGGCAGCAAATGAAATCATGAGACAAAAAAGTGTTATTCCACCACACAATAACCTGCAGGAAAAAGTTGTAATCATCCACAGCAGAAAACATGTCCTATGCTTCAGAGTGACATGATGTGTTGAACTAGTCTCAGTGTGAGGTAGTCAATAAATGCTGGGTCTTGAAGCATAGAAAATGAGGCACGCTGTTTTCTGCTGTGGGTGATTAAAACTTCTGCCAGGTCAGAACTCCGACCACGAGACTCGGTGTGTAAACTGAGGGCACTGCATCAACTATACTACTATAGTATTTCATAACACTTGATGTCCAAAACTCTGAACTATCCCTTTAAGTTGACACTCATCATCAAATACCAGTGACAAGACATGTCTAACATTAAAAAAAAACACTCAAGCCAAACCTGTCAATCTACAATTACTCTGGGGAGAGTGAACGTTGTACTTTGCAAGACTCTTATTGTTACTGTTTTTTATCTGGTATTTTTAGGCCACAGCCCCACTGATATCCAGTACAGTGGAGGAGATTGCATCTTGCAGTCACCTCTCTCTGTTGAGACTAAAGGAACTATCTGTCTACTTGGTGGACTGCATTAAAACACCAGGACTTAAAGGAACTGTGAATGAAGGAGGAGGTAAGGCTCTAAATGCTCTCTTTATTTAAAAAAGTATTCACATTGAGATATTTTTTCTTTTTTTACAAGAGCGCCCTAGCGCCCAACACAGGCAACAGCACAATTAACGTTAGGTTATGACTATAACCAAGTTCTGTTAATTAGGGGTGACGCTTGGCATCACTCATGCACTCCCTCGCGTACGTGCACGCGCACTGAATAAATTCCACAAATGTACCTTTAATACCAGTATTAGTCTGACCACACCCCTCATCAGCTTACCTTCATAAGCAGGTGTGTGGTCACCTGCTCTCCTCCTTCCCAAGCTTTCACCACAAGGTGAGGTCAAGGGCTGCAGCGGCCGTCGGATGCCAAGCGTCACCCCTAATTAACAGAACTTGGTTATAGTCATAACCTAACGTTCTGTATCATTAGGGGATCCGCTTGGCATCACTCATGCACAAAGGGAGGCCAAGCGGAGCCACTGGCCGACAAATACACCCGCTGAAGGCCCCCCACAACCAACAGAACAGGGAGGGCCGAGCCCCCCCGACCCTCCCTAATGGAGGGCACCCCCCTTATTAGAGGTTTACCGGGAGGGCGACGGACCCGACCGTGCGAAGAGGCACTCAAGCAACTCAGCGCACAGGGTGAGCAGACCGTGGCTTGACCCCACGACTACACACACGCACAACCCGCATGCCACCCGGGAACGAACGGAGGGAAACAACCTTGTTACTGCCCCCAGAATCACGGGGTCAAAGGCAAACCCAACCCCGTGGCAAGGCCGTAGCAGCGGAGCGCGAAGGAAGACCCAGACCCACCAAAAGGACTGGACTCCCTGGAATGGGGGCCCGGAGAAGTCCATGATGCCAGCATCAAGACCCCACCAGGTGGGCACTTAGTGACCCCGCCCCCCACATCGCCAGCGTATTCGGACAAAGGCCCCTCAGCTGTGCGGGCCCTGTCCTCCCCAACAGTACACCGTCTGGCACACTGGCCCTGTAACAGGCAGACAGCATGGCCGTAAACACACAAAGAGTTAACCAACGGAAGCAGGCAGTGCACCGGGGAAAAAGACCAGGCAACAGGCTGTTAACCCTAGCCTGGAGACTGCGGACGAGACAGGCGCCAGAAAGGACAGCTGAACACAGCCGCCCCGGCGGAAGGGGCGTATGCTGGCGTTGTTGCATGACCAAGCCTCCACAGAGAAGGCTGACACGATTGGCAGACGTCATGAACGTGCAGGGGCACCCTCAACCGGTGAACCCGGGAGTTGACACTGCAGCAACACACCAGAGAACCAACCACCCAGGTGTTACCCTACGCGGTGGTTGGTCCCATAACCCCTCAGGATAAAAACCCAAAACACACCTGCGGCACTGCTGCAGCCCGTGTTCCAGTTTCCAACAGGGTTATCCCGGGCCTACGGGTCAACGAAACATTACCCCGGACCGGGCCCGGTGATACGGGGAGCACAGGGTCCCCCGAGGAGGCCAAAACCACCCCAAGGCCCCTCTTCGCTACGCGTAAGAGAAGAGCGTAAAAAATGGAAAACCAGCCCCAGCACCCCGCACTCGGTATTCCCAGGAGGTCACCCAACCAAGTACCAACCAATCCCAACCTGCATGGCGGCCGAGATCCGACGAGATCGGGCGCGTACAGGTTGGCACGGCCGTAAGCCATTTACGACAGTGTAGAATACAATGTACCCAACAAGGGTTCCATAGCGCTCAACCCTGTGACACCCGGACCGACCTAGCATTTTTCCCCCTGAAAAAAGCCCAAGTCCCTCAGGGTACCAGAACAGCAGATCTGCATCCCCGGCGGACAACGGGTTTAACTGATCCGGACCAGCGCGACCAGAACCAGTCCCGTGCCCTAACCACGCCGACATGCCAACTCCAGGAGAAGGGGCAGATATGCGTGTTGATCTCAAAACATAAAAAGAAGGCGCCACCCAGACGTTTCGGTGCGAACCGTGCCCGGCGGCCCACCCCCAGGGCGTGAGACCCTTCCCCCTATGTTCAGATCCATTCCGTCATCATCCCCTGATATGAACGGGAACCCATCGACAACCACACAGGGCGTCGGAAGAGGGAAAAAAAACCCATCCCAATTGCTTCATAAAAAAACGCTGTTTTAACCCCAAGCAATCAAGGCGCGCCAGTCAGCCAATGTCCAACAGAACATCCTGAGCTAGCACTATGTGTGCGTTTTGACATACCCACATCAACAATAGGCTATTTAGACCATCTTATTGAATCCCCAAGACGCCCAGGGGAACGACAAGAGGGGCGAGATGCAATCAACTCCATGAATGAATGAATGAAAACTTTACCCAACAGATTGCAGAAAGGGTACAACCCAGTACGGCGCAATACACACAATTGGTTAAGGGGAGGCAGACCTGAGAAAGACGTTAGTCCTGTTTTCATCAGGAACCCCCATTTCCAATTCATATAGACACATCCAACTCTTTATAATAATAAAGAAAAAGCATCACCCGTATGAACCAACTGCACAGCTGGGAGTAAAAAACCCATTTCCACATGATTTCAAATCCAGTCACTCTTTTTAATCAGAGTGTAAGACCAGACCCTCCCAGAAACACCTTCCCACATGAGTTTATAGTCATGAAAAAGATATGCCAACTGTGAGTCATGTGACCAACCGACTCAAGTTTACACATAAATCGGGCGTAGCAGAACCGTGAGCCCTACGCCCTAACTCGACACCTTTAAGACACCGTAACTCATGGAAGGCGTCGCCATAGCAACACCGCTACAACGGGCGGGGAATCCTGCCGGCTCCTGTCTTGTAATAGGAGTTGGCAGAATAACCCCCCCCCCCCCCCCCCCCCCCCCCCCCCCCCCTGCCAAGACGTCCCACCGGCTCGGCCCTGACTGGCTCAGCAGAAGAGATAAAAAATCCCCTAAACCAATCAAGTGGGAAGGAGGGGTTTATTCGACACCCCCTCACGAAAACACACTTCGTTCCCTACACACAGAAAAACAACCGTAGCCATTTTGAAAACCTCCGGTAGAATGCAATGCATAGCATAAGCTAATACAATGCCCGCTACCCACAAAATGTGAACAGGATTTACAACAAAAAACAAGTCGCATGTGTGTGAATCCTACACCCGTTGACTATGTCGTACATAGCAAAAAACGCTGACCGAGAGTAACGGCTAGGCCGTGGAATGTGCGTGTACGAGTATTACTGCAACTAAACAACACAGCATTGTGAGACACATATACTTAGTTCAAGCAATGGAATAACACCAGTTTCTACCTGCATGTGGAGCATCAAGCTAATAGAACCTATTACTGAGTGTATGTTGCAGACCTTGCTTAACCTCGTAACACAACACGACTCATCTCACAACGTAAAAGTGCAGATTCATATTTACACAACCCCACCATATGAATTGTTGAAGAAACACACAGTTTGTTCGGCCAAAACATAGTCCCCCTTATGTCGGGGAACTTTTTTATTTATAATGTTTTTTTAAGGCACAAAATCATAGAGGGGCCGGGGAGGGTGTACAAGAGAGGGGATACAGAGGGGAAAAGTCACTCAGCGGTGTCTGCCACCTCGCGCCGCTCGAGTCTTGCCACCCCGAGGAGCCCCGGAGGGACGGTAGGTTACTGTCTGCTGGTCACGACGTTCCCTACCGTCTCCTCCGGTCGTGGATGGGCCGGCGGTGGCAGAAGCGCCGTCTCTTCTCCTGGCCCTATTGGAAGGGCCAGTAGCGGCGGCGGAGGCAGTGGTAGCGGCGACGGAGACAGCTCGACGTCGCGGAAGCCTTCTGACTCCACCGGCAAGGACGGGAGGCGGAAAATGGGGTTGGAGGATGGATCTCTCCTCTGCCATCTCTCTGCATGTCGAGGTCATCAACCGCAGGGCCTTCCCGAACAGACCAGCGTCGGAGAGGGCGGCCGTCAGAAGAGGGGCTCTCTTCCGTTCCGGCACACGGGCCTGCTCCAGCCAAAGATGACGCTGGCCCAGGGTGGCCAGGGCGCGCACTTTCCCCATGGCTATGGCCAGCACCTGGGAAAGGTGCAGGACAGCTCCTGCAGCCTGGGTGATCTGATCGCATTTTACCTCGTTCAGATCCGTGCCGCCCGTCATGATCCCCGATACAAATCTAGCCAGGTGGGCGATGTTAGACGCCGCAGCCAGCGATTGTGTACCAGCGATAAATGACTGGTCACCCCAATAAGCCAATCGCCTAGCCGATTTCCCCTGGAGGACCGGCTTGCATAGGGGTTCCCACACCATATCCGGACAGAGGAGAGCGGCCATCGGGCTGTCAAGCCGAGGCACGCCCTCCCCCATACCTTTGACTAACCCGACACCCGCGTAACTGGTACATAGGTGGGAGTTAGTCCCATGATGTTGGACACCGCCTGACCCTGACGAACATAGGCCCCCATTGAGGGGAAAAATGGGTAGACAACGTCCACCCCTCTCACTGGGCGACGCTGCCAGGGATGACCTATGAGATCATCAGGGACAGGTGCAGGCAATGGCAGCGGCAGAGGCACGCCGTTTGCGGCGGCGGCTACCGCCATGAGCTCGGGAAACAAAGCCCGCAGTTCCCCCTGCAGACTTTCCTCCACCGACCCCGCATCCCTCACATGCAGCAGGCTGCGACTGGTTAAGGAGCCACAGTCTGATGTGGCCGACAGTAGGGCATCCTGCTGATGAGGCCAAGGTGGTTCCTCGACATCCTCGAACAGGGAGCCCCATGGAGCCATTTCTCCCCCCTCCGGGGTCTCCTGAGGAGGGATACTCTCCTCCACGGGACCATCATACAAGAATCCGTCCGCCTCTTCCATGAAGTCCTCAGTTTCCATCGGAAATCCAGAGCCGGACGCATCCTCGCTGGTCTCCAGCAGTTCCCCAAACCCAGGCCGTTCGCGTCTGCATGCTACCATCTTGCGACGTGAACGGGCAGACGCGAAAAGTTTGCGTCGCAAATCCCCTGGCTCCAAGACAACCCCCCGTTCACCAACGGACGATTCCCCGGAACCAGAAGAACCAGAGTCGAGATCAGGCCATCGCCGGAGCGACGGCACCGACTCCTCGGCTCTTCGGAGAGGCAAACTATCCATCGGCTGTCTCCTGGGCTGGGTCAGCAACCATGAAAGTGGCAACAGCCCAGCACCAAAACGCACGACGGAGGCGGGAATGGAGAACCGCTGGTGAAGAGTAGGTCTAGCGGGTCTACTCTCCGCGGAATACATTATGACCCAAACTTTTTCTTTACAACAGATATGAGAGAAGAAAAAATTAAGCACAATGTAAACTCGTCACAACTCTTTTCAACTAACAACACGTCAAGTGGGGTACTACCGGGCACTTCCTTGTGGTGAAAGCGAGAAGGAGGAGAGCAGGTGGTCAGACTAATACTGGTATTAAAGGTACATTTGTGGAATTTATTCAGTGCGCGTGCACGTACGCGAGGGAGTGCATGAGTGATGCCAAGCGGATCCCCTAATGATACAGAACAGGGTTGCAGATATTTCATTTCAACCTTTATTAAAAAATCGTACGATTGTACAAATGTAAACAGTACATAATAAAAGCAATATTCACAGACAATTTAACACAAGAGTAATAATAATATAAAAAAAATAATGTTCTAAAATAATTAAAAAATCTTTAGGATTCCGGTTTAGCGTTAGAATGGAGTAAGTCGCATGTGACACAGCTGCTCACCCGTTCTTTTTTTTTTTCCTTTTAAAAACATATTTATAAACCATTAATGCGTTTAAAACTTGACGCATATATCAACTAGATTATTAACTAACTATATTGACCAAAAGAATCGAGATGCCAAACACAAGGAAAGACACAACGAGAACAAAACCAGTCGCAGATGATCCGCCTAAGGAAGCAGGATACGTGCGGCATACAGCAGGAAATATAGACTTGACAGTGGCCGCTTCAAGTTCAACCCCTTCAATTACCTCCGCGGACACCGAATATATCATCCGGAGAATGGAGGAAATGGAGAAGATAATAACTCAAAAAGTAGATGCTATTAAAGAATCTATTGAAGGCAAAATTGATGCGCTGAGAGCGGACGCCGACGCACAGATTAAACGCACCGAGGCTCTGGAAAAAGTAATGGAAGCCCACGAAAACAATTTCGCTCGCATCTACAATGAAGTAGAGGTTAACAACGTTAACCTAACTGCTGAGATGAAGGGAAACTACAAAGAAATCAATACGGAGCTCAGCGAAATAACGTTGGAGCTTAAGCGAATCAATGAAGAACAGAAAGCCAAAATATTCGAGATGGAATATCAAAAATGCAAGCTGAATATTCGTATTGTCGGTCTGGACGAATCAGTGAGATGTGCAAACCCTGAAGAGTTTGCCACAGAATTACAGAAAATCTTGGGAACAGAGATCCTTCCTAAAATACCAGAGGTGGAACAGTGCTTCAGATTGGGGACCCGCTCCATTGGCAATAACGCTAAGCCCAGAGTGATATTGGTTATCCTGCGCCAAGTCAGAATAAAAGAAATCATTATTCGTGAAACTCGCAGGATGAAAGGCAATCTGAAATACATGGATGTACCAATACACTGCTTTGAAGATTATTGTCGTGATGTAGTGGAACTGCGTGCCAAGTTCAAGACGGTGATGTCTCAACTATACCTGGAGAAATACAGACCCCTACTAATATACCCTGCAATACTTCGCATTGTCGATAAACAAGGAGCAAGGGTTCTCCTCAACTCGCCTGAAGATGCAGCCAAATTCTTGTCTGCACAACACGCAGAATAGTGTATAAATGGCCTTTTAATCTCTGTTATGCAAGGTCACCATATAGTACAATCTTTAATAACCGAGAATTTGGGACAGAGAGACCTACGTGCTCAGAGTTTTTGAATGCTTTCCCCGACGGGTTTATATTATTGCGGACATATTGGATTCAAGATTGGAACACTCCAGAACATACTGGAACATTCAAACAATGTAAAAATGACATATTGGAATAATCTAGAACATCTAAGCATTCTTTGATATATGGAACATTCTGGAATATCAGCAATACGTGGTCATTCACTCTACCAGAAGCCCCTCGGGGGAATAATCAACAGCTATCTAGATGCAGAACCACAGAACCATCATAGCCGGCCGGCTGAAAGATCACTCTACACAACGATCATCGCCCACCCCGGTCAGGGGAAATGCTGCATATACGTATTTAAAAACTGTTTTTTATTAATGGGAAATAATTCCACTACTTCTCCAATTTATACTTTAGATGTTTAAGCATAGCAATGCTCTTTTAAGATCTAAGTTAATGTTCTCTTCCTTTTACTTGTTTTTTTTTTTTTTCATCTGCTCTCTCTGATTTATTGAGGCTCTCTCTTCAGTTCAATACCTTCATATTATTCATGGGTTACTATAAATTACACAAGTTCATATAAAATGTAAGTGATTAGGGCATGACAATTGAAGCTTATTTTTGGTCTTTATTTTTAGTTTTATCTCATTTACATTTTTATTTATTTATTTTTTACGGGAAGTGGCCAAGCCACAGTCGACATTCTACTTATGGTAGAATTTAGAGTGTTAGATCCTATGGTATACATAGGAATGTTAAGGATAATTGGATCATTCTGGGATATCCGGTGGTGCAAGGGAGGGAGTCATACGCAAAGGTTGTGTTCATGGAACACAATCCTGTACGACTCTCGGTGGGAGGGAAGGGTAGGGGATTTTTATTTGTATATATGTATGTTTTTAAGCTCGGCTCTCAACGGGACCTCACTAGTGGGATGTATATCTATTATTGCCTCGCACTCTAGAAGCATTACCAAAAATTACAATGCAACATGTATAGACTATGGCTAGTTTGAATATAATGATATGGAACACCGGGGGAATAAATAACCAACTCAAACGCAAAAGCGTGCTCACACTGATGAAAAAAGAACATGTGGACATTGCTCTGCTAAGCGAAACGCACATTCTAGGGAAAGACATAGATAAATTAGCGGACAACATATACCATAATATCAGTCACTCTTCTATTGGTACGAGAACTCGGGGTGTAGCCATAGTCGTTAAACGTAAGTTGAATATTGTACTAAAGGGAGTATGGTCTGATGTAGAAGGTCGGATAACTATAGCTAAGATTGAACATAAGAACAGGAAAATAGCGTTGATAGCGGTATACGCCCCAAATTTGTA
The DNA here is from genome assembly GCF_963971535.1 of Notolepis coatsorum. Classification (NCBI taxonomy): domain Eukaryota; kingdom Metazoa; phylum Chordata; class Actinopteri; order Aulopiformes; family Paralepididae; genus Notolepis; species Notolepis coatsorum. The sequence continues at coordinate 163,607,675 of NC_140171.1, read as the reverse complement.
CGAAGAAGTTTTCTTCACTACACTAACCAATGCAATGTTAGACATTCCCGATTACTCATTTATAATAGGAGCGGATTTTAATGCCATCTGGAACCCAAGGATGGACAAATCTTACCTCGCCTTTTCCAGCGAACAAAAGAATTCATCGAAGGCATTAAAGGATTGGTCGAAGATTACAGGTGTAAATGACTTATGGCGGTTACTTAATCCCACGACCCGAAAGTACTCTTGTCGATCTGCGAGACATAATACACTATCCAGAATAGATTATGTCTTTGCATCACAGAGACTATTTGATAATTATGAAGTGGAAATGATACCCAACGCACTCAGATCACTGTTATTTACTCCTTAAAGGTACATTTGGTATACTATCCTCCCGAGCCCCAAGATGGCGATTTAACTCGTTGCTGCTTAATAACAAGGAATTCATTACACAACTCAAAGAAGCTCTTATAGTATTCCAACGGGAGAATGCAAACTCGGTGCAAGACCCCAGAATAATATGGATGTCGGTAAAGGGAATGATCAAAGATTTCACGGATAGCTTTTCCTCCAAAATGCGCAAGAATCAATGCACAAAACTGTCTGAGCTGGAAACGCTTTACTCAACGTTATTTAATTCTCTAAAATACAACAACTCAACTCGACTAGAAAATCAAGTTAACGTACTAAAAATAGAGATCAATGCCATATACAGACAACAATCGGAAATACAAATACGCAGCACAAGACAACAGCAGTACTCCCAAGGTTCCAAACCCAGCCACCTATTAGCCATGCGATTAAGAATTAATGCAACATTTGCAGATATAACTACCATTAGAGCACAACAAGTACTTGTAACAGATCCTGTAAAAATAAACGATACATTCAAAGTATTCTACTCCGACTTATATAAATCAGAAACGACCTTCGATCAAAACAAAATGGACACATTTCTTAATCAAATTATTCTCCCTAAACTTTCAGAGGATGACGCTAAACAGTTAGAAACACCGATCACACTAGAGGAACTTAAGAAGGCCATAACCGCAATGAAAAGTGGTAAGGCTCCTGGAAGAGACGGTTTCCCATCAGAAATGTACCTTTCTTGTTGGGACATAATTGGCCCCTTATTACTAAATATGATCTTATACTCAGTCAAGGAGGGGAACTTCCATAAGAATGACAATATTGCACTCATAACAGTCCTCCTTAAAAAAGACAAAGACCCCAACGAGTGCGGTAGTTATAGACCTTTAAGCCTCCTCGGAACAGATATCAAACTGTACTCTAAGGTATTAGCCATCAGATTACAAAAGCATATGACGTCTTTAGTTCACCCGGACCAAACTGGCTTCATAGGAGGCCGCCTGATCACTGAGAACATAAGACGAATACTGCACGTACTTGATGCCGACAAGGAGGACACCATACCTAAGGCGATGCTGTCCCTGGATGCTATGAAGGCCTTTGACAGGCTGGAATGGTCGTATCTGTGGGCAGTGCTAGAAAAGATGGGGTTAGGAAAAGGATTCATCGATATGATTCAAGTATTATACAAAGACCCATCGGCCATGATTACAACAGGCACAATCATCTCCAAAATATTTCCGGTATCACGCTCTGCCAGACAGGGTTGTCCTCTTAGTCCCGGACTGTTCAATCTATCATTAGAGCCTTTAGCACAATATATAAGACAATCCCAATCCATAGAACCAATCGTAATCAAGGGCACACAACAAAAAATTTGTTTATATGCGGACGATGTAATATTGTTCATGCAAAACCCCAACACCACATTGCCTCATCTGCTCAAGTTGATTGAGGACTTTGGTGATTTATCGGGATTTAAGATAAATTGGCCGAAGTCGGCTTTCCTTCCACTTAACACCCCTGCAAAAAAAGATACAACCCTCCCAGGACAGATACCGATGGTAAAACATTTCAGATGCTTGGGAGTGGAAATATTCCCTACCATAAGACAAACGGTGAAGCACAACTACACAAAAATCCAAAACAAAATCAAAGACGACCTTGATAGATGGGCAAAACTTAAAAACACAGTACAAGCACGGATATCAATAGTTAAGATGGATGTACTACCTAAAATCAACTTCTTCAGTTCAATGCTACCGTTACCCCCTCCAGAGGGTTACTGGAAAAGATTACACTCCTCCACATACAAATTTATTTGGAATAACAAACCACCACGTATAAAAAGATCCACCGCACAGAGAAATAAAGCAGATGGTGGCATGGCATTTCCAGATTTTTTCCTATATTTTAAGGCGTACACATTAAGTCCATTGACAACATGGTTTGACTCCCAAGCATTAGCATCCTGGAGAAAAATAGAAGAAAACATAGTAGCCCCACATAGACTGAAGGACATAGCATACACTAAACTAACAATCAAGCACTGTGAACGAAAATTTGGCCCCATAATTACTCATGCGATCCGGATATGGCGTGAATCACAAAAAAAAATCCTAACCCACAAAAATGGCACAATCATACTCCCTTATTCAATAACAATGCACTCTTAATTGGAAAACGACCTATAAGATTCCCTATATGGGAAGAGCAAGGCATACACTCATTAGGGGATGTTTTTAACAAACAGGGTTTTTGTAGTGATAAAGAAATACGCAAAAAATTTTATCTCACCAAGTCACATGGCTTTTTCACAAACAGTTAGAGCTATGTTTGAAGTCTCACGGTGTTCCATTAGACAGACCAATTGAACACCACAGATACCACAAATTCTTCTACGCAAGAGAGACATCGAGAGGTTTTGTTTCAGAATTTTATCATCAATTACTAACGTCCTCGTATGAAACCCTCCAACTTGACTCTGTCTGGAGGAGGGATATACCAGACCTGGAAAATGACTTTGATTGGCAAGGAGCCTGGGCAAATGTCCGACTTACATCAAGGAACCCGGATCATCAACAAATCAATCTTAACTATATTCACAGGACATACTTGACTCCTATAAGACTGTGCCGAATGGGGCTTAAACAAGATTCCAAATGCACCCAATGTACAAATGGGGACGAAGGGACATTTATGCACATGTATTGGGACTGCTCACCAGTTAAGGCATTCTGGAAAGATGTGACCCAACAAATATCAAAACTCGTATCTTGGAATATACCTGTACACCCCTCGGTATTACTATTGAATGATGTTTTTGAGTTTGCAGTGAATCCACAGCTAAAGAGATTGGTTTTATCGGGTATCACAGTAGCCAAAAAGCTGATCGCATCACGCTGGTTTCAACCGGAAAAAATGTGCCGTAAAGTTTGGTTTCTTACATATCTCGATGTAATTTACCATGAAATATCTACAGCAAGAATTCTGGGTCTCAATGAATCCAAAATGTCAATGTGGTTAGAAGTGGTGAAGAGAATAAAAGCTAGCTTATAATGGTAGTGTCTGGTTAGGTGCAAGGGATAGTGGAGGTACTTCTCAAGGTGGGGTCCGGGAGGGGGGGGTTCGAGCTGAGCATATGTGTGTAGGTTTTTTAGATAACAGGTATTAGGGGTATATCTTATATAAGACAACTAACTAAAATGTGATCTCATTGGATGTGCCCTGACAATTAATGCTTGTATATCTTATCGTGTGTTGTCATGTTTGTTTATATGTTTGTTTAAAAAATAATAAAAAAAATAAAATACAATAAAATAATTAAAAAATCTAAATAAATAAATACCAGTGTTTTTTGCACCTTTCTGCAAGAGAAGGCCAACCCACTCTATCATACAGGACACAATGGTGAGTATCATCTGTCACCATTAATAAACCTAAGAGCTGAGTGATATGCAGAATCCAGAGGTTTAAGGCTGATGCCGCAGCAGACCTATAAATTACATCACCATATTCAGTTCAGTTATTTTTTATTTCGGGTTTTGGACACAACAATGGTCATTCTATAAATCACCAAAGTTTTACCAGCTGCTATTGCAGCATTGTCTGAAAAGGGATGGGGAGAAGCACTAGGCTTGTCAGGCCCTACCCCTGAAGACTTACGTTTAATTTGTTTTTTCACATTTACATACATAGTACATACATACTGTATAGTACACTTTACAGTACTTACATATAGTACACATTACAGTGCATATTACATATACATTACATACAAAATACATTGTATTGTAATACATGTATTTCTTTAATTAATTAAATGCAATTAAAGCTGTTCTTCCCTTCTGTACCTATCGAAAATAGATTTTTGTAGTCTAGATTTGAATTGATTTATGTTTTCACAATATTTTTGTTCATCCTCTAGCCCAGTGGTTCTCAACTGGTCTAGCCTCGGGACCCAACATTTTCCTTAGTCATTAAGTCGCAACCCAACATTTTGAACCACTATGATTTATGTAAAAAAAAATGCAGTAATAAGCAATCTTTCAAAACATGAAATAAACACAAAAAAGTGCAACAAAAGTATTGCTAAAAACCCAATGAAATAAAATAATAATAAATAATATATGCTTCTTAGCAGATTTCTTAGCTTAGGGGAACTAATGGGATAATTGGGGTTGCAACAAAAGTGCAACTAGGGCTAAAAAGCCAATAGCTTCTTAGCAGATTTCTTAGCTTAACATAACAGGCCTAAGTTTGGGGGAACTAATGAGATAACTGGGGTTGCAACAAAAGTGCAACTAGGGCTAAAAACCCAATGAAATAAAATAATAATAAATAATATGCTTCTTAGCCGATTTCTTAGCTTAACATAACAGACCTAAGTTTGGGGGAACTAATGGGATAACTGGGGTTGCAACAAAATTTCAACTAGGGCTAAAAACCCAATGAAATAAAATAATAATAATAAATAATTATGCTTCTTAGCAGACTTCTTAGCTTAACATAACATACCTAAGTTTGAGGGAACTAATGGGATAACTGGGGTTGCAACAAAAGTGCAACTAGGGCTAAAAACCCAATAGCTTCTTAGCAGATTTCTTAGCTTAACATAACATACCTAAGTTTGGGGGAACTAATGGGATAACTGGGGTTGCAACAAAAGTGCAACTAGGGCTAAAAACCCAATGAAATAAAATAATAATAAATAATATGCTTCTTAGCAGATTTCTTAGCTTAACATAACAGACCTAAGTTTGGGGAAACTAATGGGATAACTGGGGTTGCAACAAAAGCAGCCAAAAGTGCAACTAGGGCTAAAAACCCAATGAAATGAAATAATAATAATAATAATAATAAATAATTATGCTTCTTAGCAGACTTATTAGCTTAACATAACAGACCTACAGTAAGTTTGGGGGAACTAATGGGATAACTGGGGTTGCAACAAACGTGCAACTAAGGGCTAAAAACACAATGAAATAAAATAATAATAATAATAATAATAATAAATAATATATCCTTCTTAGCAGACTTCTTAGTTTAACATCCCAGAGAACTAATGGGATAACTGGGGATGTTGTTTGCTCCTGACAAGAGTCTCAAAGTCTGGGGTGATGGTAGACAAAGCAACTCTGAGGTCATGCTCAATGTCCAATCTGTTCCTCCGCTTTGTCTTCAGCTGGACCAGAGCTGAGAAGCCACTTTCACAAAGATAGGTAGTGCAAAAAAAAATAATAATAATAATAATTAAAAAAAATTATAATAATTACACACACATCCGTGACCCACTCAAAATGGCCCCGCGACCCACCAGTTGAGAAACACTGCTCTAGCCCATATTCCAAAACTGATAAGAACAACAATTATTTTTCTACTAATTAGAGGAAAATTGGATCTGTTTCTGTACAGGAAACCAATTTTCTGTCGCAGTTTAGAGGCAAGATTATCCACATGGAACTTAAATGTAAATTTCCCGTCGAGCCACAGGCCAAGATATTTATACTTGTGACTCTATACAAGAGCCACTCATAGTAGATACCTGCACATTATCAAAGTCAATATTTCTGGCTCTTGAAAACAACATAAATATTGTGTTACTAGCATTAACTCATTGGACGCCAGAGGTCATTTGGGCGTATGGCTGTTGTGTGCCAGCGCTTTGTTCAATGGGGATAAATGCCGCTGTTTGCAGTGCTAAAACTATATTAAATATTATAGCTATGGATCTAATAACATAGTCGATTGTCAGTGAGTTTCTTCCGGTCAACATGCAAAAAACAGATAATTTTTTCATCCATATATTTCCGTTTTATACCGTGGTGAATATGAGTATAGTTTTAGAGTGATTCTGTGTAATCCCGGGAAACGAGGCCAAACAACGTTTTACTGCATTTCATTATAAATTGTGCCATTTCTCGCCTGGATCAATAATCGATCTGAAATCAATGCTAGATTATTGCGGTATTATGTTTCATCATGCATGCAAGAAAGGGTGGGGGGGGTCGTTTTTCTATGCTTCGATCGCCACCAACGGGACACGGCCCACACACACACACCGCAGACACATGCTCCGATCGCGGGGGGGAAGTTATCGGATCAACGCAAGATTGATAACAGATAGTACTTACCTTGTCTATGATGTACTGCAAAAAGAATAATCCAATTATCTGATCGCCATTCCAAATACTGATCGCGATCGTGTGTCCAACGTAATCCAGCATTGAACATGAACGGGGGGCGGGGACCCTCGTCGATGCCATCCCTATAAGCGCTTGTCTTGCCGGAGTATTTAGACCCCGCCCGCACGCCGCAGCTCGGCCCAGAAAACAAACCACATTGTTTCAAATGGAGTGCAATAGCGGCCGCATGGCGTTAGGCGGCGGTATTGTGATGGGACCGGAAGAAGCCTACACGCTGAAGATTCAAGAGGTTTATTTGTCACATACATACCAGGGCATACAGTGATGTAACCGGATATGCCGCCTCCAGATTGTGCAAGTGGAGAATTGTCCCTGTCCGCAGTTAAACAGCAACTTTTCATTCAGATTTATAGCTTCAGAGTTCCAGGGTCCCAGTTTGCTTATTCAGTTATGAAAACATATGAATAATTTTCAATAATTAAATGTCTCTCTGCATACATGATGTCAACTTTGCCGTCAAACTCTCCTCGCACAGCTTTTAAAATGTCTTATGTGTTTTCATGTTTTTCTGTGTCCATGTGAGCTTTGAGATCTCCTTTATTACACACGGAAACATATGGTCAAGCGTTGCACACCGCTTCTTGTCCCGACCGGGGCGGTTCATTGGGAATTCCCTCTGCAGTTCATCTGTAAATGTACACTTGTGCTTTGGCTTCGTGAGCAGAATAAAATCTGTCCACTTCCTCTGTTTGTGTGTGACAGACATTTTCATGAATTTAGAAAACCCCACCGGACGCCCCGGACAGGGTGTGAAAAGTGGACGTGTCCGGGCAAAAGAGGACGTTTTGGTCACCCGATTAGCAATTCTAGGTTAAATTGGTCCTTTGATCAAAAGTAATTTACTGTATTTCTATGGCATTTACACTTAACACACATTATTTTACAGTGTAGGCTGATGAATGAACAATAATCCACTTGATAAAGTAAAATTGGATGAAAACGAATAACCACGGCTTGGTCGAGTGAAAACAGACGACTGACTGACTAATTTTATTCAACAAAAACACGATGCAGGTGCAGATAACGCTCTGCGTTTGCTTAAAGCCGGACATTTGCACAAGGTGCGCTTGATTTCTATCACAGGCCAGTTGAATTGCTCCTGGGTGAGGCAGCGGGCCGGAAGAAAATTTCAAAATTTAACATTTTAAAATATTAAATAGCAAATAGAATCAATTGTTGTTTTTCTGGTAAATTAATAGTTTGGATGAATCGATAACAAAATAATGGTTAGTTGCAGCCCTAGTGTTGGTGCCGTGTACAGGAGTTCAGTCGTAGGTGAAGAGGTATTCCGTACATGGTTCTGGGTCTGTAGTAAGAAACATGAGCATCACGTTCTGTTCAACATTGCTTCCAAATAAAAAGAGAAAATGCCTTTCATTTGTATTTAGTTTAAACTCAGGATTATTCAAAAGTAGTCATGGATTATGTGGTTATTTTGTAGGCAAATGTTTCATAAAATTTACAGAAAACATACTATATTGTGATATATTTTGTTACAGATATATGAAATTTCCCATAGTGTGATGTAAGATTTTATCCATAAGGTGACACTTAAATCTGTTATAACCTGAGACTAAAGGGGCTTTAGTCCTGGACTAAATTAAACTGACCTTAACCATAGCCATGATAACCACTCCTGCTCCACTAACTGGTGCTTGAAACAAAGTGGTTTAAGTCTATAACTGTAGATGACTCTGGACTACACTGTTCTTAAACTATAAAACCAAGATACATACCATTATAAACCTCTTACATAGAAACTAAAGCTGAATAAAATAACCAATTATCTTTCTCTCCTTCCTCTGACACTCTTCTCCATCACTATCTCCATCCAGATAGCTGTCCTGTCAGGCCTGGGAAGAAACCAAGAGGCTTGGATGGAAGAAAATGTTTCTGCTGTGACCAGTGTGGGAAGAGCTTTAGTCGTCGAAGTAATCTGAAAACACACCAGAGAATTCACACAGGAGAGAAGCCCTACTCCTGTGACCAGTGTGGACAGGGCTTTAGTCGGCAACATAATATGAAAACGCACCAGAGAATTCACACAGGAGAGAAGCACCAGAGAATTCACACAGGAGAGAAGCCCTACTCCTGTGACCAGTGTGGAAAGAGCTTTAGTCGACTGTCTGATCTGAAGAAACACCAGAGAATTCACACAGGAGAGAAGCCCTACTCCTGTGACCAGTGTGGACAGGGCACAGAGGAGAGAAGCCCTACTCCTGTGACCAGTGTGGACAGGGCTTTACTCTGCAACAGAATCTGAAAAAACACCAGAGAATTCACACAGGAGAGAAGCCCTACTCCTGTGACCAGTGTGGACAGGGCTTTAGTCGGCTAGATAGTCTGCAATCCCACCAGAGAATTCACACAGGAGAGAAGCCATACTCCTGTGACCAGTGTGGAAAGAGCTTTAGTCGACTGTCTGATCTGAAGAAACACCAGAGAATTCACACAGGAGAGAAGCCCTATTCCTGTGACTAGTGTGGGAAGAGCTGTAGTCATCTGAGTATTCTGAAATCACACCAGAGATTTCACACAGGAGAGAAGCCTCCTTCTGTGACCAGTGTGGGAAGAACTTTAGGACAAGTACACATCTTCTGATTCATCAGCAAATCCATATTTGCTGATGAATCCACATCATTGTGGTCTGTGAGAGAAGAGATTCAGTAAATTAAAAAGATTAGAGAAAACATGCGAAAATCCACTTGGGAGAAAAGATTCAGTGAAATATCAACAACCTGTCAATTCATCTGCATGTTTTTAGAGTAGAGAAACCTGCTGTAGCCAGTGTTGGAAGAGTTCCACTCATAATGATACTTTTTTTTTTATTATGCTTAACCTTGATTTACCGGTTGAATGCCCACCATCCACTTCAATGTTAGCGTTACGCCTAATCTATGTTTTAAATTGTGGCTATGTGTCTAATCTGCCCGTCGCTTATCAATGACTCGTTTTCCAGTCAACATTGTCGAAGCGGATTGTTTTTTTATCGGTTCATTTTCGTTTTATAGCATTTTGAAAAGCCCTCGTTTTCAAGGAAAATATAAAGATTCCATGATAAAAAGACATTTACTGGAATATTCTAGAATACACAAAAACGTTGAAATTTTTCGACCTATTTATGAATCGTTTTCAAATAAACGCTAGATTATCGATAGTATATGTGTACGTATGCATGCTATGAGGCGATCTGAAAAATCGATTCTCTTATTTCCTCATCAGTGATCGCGCACAAACAGACACATCACACATAGGGCAAACGCTGAGATCTCAGCGAATACAACTCTGATTATCCCAAGACTGGTAAAATAGATTCCTTACCTCAGATCAGATGTTCTCCAAAAAGATCATTCCAATTCCTGATCGCCATTCCAAATATCGATCACGCTTATTGATTGAGTATTGGCTGCTGTAAATATATATTCCAGGCTGATTCCTGTCCCGCGATGACTTCCATGTTGATCAGACTGCTCCGAGCACAAGGAACCAGCTGGCTCCGCCCCTACATATCTACAGATCCCAGGTCAGTCTAAGCGACTGACCTGCAGTTACACAGGGATAGACGATAGGGGGCGCTTTTTTCCATTCTCTCGGTTGATGAAATATGATTTCAGATCGCTAATAAAACAATAAAACGATATTTGTCGTCGTGGGCACTCAGTGGGGGGCCTAATAATACGAGATATGTCGTCCGTGGCACTGAAAGTGTTAAGATGATCTGTCAAAAGCTTTTGATACATTCGATCATCACATGCTTTTAAAAAGGTTATCTAGTAGCAAGGCGCTCGCCACCAACGCAGGAGATACTGGTATCGAGCCCAGCTCTCTGCGTTGCTTCCGGCTTGGCCGGCCGTCATACTAACACAACTGTCAGTGTTAGCGGGTGGGAAAGCCGGTGGGTGGGTCCTGGTCGTTGTAAACAGCGACTCCTACAGTTCGGTCGGGGCGCCTGCTCAGCGAGGAAATGATCTAAGGGAGGTAGTGTGATCCTTCCACACATTACACTCTCTCAGTGAGATTCCACGCTGCCAGGTGAAAAGAAGCGGTTGATTGGCTACACATGTGTCGGAGGAAGCATGTGATAGCCTCCACTCTCCCAGACCGACTGTAGGGGGTAGGTGCGCAACGACCAGGAAGGGGATTGGGAATTGGCATAACGACTAACATTGGGATGGGGGAAAAACGGAGAAAAAGGAGGGGAGGAAATACCAAAAAAATAAAAGGTTATCTAGTATTAGCCTGGATAGTGGTGCATGTTATTGGTTTCAGGATTATCTATCTTCTGCTGTGTCAAATCGGGCCCTGTTCAATCTGAATTATTGTCCATAACTAAAGTTTTGCTGCAAAGTTCAACTGGGTCATGTCCTTTTTACTATTTATATTAATGATATTGTTTCATCTTTGAATGACTGACTTGACAACCTTTTGGATAAGATGTGATTTATAGACATGCTGCAGCTTTAACTCTTAAACCGCTGCACATCATTCTGCCTTCCGATTTATTATTGTTGACCGATATGATGCCACCACTGTGTCCTTTATGATATATATGATACCCACCACTGTGTCCTTTATGATATATATGATACCCACCACTGTGTCCTTTATGATATATATGATACCCACCACTGTGTCCTTTATGATATATATGATACCACCACTGTGTCCTTTATGATATATATGATATATTTTCTGTAGTATAATTAATGGTTTTAAAGTGCTTATGTATGCATTTCCCCATATCTCCACACAGTAACTCACATATGGTAAGACGGTATATTTAGGTATTTCTCTTGCCATCAAAGTTGATATTTGCTACAGTAGAATAGATCATTAGCGTCGTTGGCTCAGTGGTCTGCTGTTGTGGCCCCCATCCTGTGCACTTCAGCCCCAGCCTCGTATGTTATCCGGAGTGATGGAGGTTACGGCTCTTTGAAGGGAGCCGGATATTTTGGCTCAGTCTCTTTCCAAGAACCTAAAATAACGGGTCATCGTTCTTTCTTTAGGGGGTTTGATTGATTGATTGAAAACTTTATTACCAGATTGCAGAATGGGTACAATACAGTATAGCTCAATACTAACAACTGCCAAGAGGATGAAAACCAGAAAAATACTTTCCTCTTGTTTACATAAGGGTCCTCCATTTTCAATTCATCAAGACATTTATGACATACAAGACATACAACTATACAGTACTGTTTAAGAAAAAGAGATCATAAAAAAGATATACATTCGAAGAGGAAGAAACTGTATGTGGGGGGGGGGGTGGGATTTGGACATTGAACAGGGCCAGTTTTTAATTGCAGCCACCCGTAGGTGAGCAGGGGTAAGGTGGGTTTTAGGAGTAAGGCCAAGCAGTAGTCGTAGGGTAGGTGTGGAAGTAACTAAGGCTGACTGATGATGGTGATTTGTGCGTCGCCCTCCCTGCCACAGATTTTATTAAAAAATGATTACAAAATAATGATGTATAATAAATATAATAATCATTTAAAGTCTAAAACGTCTCTTAAAATGTAAAAACAACCACAAGTAGTTCATCACTTAAATAGGTATGTGACTGGCAAAGGACATTCATCTTGCATACAGGGCACACAAAATCCAAACCTTAACAAGAAATGTCTTCAGACAAACAAGTTTCTTTATTTGCCCATAATGGTAAATTGCAGGGACATAACTATATAAGACATCAATATGTTACGCTTCAAATTAGCAGTGCAAATCTGTTTAAATTTGTCATACAATCGTTTTTTATTGAGTAAAGTGTGTAAATCACTAATAGAACAAAAACAACAAACTGTGTGTGCGCGCACACGTGTCACAGATAATAATAATAATAATAAACTTTATTTGTATAGCACCTTTCATACAGAAACTGCAGCTCAAAGTGCTTCACAACAGAAAAAAGACAGGCATAAAATGAGCACATAAAGTGCAGACATATAAAATCACAGTTTTTACATTAGGGTCTAACATCCCAACAGGCCACCTTGTTTATGGTTTGATTCAGTTTTAAATAGACAATAATACAAATAGTAAGATAAAATAGTGCAGTGCAATAAAATTGTAGAATAGAATAGATTAAAAATATATATAATTTACAGTGCAATAAAATGTTTCTGGATTACTGTTCAACAGTTCAAAGTCGTCTTTACCTTCTCTGTTTGGTATCCACAGTTTAAAACTTGACAGTCTTGCCTCCTGTTTTATACCCACTTTGACCCTTGAAGATCTAGCCTGTCTGCTGGCCACTTTTTCATGTTTGTCTTCCTGGCCCTCTTAGACGAAGACCATTTGGCTGCTACATGGCTCGGGTTGACTTGCTCTTTTTCCTGATACGGATCAAGTCTTCAGCAGTGGAGGCTGCTGCTGTTCTTAATACCATTCTGGGCTGAAAATCCACGCTCTCACTGAGCGGAGGAGTTCGGCATCACAAGCAGTATTTCAGCCAAGTGCAGGAAGTTCTGACATAAAAGTAACTAGGAGTAAAACTCAATTAATTTATTCTGTAGAGTACACACGACTTTGTAAATTCTGAAGAATATTAAATATTCCCCACAAACCTCTGAATGATATGGCTACTTGGTGAACAGTCTCTGCCTCAGCCCTAGGTAGGACTTGTCTGTGAAAGCGGTCCTGATGAGGGTCTTCAGCTGCTGCCATTCCTGAAGGACCTGCTCCGACTGGCATCCACCACTAGATGTCAATAGAGATACAGGGAGAGAGATTAGGGGAGAGAATAAGGTATGGGAACATTTAGACGTAAGAAATGTGTGAAAATTAAAACATTGAACATGTTATAGATTCATTGAAATACTACTGTCAATAGATTTAAAAAAGTAACTAATTAATCTCACAATTTTCTGTAATTAATCTAGATAAAAATCGCATAATTATGACCGAAGCTTGTAACAGATATTTACTTGAGTAAAATCATGCAAATAATGTAGAATCAACACAAAGAAAGTATATTTAGATTCAAAGACTATTTTAATAGCTTTCTTTGAATACAGTGTCTCTCCTGTGAAATACAAATGTTCAACAAAACCATCAACATTGACTCAGCTTTAAAGACCTCTTTCTTATATCTGCAGCGCTAACAGGGGAAAAAAACAGGCCTATGTTAAAGTGCAGATTGGTTTAGAGGACAATAATGTCTTGTATGAACTACCAGTAAGTAAAAATCATATTAACAACAAAAATGTGTTCCATCTTCATGTCAGATGATTTTCAAAAAGGTGCATGAGTCAATGCAAAAAAAGAACAAGCAAAGATACTGCTGAAAGTTCAGAACGTTGACATATTTTCACTCCATAGATTAATCTAGATTAAAAAATGTTTTAACTCTTAATCATTTTAATTAATCTCCAAAGTTAGAGCATTAACTTTTACAGCCCTAATTAAAATACATAACATTTAATCTTGGTCATACCTCTATACTAAAATGAGAATTTGCAATATTGCCCTATCTACTCACTTTCTGAGAAGTTCTCAAATGTTGGAGAAGAGACTGAACCTCTGCCCTGCCGTAGTCCAGTAGTGCAGCCTGACTCTCTGGCCATGTGTCATGGTTGACTATTCTGAAGCTGTCGACTACACCTTCCCCTGACTGACTCATCAAGCAGCTGAAGCGTGATCTCATCTCTTCTACTGCAACAGCTGCTGCCACATGCAGATCACTGAAACACCATCAGTCAAGGAAACACATGCAGATCACTGAAACACCATCAGTCAAGGGAACATGTAAATGTAGTTACTTACTTACATACAGTTCATAGTTATTTTCGATTACAATTTTATATGTTTATTTTTGCATATTAATAATAATACACATGATTGTATTTCATATGGTTTATAGATTATTTGAATAGCACATGATTTATTTTTACTTGTGTAATTATTTAGTTTCACGAGTCTCATTTTAATATCTGGTGACGTGTTTCCGCCGGCTCGCTTTTGAGTCCTGACATGACCTGATGGATGGCTGTATTGACTTTGCGGTCAATTCTAGCAAGTAAAGAAAGATAGTTGTCTAACAAGACAATCAAACAAGACAATCTAACACGAAAAAGGACAAAAATTAAAGACATAAACAACACCAGGACTTCTCGATGTTCTCTTATACTGGCACGCAGCCAATAAGGTATTTATTTCTATCGATGATGATTTTCGTTATGTTGACGGTTGATGTTGGCGGTTGATGTTTAGCTACGTTTTTTATGTGTTTTCAATTGTTAATTGTATCATTTGTATGTATTGTGTACAGATTTTACGGTTTGGATTGTTAATTGTATCATTTGTATGTATTGTGTACAGATTTTACGGTTTGGATGGAGATTTGACAAGCTTCATTAAATCAGTTCAAGAAATCTACTTGTATACTGCGTCGTGCCTGGAGGATGTCACAGAACATGCAGATTACTGAAACACCATCAGTCAAGGGAACACATGCAGATCACTGAAACACCATCAGTCAAGGAAACACATGCAGATCACTGAAACACCATCAGTCAAGGGAACACATGCAGATCACTGAAACACCATCAGTCAAGGGAACACATGCAGATCACTGAAACACCATCAGTCAAGGAAACACATGCAGATCACTGAAACACCATCAGTCAAGGAAACGCATGCAGATCACTGAAACACCATCAGTCAAGGGAACACATGCAGATCACTGAAACACCATCAGTCAAGGAAACACATGCAGATCACTGAAACACCATCAGTCAAGGAAACACATGCAGATCACTGAAACACCATCAGTCAAGGAAACATGCAGATTACTGAAACACCATCAGTCAAGGAAACACATGCAGATCACTGAAACACCATCAGTCAAGGAAACACATGCAGATCACTGAAACACCACCAGTCAAGGAAACATGCAGATCACTGAAACACCATCTTCTTGTTCGAGTGAAGAAGAAAACATAGTTTCTCATAATGGCTAGAACTAAGCAGACCGCTCGTAAGTCCACCGGTGGCAAAGCCCCAAGGAAGCAGCTCGCCACCAAGGCTGCCCGTAAGAGCGCACCGGCTACCGGCGGCGTGAAGAAGCCCCATCGTTACAGGCCCGGTACCGTGGCGCTGAGAGATACGTCGTTACCAGAAGTCCACCAAGTTGCTGATCCGCAAGATGCCTTTCCAGCGCCTTGTCAGAGAAATCGCCCAGGACTTCAAGACCGACCTGCGCTTCCAGAGCTCTGCTGTCATGGCTCTTCAGGAGGCCAGTGAGGCTTATCTGGTCGGCTTGTTTGAGGACACCAACCTGTGCACCATCCACGCCAAGAGGGTGACCATCATGCCCAAAGACATCCAGCTGGCCCGCCGCATCCGTGGAGAGCGCGCTTAAATCGGCTTTGTTTTCCTACATTCATAACCCAAAGGCTCTTTTAAGAGCCACCACCGTTATCATGAAAAGTACATTCCATTAACTCATTATTTCAACATGCCAGTTATACTAAAATCATCACTTTAATTCTAATATTTAGACTAGCATATCTTGTTGGCTACAGTAGGGCTAAAGCAGAACAGACTGCAAATTGCCATATAACATATTTATTGATCCCCTTGGGAACATTCGTTATCATAGCAGGAGGGGAGGTACAGGTAGTATAATACATACAGGTCACATAATTATATTACAGTGGAGAAGTACAAATTTAATAAAAAGGCAGTGTAAACAATATACAATATAATTTACAATGTACATGTGCATAATTGGCAACAATGTGTGAGATGAGGGTATGTATGCCCTCTGTTATTTTGCCCATGACTGAAACAAAGCTACGCCCTACCCAAAGCTGTAAAGGAATGTGAATCACTACCCACTTTCAAAAACACTCTCAAAGAACACCTATGGGAGCAATTCGAAACTGGCCCCTGCAAATGTCCTAACTCAACCCCCTCCAATGTACAGTAAATGACCAAGTATGGCTTTGTCAATATTCCAATGTACAGTGTACAGTGTCCCCCACCCACCCCCTACCCAACCCCCCACCCACCCAACCACCTCCAATGTACAGTTCCCCCTCCCCACCCACCCAACCCCACCCCACCTACCCAACCTCCTCCAATGTAGAGTTTCTATGTCAAATGTATATACTCTCTTTTCTGGACTATTTTTGTATCACAAACAGTACTGTATTTGCAAATCTGGTATGTCATAAATGTCAAGTCAAGAATTTTAATTGTCACGGCATACAAGTATACAATGAAATGCGGGTGGTCTTGCCCGCAACGATGTGCAATACAGTGTTACAACATATAATAGAATCCAATAAAAAAACAACATTGTGCAATAAACAGGTAACAGGTAACATGGTGTGACAATGGTGTGTATAGATGTAACAGTAGGCCTACTGTCTATCTGTATGTTGTGTGTGTCATATATGTTATGATGAATTGAAAATGGGGAACCCTGATGTAAACAAGACAAAAGTCTTTCTCTGGTCAGCATCCCCTTAACAATTGTATGTATTGAGCTGTACTGTACTGTACTGTACCCATTCTGCAATCTGTTAATAAAGTTTTCAATCAATCAATCAAAAGTCAAGGGAACACATGCAGATCACTGAAACACCATCAGTCAAGGAAACACATGCAGATCACTGAGACACCATCAGTCAAGGGAACACATGCAGATCACTGAAACACCATCAGTCAAGGAAACACATGCAGATCACTGAAACACCATCAGTCAAGGGAACACATGCAGATCACTGAAACACCATCAGTCAAGGAAACACATGCAGATCACTGAAACACCATCAGTCAAGGGAACATATGCAGATCACTGAGACACCATCAGTCAAGGGAACACATGCAGATCACTGAAACACCATCAGTCAAGGGAACATGTAAATGTAGCTATGGCCAACTGCCACACACCAGAGTTACATGCTCACTGAACATGCATTTACTGTTTTTCAGGATGGGGTGTTTAATAACAAATACGCCTTGAGATGATTACATCAGGCTTTTCTTATTTATTTCTTTATTTATAGACTCATCTCTAATGACCTGCATTATAGACTGATCTCTAACGACCTGCATTATAGACTGATCTCTAACGACCTGCATTATAGACTCATCTCTAACGACCTCCATTATAGACTGATCTCTAACGACCTGCATTATAGACTGATCTATAACTACCTGCATTATTGTAGACTAATCTCTAACGACCTGCATTATAGATTGATCTCTAACGACCTGGGCCCCGTTCCCCGTACCTGGATAACTGAATTAGCCGGATAACTTTCGGTCAAGCCTGACTTAAGCCGGACCTTTCTGTTCCCCGACGCGCGATTGTCCAAATCACCATGACAACAGATCAAAAAGTTTGAGCCTGGTCGGGAGCAGGGTTAAGTTCAGTTAGCCGGATGAACCATGGCCACGCCCCCGCAAAGGAGTGACAGCTCGTTTCCTGAAATGATTCTCACAGTCTAGAGATCCCATTTATACCATTCTGAATTACGTTTCTGTGCTTCGTTTTCCGAGAGGGGGCTTTTGAAATGTATAATAATAGAACTAAATGCTGATAATAAATCATATTGAGCCTATAGATTTACTTTGTCCTAAATAAAATAATGCACGTCATATACGGCGCTCGGAGTCGCGATACACGCTGCATGTGGTTATTTTAATAACGGCTCATTGCAAATGTGAATCCCGCAGGGATATTTTTAATGAATGAAACCTATCGGCCGGTTGGCTCTGATTAGTTTCATATATTAATCTCCGCTGTAGATTTGCTTAACGGAGCGCCGGATTGTGTTTCATTCAAGCATAAAATTGAAGTGTCTATGCGGGGATTGTGGTTTTTGTGTGATATTGTAACTGGGATTAAAATGTCTGATGAGATGCGCTGTTTGACGGGTTTGAGAAATTGAATGAGCCGTTGACGTCACATTAATGCATTTGAGAATAAAGAGATAAAACTTCATTTTTTGGTAAGAAAAATATTCTAAACACGGGTCTCTCGTCCATTAATGCATAAACAATGAGTATATCATGTCTGGCACAGTGGCGCAGCGGCTAGTGCTGAATCCTGGCAACCGGGTGACCGGTGTTCGAAACCCCGCCTTTCCAATAGAATTTTTTTGGAATATAATATTAATGATTATACGCAAAAGTAGCCTAGTTTTAAGTTAAAATATTATAAATCTACATGCATTGAGGATGTCATTCTTTATATAGCTCTCAACGTGCACCAAATTGAATTATTCCTACATTGCAAAAAGAAGGAAAAGACTAGGATTCGAACCCCGGTCGTCTGCGTGAAAGTCAAAAGGACAAACCGTCACACCGCAGTACAGATAAATAAAAAATCCACCATACATCAATCAATGGATAAGAGAGCCGTATCCTTATTCTGAAACAGTTGAACTAATTATTTTCGCTAGCAAGATCTCATTTGATTATTCAATGCATAAACCTACTGCCAGCAGGAACGTTTAAAGAAATATAATCTGATTGATTGGGGTAATGAGGGATTTAAAATTAGCCTATAGATTATGCATTTAACTTGTCGGCAAGGCTATTGAGCCGCCTGCAATCTGTAAAACAATCAATCAATCAATGCCGTTAGAAGATCAGGATTTCTGCGATCTACACCTGCTGTCTTTTCAACTGAAGCGGCCGCGCGCACTTATCCAGAGTCTCAAGTCTGGCTCGAGTTAACGAGACTGAATCAGCGTTCCAGGAACAGGAAAATCCCGGCTTCAAACATCGGGTTAACTGAATCTGGATAATGGGACTCTTGATCGACTTAGTTGAACCAGGTACGGGGAATAGGGCCCTGCATTATAGACTGATCTCTAACGACCTGCATTATAGACTGATCTCTAACAACCTGCATTATAGACTGATCTCTAACGACCTGCATTATAGATGGTTTCACTGGGTTGCTGTTGCTAGGGAACAGTTATTGCATTAGCAAACAGGAAATAAAAGTGGGTCTTTTTAGAACGCTATTGTTGTCACTTGTCATTTTGTCATGTAAACACGCATGTAATTAATAACATTAATTATGGTTCCATTCCATCTAGGTGTGCCTGTGCCTTGGTATGGTGTTGCTGCCTCACTGATCCAGTCAGGCTTCAGGGGGGGCTGTAGGGGCGGGGCCTTGCTGTCTCACTGATCCAGTCAGGCTTCAGGGGGGGCTGTAGGGGTGGGGCCTTGCTGCCTCACTGATCCAGTCAGGCTTCAGGAGGGGGCTGTAGGGGCGGGGCCTTGCTGTCTCACTGATCCAGTCAGGCTTCAGGGGGGGCTGTAGGGGCGGGGTCTTGCTGCCTCACTGATCCAGTCAGGCTTCAGGGGGGGCTGTAGGGGCGGGGCCTTGCTGTCTCACTGATCCAGTCAGGCTTCAGGGGGGGCTGTAGGGGTGGGGCCTTGCTGTCTCACTGATCCAGTCAGGCTTCAGTGGGGGCTGTAGGGGCGGGGCCTTGCTGTCTCACTGATCCAGTCAGGCTTCAGGGGGGGCTGTAGGGGCGGGGCTCCCCGGGCAGAGGCAGCAGGCTCCGCCCCCGAGATATTCCCCGGCGGGCCCTGCTGCCTCGCGCCATATTAGCTATAAAGCATTGTAGCCTATAATATGAGTTGTGCTGCTATTGCTATGCTGTGAAGAGTCTTCTCTCTCTCTCTCTCTGTCTCTCTCTCTCTCTCTCTCTCTCTCTCTATCTCTCTCCTTCCCTCTCGAAACGCAGTGCGCGCTTACTTGCGTTGCGCATAATGAAAGTCTTTCTCTCTCTCTCTCCCTCGCTCTCTCTCTCTCTATTTCCCTCTCTCTCTCCCTTTCTCTCTATCCCTCTCTCTCTCTCTCCCTCCCTCTCTCTCGAAACGCAGTGTGCCTTACTTGCGTTGCGCGTAATGAAAGTCTTTCGCTCTCTCTCTCTCCCTCGCTCTCTCTCTCTCTTTCCCTCTCTCCCTCTCTCTCTCTCCCTCCCTTTCTCTCTATCCCTCTCTCTCTCTCTCCCTCCCTCTCTCTTGAAATTAAGTGTGCCTTACTTGCGTCGCGTGTAATGACAGTCTCTCTCTCTGTCTCAAGTAGCCAAACTTGAGACAGACAGACTAAACTATAAAAACGTTGTGTGTGTGTGTGGTTTTTGGCTGGTGAAAATGCTGAGTGGCTAGTGATTTTGGAAAACCACTAGCCACAGTGGCTGGTGAGCTAAAAAGTTAATGTCAAGCCCTGCTTGTCGTGAATTTATCTAAATAAAACAACTAAAACTGTACAAAATGATAAGACAAAAGGCTGATTTGACAAGAAGGAGCAGGAAACACCATGTTGGTTGTAAGAGGTTGAGACAGTGACTCCCCCGACCAGGTGGCAAAGGTCATTAAGGTCATAAACGGACCCCTCCAGGCTATATTGAAATGGGCAGGAAGGAGGGATATGGACTTTAGCTAAAGAGGAACAAAAGCTTACTTGGAATGACTCATTTCCCCCACCGGGCAAACCTATTTGGTAAGAGATAAAAGAGGAAACTAATTATCTTAGAACAAGAAACCAACTGAAAATAACAGTTGAGATCAAAGGTCATATTGACACTAAGCTAAAGCAATTTCAGGTTACGACATGGCAGCTGCTGACGAAGACCCAGAGGTCAGAAAGGTGACACCGACGGTTGGAATCTCCCTTACACATCACAGTAGAAGGCCACCAGTTAAAACAGTGCAATCAATAATGTACTAAAAAGTTATCTGTCATACAAAATTACATTAGATAATAGGTTTAGCAAAACCAGAAAAGTTGACAATAAGTGAACCAAATACTTAGGGATCAAATAGATACAACCTAGATTACAGCTTACTTTAGAATAGGAAATACCCCAGTAGGATGAAACAATCAAATAAAGTTCAATTACATGAGTTACAATGTGGGCATAACTTAAAACTATTAGGATAACGGAAGTCACAATAAAGAATAAAAACTATTAATGCTAGAAGATAAAACTATACAGTATTGGTCAATGGTTAATAAAGAAACAAAATATTCTATTGAAGGACGTACATGGTTTATTATCTGGGCATCGAGAGCCAGTCTGTCTCCCCAAGTTAGACTGTGTAAACATTGTGTCACAAGAGCATGAGGATGTGTCACTCATTGAAAAAGGATCCCCTAAAAGGAAATGTAATATAAATGGCTAACTGCTAAACAGCCAGGGTGATTGGACTGTGGAAATGTTGTGTCAGCATACCAGGCTGACGTGTCATGACGTGTCACTCAGTGAGGAGAATTTGACCAATGGAGAAGCCCGAGCCCTGGGACACACGGGGGGAATTCCTTCTTCTTCCCTTTTTAAGCAGGGCGGATGGAGATGGACGAGGGCGAGACACACACAGAAGGGACCTGGAAACTGGAGCGCTGAACCTCCACCGACGGAGAGAGACTTGAGAGACGCACAGAGCTATGGACCCAGACGATGATAGACGATCGCCTCGCAGCAGGAGATCCTGCCACCGAGGGTAGACGAAACCAAGCGCTCCCAACCCGCTGAGGATCCGAAAGCAAGGTTGCCTTGGCGACCACCACAAAGAGAAGCCGCGTGTTGTCATGGGAAACCCGAGAGACAACAAACACCACCACCGGAGAAACGGCTCTGATCGGCCCTAGCTGATCAGATCATGGACAGAACTGCCACACCAAAGAGACGATTAGATTGAAGTAAAGAGCTTGTACTTGTTTTGATTCATAAGCTGTGGTTTATTAAGAAATAGTAATAAACACCGCAGTTTGTTTGATTGGACCACCTCGTCAGCTTCTTTCCTTAATTGAACCGAACATCTGAAATACCAAACAATGCAGAGGAGAAGGGTAAAAGACTATACGATCACAGAACTTAGATATAGGTATAAATGAAGCTAGAGATACTTCACCTGCTTACCAGTGACAACAAGGATGAGCGCAATGAAGCAAGTGCACTCAAGAATGCCATAAGCAAATTTCCCTTTCTATTTTTGGTCAACATGCAGACCAAGATTTTGGAAAGCATAAATGCTGCTTCACAGTTACTGCAAGCAAAAGACGCTTCAGTCTTAGTCTAAAATGTGTCATTTTATTAGACTATGTTTTTGTTGTTCTTGTGGTGTGTTGGACTTTATGTCATGTTATATCATTATCTGATATATATTTCGTTTCTATACCCTTTGTAGAAACAACATCTTAAATATTACACCTTTTCTTTGGTTACTTTTCTTTCAAATAAAAAAACAAAATTGTAATCTTACTGACTGAGGTCAAAAAACAGTTTGCTCCTGCAGAGACAAAAGATCCACACACCTGAGTCATAGGGGCGGAGTCGAACATTAATATGTTACCCTGCTGCAAGTAAACATTATTATTCTAAGAAAAAAATTTTCTCCTTATTTTTCAATTTTTTCTCCCATCCCAATTTCGTGTTTCCAATTCTCCCCTCCCCTGTCTTGAACGTTGCTAGACTATGCCCCCCACTGGTCGGCTGTAGCGAGGATAGAAGCCTTGCATCACGTGTTCCCTCCGGTACACGAGGAGGCAGCCTGTCGCATCTTTTCACCAGACAGCGCCAGACTCTCAGTGGCGAGGAGTAACGTGTTGGAGGCTCACGCTGCCCCCGATACTTCCTGTCTTTTGCTGTGCAGGCGTCGCCCAACCGACCTGTAGGGGTCGCTGTCCACAACGTCCAAATCCCCACCCATTGACTTCCACCCGCTACCTCTGCCAATTGAGATAGTATGACGACTGGCCCAAGCCGCAGGCAATGCCAACTCCGGGATTCGATACCGGAGTCTCTCGCATTGGTGACAAGCGCAATCTCCGCTATGCCACCCAGCCGCCCCCATGTTTACTCATTTTGATGTATTCAGGTAAGTCATTCCACAACTTCACTCCACAAACAGATATGCACATGCTTTTCAGCGTAGTGTGTACCATTGGTTGTTTAACATTTACAACAAGTGGTGCAGGGGGAAGGCTAAGAGAATCATGAAGGACTCCAGCCACCCGAACAACTGCCTCTTTGAACTGCTGCGGTCAGGCAAGCGATACCGGAGTCTTAAGGCGAGCACAGAAAGAATCAGAAGAAGCTTCTATCCCCAGGCCATCAGGCTGCTAAACGAACAATAAACACTATGCAACAACCATCAAATGCACACAGCACACACACCCACACGCACACACTCACTTAAACAAACAACACACTGCAGCACCCACTCTCCACACTTTAGATCACACAAACACACTTTATATTTATTCATAAAGGATTTGCACTACAACTCGTACACCTACTGTAAATTGTACCTAAATTGCACCTCATCCCATTTCTGCCTTGCACTATATAGTATTGTATATTAGTACACTGCATAGTATATTGTATATTATATGGTAACTCAGTTACGTCTATTCTGCATCGAACATTGTACATATGTCTATACTGAACACTGTGACCTCATTTTTTTTACTTCTAATTTACATGCTATACTATGTTATTTTATTTCATACTTATCTTGTCTTGCACAGTCTCTGGAGCGTAACAGTGAGAAGCATTTTGTATAAAAGTATTCTGTACTTCTGTATGACAACTATTAAAGAAACTTGAAACTTGAAACTTGAACTTAAGATTCCCTCTCCCTCTTAAGTTATATTCTCCTTCCCTGTCTCTGAACCACCTTTGAATGTTGCCTGGGATTAATTTAGATTTGTATACAATGAGAGCAGTTTTGAAATCAACTAGGTCCATACATTTCAATGTTTGTAGCTTTATAAATAAGTTATTTGTGTGTTCATAATATCCAACATTGTTGACTATTCTTATTGCTTTTTTTTTGCATGGTGCATATTGGCTGTAGAGTGCTTTTGTAGGTATTACCCCACGCCTCCGCACAGTACTTCATATATGGAAGGAAGAGTGTACAGTACAGTGTATACAGTGTTTTTTGGTTTAGAATGTGTCTTATCTTACATAAAACACCAACACTCCGTGCCAATTTTGTCCTGACAATATTTGACTTGAGGTTTCCAGTTGAATGTCAAGCTTTATTGGGTTTAAAGGGCCCGGTCATGTGGCCCCGCCCCCCGGCCCAGTTCTGATATGTTCCGCTACTGGATACAGTTCTCACCTAAATGGAATGGAACCCTAATTAAATAACATTAACTCATTGACTGCCAGGGATTAGCCTTATCCTGTAGTGTAGTATACTACCGCCACCGCTGTAAACGATGGGAGTCGCTCACCTTGTTTGCAGGGCTATAACTATATAAATATTATAGCTATAGATGCAATACTATGGCCCATTTGACATTGAGTATCTATCGTTCAAGATGTGAAAAAGGAATATCTTTTCCATCCATACATTCCCGTTTTTATACCGTGGTGAATATAGTAAGTATAGTATAGTTTTAGAGCGGTCTGGGGTAATTCCTGGGAGGCTAGTAATAGGCCGCGACGCATATTATACTTAATCCATTGGCATTTTGTCCCGAAACACGCTACAATAAAAAATTCAAATGCATATGATCGGTATATTATGTTCCATCATGAATGCATGAAAGGGGGGAGGGGGGTCGTTTCTGATTAATTGATTGTCAATAACGGCATTCGTTAGTACACCAGCCCAACTCTAGACTTTTAACCCTTTCACTGCCACACAACAGAAGGTTAACCCTTTACTATCACACAACCGACGGCGATGCTCCATGTCGTACAGAACTTGATTGATTGATTGATTGATTGAAAACTTTATTAACAGATTGCAGAATGGGTACAATACAGTACACAATTGTTAAGGGGATGCAGACCAGAGAAATACTTTCGTCTTGTTTACATCAGGGTCCCCCATTTTCAATTCATCAGGACATATATGACATACATGACATACAGATAGACAGTACTGCTACATCTATACATTTATGACATACCAGATTTGCAAATACAGTACTGTTTGTGATATAAAAAGAGTCCAGAAAAGGGAGTATATACATTTGACGTAGAAACTGTACATTGGAGGAGGTTGAGTGCGGGGGGTTGGGTAGGGAGGGGTTGGGGGGGGGGAAACACTGTACACCTGTACAAGCAAAACTGTACATTGGGATATTGACAATCATACTAGGTAATTTACATTGGAGGGGGTTGGTTGGGGGGGGAAACATTGTACAAACAAGCAAAACTGTACATTGGAATATTGACAACCATTATAGGTAAATTACTGTACATTGGAGGGGGTTGGGTTATGACATTTACAGGGGCCAGTTTCGAATTGCAGTCTCCCGTAGGTGTTCCTTGAGAGTGGTTTTGAAAGTGGGTAGTGATTCACATTCCTTTACAGCTTTGGGTAGGGCGTTCCACATTGACACCTGGGAGGAATGGGGGTGTTGCAGCGTTGGGGATGTTTAAAAAATATAATTTAATATATAATATAATAATTTGTGCTTCACCTAAAAATTTGGTCAGCAGCCTCCACTGATATATACCATCTTATATATCTTTACATATTGTTTTCAAAGGCTTTTTTTTGGTCTCATGAGTGTTTTACAAAGGTGAGAGAGAGAGAGAGAGAGAGAGAGAGAGAGAGAGAGAGAGAGAGAGAGAGAGAGAGAGAGAGAGAGAGAGAGAGAGAGAGAGAGAGAGAGAGAGAGAGAGAGAGAGAGAGAGAAGAGAGAGAGAGAGTGAGAGCGAGAGAGAGAGACAAACAGACATGATATAGAGACAGACAAATGATCAACCATATATCCTTTGCTATTTTAAGCTTGTTCTGGAAGAAATTACTGTGAGTGTCAACCTTTAGTAAAGTCCTTGTTGTTGTTGTTGTTGTGACGTTTAGCTTTTATCGCAGGTGTATATATATATCATCAAACGATGCACAATAAGTTCATGAACAATAACAAAACACTCCACCCTGGGCCTGATAGCTGCGGTGGTAGCCCTTTAGCTACATTAGCTCCAACAAGTTATCTTCTTAAACTGAGATAAAAATTATTTTGAAAACAAGCTCGCTGCAGAGCCACAGTACGGCCCAAGAGAAACCATTATCTGATTGGGCCACAAGGCTGTCAATCATGCTAGCTGCAGAGCCACAGAACAGCAAAAGAGAAACCATTAGCTGATTGGTGGATTGAATGATTGACAGCCTTGTTATCCATTCAATGGCAATAGTTTAACTGCACAGACCCTGCTTAGATGAAATTAATAGCCTATTTTGATTGGCTGTTATATATTATTTATTTAAAAATGGGTCAACCTGTCAACGAATAATTACTGCAGGCAATACTGCAGTGCAGGCCTGCTCAGAGCTGTCAATTTTGGCCATTTTTGAAGAAAAAAAAATTCACTGGCATTTTTTACAGAGGAAAACATTTATAATAAAAAATAATAATAATAATGAAAAAAAAAAAAATATATATATATATATATATATATAGGTATATGTAAATTAATAATAATTATGAATTATGAGTGAATTTGTATTTCACGTATTGTCATAGAGAAACCTCCACTGGTATATATATATATACATATGTGACTGGGCATGGGGGCGCGGGACTTGTTGAGGTAAGGTCCAATTTTTTTTTTTTACATATTGTGAAAGTACAGATTCATACCTTAAAAATAAGCCATCACTTGAACATTTTGGTGGGATATTCTGCAAGCTACATCCTATAAATCATGGTGATATCAGTAAACGCATTCAGAGATGAATGGTCTTCGAACTTGTAGAGAGCTTCACACCTGTGATTTAATCAACTACAACCCTACCCAGAATGCATTGTATTCCATGGCCCCTCTCTCTCTGGGGACATTAACACCTTGCATCAGGCTCTTTTGTTATGGCAATGACTCTGTCTTGTGGCAAGTTGTTGTGGCAGTTGAAGTGAAAGGGACCCTGATAATAAACAAGAGACAAATCAAGTTTCGAGATTTTATTATCATTTAAAATAACACGAGAAAAATAGGCATGATAAAAATAGACATGCTAAAGTCAATGTTCAATGTTCTGATGGCCTCTCCAGATGATCACCGTGGTCTTTTTGAACCGCCGCTGGATATTTTGGCTGGTGGTGCTGGGCATGTTATGTCCTGGGCTTCCTCATCACAGAACTCTCTGATCTTGTGGAACAAATAGTGTTGTCTTGCAGAGTCCAGTCCCGGTGGTGGCAGCACAGGAAGTCCATCTATAGGCGGCAGGACACGGACGTCACGGAGCAGCTGGAATCTGGTTTCAGCGCCATCAATAGACATCTTTGCCACAACCACACCAGGTTCCTTGGAATCAAAGCTGCAATAATAAAGTGAAACGTTAGTACAGGGCACATAACAATATCAATGCATTTGTATCATTTGCCAATGACATTCTTTGCACTAAAGTGTGAATAATTAATTACAGTAAATACACAACACACAGTGACCACACCCACCTAAAGTGCTGGTACTGCTTGATCTGTGGCAGTGGCTTGAAGTAAGGCCCCAGATGTTCCTGCCAGTTGTAGGACTGCACGATTACAGTGCCATCTTCCTGTCCCACTAGCTGTGGTATGTTGACTCCACCCACTGAGCTGTCCCTTACGACTGCTGCAATCTCATCAAGAGTGTTCACCTTGGTCTTTCTGAAACGCTGCTTCAGAAGCCCAAAGAAAGAGTCCGGGGAAAACTTTGTGTGGCCACTGCAGTTGTCACAGTGAAGGTCAACATCTGTCTCCCCAAGACCATGGTCTTTGAAGAAGTGGTGCAGGTAGCTTATGACGGCGTTGCTACCTTTGCTGGACTCCATCCCCTCATCCACCAAATAGTTGACTTGCCGTGGAATCGCCTCACAGCTAACACCGAATATGCTGCACTTGCATGGAGCCAAGAAGTACATGGGCCCTGGCTGAAGGGGGTCTGATGGGTAGTGCACCTGCAATAAATGAATAAGGATTTTAGAAAGAAAAAAAGGGAGCAATGCAGTAGTTATAACAATTATAACATGATGGTTGTGAAAGAGGGCTTGGTATGTAGTCACCTTTTGAGCGTAGTCGAAACTGTAATGCATTGTCATGGGCTTGCTTGCCGGTGGCACATGACCACCCAGAGAAAGACCATAACGGATCTCCTTGGCGGCTTTAAGCATGCCCTTGTAGGCAGCCCGCTCGGATTTTACATGCTCCAGATGTTGTTCCTGCTGCTTCAGCTTTGCAGACTTCTCAGCCTCTGGCAGATTGGCACTTCTGAAAATCTGAAGAAAAAAAAGTTAAGTAAATGATGATTAATATTAATAATAATAAACTGTATTTGTATAACACTTTTCATACAGAAGTTGCAGTTCAAAGTTCATAACACTATGGTGAGGCATGAGACATGGTGTTTACACATTCAAGTGGTTAGGGCTGGGCGATATAACAATAACCATAATTATCGCGATATATTTTAATAATCGATATAGAGAAAAAAAATAATATCGATTTTTGTTTTGTTTTGTTAAACCCAGAGACAGTGGACAGGCTTAATTTTTTAATGTTTTAATTAAAAACGAAGGTTCGAACGTCCGTTCGAAGAACCCTGACAAAGTTTGAATCCCAAAAACAGGCTTAGGGGACAGCCTTACCAAACATATTATTTATATTATTCAAATGGATCTCAAACATGTTCCGTTGTGATGTCACAGTATGATGTCATATTAGAACATTCTAGAACATTTGTGATGTCACAGTATGATGTCATAATAGAACATTCTAGAACATTTGTGATGTTACAGTATGACGTCATAATCGAACATTCTAGAACATTTGTGTATCTATATATATTCAACAATTCTCATTGGAAGGCTGCGAGGGACAAAGCAGCCCAGGATACGATAGTAGGGGGCAAGGTGGGTCCCGCGGAGGGGGGCTCAGACAGGAAGTAGCAGCAGTAGCTGCACTCCAATGGACAATGTAGTTGATGACGGGGTCCAGTAGAAGAAGAAAAAGAAGGTGAAGAAGGAGAAGAAGGAGAAGAAGAGCCCATAAAAAGAATTGCGGAGGGCAGTAATACGCCACGATGCGTCTACTCTGCCGGAAATTCAAATAAGAAGAAGAAGAAGAAGAAGAAGAAGATCTCATTGTGCATCTTGAAACAGGACTGAACAGTACTGAACAGTACTGAACAGATAGACTAAACAACATAGATTGAAGCCTGCATTTCTCAACCAAGGTGCCTTGCCTACCGTTTAGCTGTGGAAAGGTGAGTGTCCACAATGGCTAGCTAGCTGTTCTACTTGAATACTGATAAATATTAATATTGAATCAGACAATATTGAATACTGAATGTTAATTCAGGTTGACAGTTGACATCATTTGACAGTTGACAGGGGGCTGGAAAGTTGATTTAATAAAAAGAAAAATTAAAGAAAATTCACTCGTGGGGCAGCGTGGCTCAGGGGTAGAGCGGGTCGTCCAATGATCGAACTGTTGGTGGTTCGAATCCCGCTCAAGCCCATGTCCATCCCACTGCCGTTGTGTCCTTGGGCAAGACACTTAACCTACTTGCCTCGTATGAATGTGTATGCATGTGAATGAATGTTGGTGGTGGTAGGCGATGATTATTCGCCACGCTTCCTTCCGTGAGTCTGCCTCAGGGCAGCTCTGGCTGCAATTGTAGCTTACCACCACCGGTATGACTGTGTATGAACGAATAATGGACTCTGTAAGCGCTCTGGGGTCACTGGGGTGTCATGAAGAGCGCTATATAAATCCAATCCATTATTATTATTATTATTATTATTATTATTATTATTGTTATTGTTATATATCGTATAGCTTACGCTCTGTGCTCTATTGGAACATATCCATATCCAGTCTAATACTGAATACATTTCTTCACATGTACACACCCATCCGCCTGGCCACACCCCCATCCGCTCCTCTACATAAGCAGGGATGTGGCCATACTAACAGCTCCTTCCTTATTTTCACCACCGACAAGTGTCTGTATACACCACTTGAGTTTAGTGCCGAAATAGTTGCAAAGGAGCTACGTTGAAGAGAAGGAGCTGCGTTGACGTTATATCTTTGTTTTCTCTCACTATTTTCGAGGAAATACAGCGATAATATCTTCGCCACTGGAGTGTCTAGAAGATGATGATCATTCTGACTACCACCGGCGCTTCGTATTAGGGGCTTGCGTCGCTGAGCAATCCCCACCGGCATTACCTCCGGCTCTGCAGTTGGACACTTTGCATGGGAGACGCTCGGCCGTGTGAGGGCTGACGGCCTCTCTGGGCAGGTGATGTTTTTGCGACGCAGGCGCCAGGTGTGTCAGTTGTGGGGGGAACAACTACACAGCTTACGAAGGCCGGCTCCAGGCTGGTATCCTTTTTCGCTGCCACTTAGCGGCGTGGAGGGAGTTCTGGTTTGATGCCCACGTTAACATTAGCTCCTCATTGAGTAAGAGCTTTGTTTTCCTGGGACCGTGATTCCGAATCTGCGGTTCAATTCCCCGGGTCTCTGGACAAACGGATACCCACTGTCGCCGTACTGGCCCTGGTTTTCAAAGATAAAAAGCACCCGGTGCGAGTGAGGTGAGCTTGGTGTTTCATTATGAGAATATCTCCATGCTCAAGTCGGCTATAGTCCGCGAGGGACTTGTTGCCGGCACCGCTGTGTCTGGTAAACACCGTTCTGAAGAGGGATGTATGTTGCCTTTTTTCCCTTCTTTCTTCGGATGAGAAGAGGAAAAGACAGCGGCTGTCTGAAGTGTTGGCCTGTATTGCTTTTCTCACGTTGTGCAGTTTTCAGTGGTAGCCACTTAGCATGCTTCTGCGTTAGCTAGTGGTTAGCGATAGCCGGGTTGAGCTAACTGTTAGCCAGTTAGCTGTTAGCTACGACGTTAGCTACCCGTTTTCGTTCGGCTGGGAACATTAGCTTGATGCTATCAGTTAGCCTAGAGTTAGCTGTTAGCTTGTGCTACAACCATTGGCATTAGCCGTGAGAATAGCAGGCCTTGGCACTCTGCCTACGACATCATCTTTGACAGAAGATGTAGTCGGGCCTGCACCATGACCGGCTGCAGGAGGGGGGCGTCTCGCCGGAGCGAGGCTTCGGCCATAGCTTCTTTTTGCCCCTTCGTCAACGTGGAGACCAACCTGTGTTGCAGCCTTTCGCCCTGCGTTCCTTGGTGCAGGTAAGATGTCCATTGGACATTACCCCACTCTTCCTTCCTTCCCCTCCCAAATGTTTTGTTAATAACGATGTCTTTGTCTGCAAAACATTATGTTACTTCACTACATTTGGAGATACGACATGTGCTGTGTGTGAATTGTCTTGGTCGCTTTGTATAGCTTGGGTAGCGTTGGCCAAGGCTTGTGCCTTTCTCTCTACCTAGGAACAGCGTTTTTTTTTTTACGCGAGTAAAACTGGGTTTTTGTTGTATGATGAAAAGTTGTTGTTCATATAACGTTAGACAACGTGGCTGAGCCCACAACTGGCTGGGTTACCCTACAATACTGTGCATAGTGGCATGTGATCGAGGGATGAGTCCCTCTCTCAGCTTGTTATTCTTACTTGAGGGTAATGATGACAATAACAAGTGGCACATTTTTTTCACACATAAGCAGGGCTGTGCCTGTTCAAACAAGGTATTCGGCTGTGCTGGCGTGCATGATGTAAAGCTTACTCTATACATTTGGCGTCGTATCAGGGGTAAGGTTGTGAGGGGTGGGTTTCCCCGGTTTTCCCCTGGGCCCCCCCCTCCCCTCAAATATGATTTTGTTTACAAAATGTGTGTTGATTCACTATGTTTTTGGGGATACGGTGTAATCTCTCAGCTTCTGCTGGCGTTGTGCTCTTGCTTAGAGAGAGGCAATTTCTTCTGAATTTTTTTTTCGTCTCTGTCATGTGGACTTAGCAAGGCCTGTGACCAGTACTTAATCGAGGACTTATGTCTTCTCTCATCATGAAAAACGGCGTTCCTCTTACAGTAGTGAGAGTGTACTTTTGCCCTTTTTTGTTGTGATGGAGGGTTGTGTGTATCGTTTTCACGTTTAAGATCCACAACTGGGTTAGGTGTTGGCCTACAGAAGTTACATGTGTAAGCTCTTGTACCAGGGCCCTTGGCCCCTCTCTTGGTCTGTGTTTTTTTCTTCCTTTAGGGTAAAGGTGTACAAATTCAGGTGGCAGGTTCGCACATGAGCCTGTGAAGCTGTTACCTTAAACAGGTATACATGCGCTTCATATAGCACGCTATGACTGGTGTCATGGCTCTGCTTTGTCATTGCATCGTATCAGGGGTGAGGGGTCATGAGGGGGTGAACTGATAAACCCTCCCTCCCCTTTTTTCTGATTGGTCAGGGGGTTGGACCTCCTGTCCTTCGGGCTTCCTGTCACGCTGTTGGGTCAGCGCGTCACAGGGTAGGGAGAGGGGGGGGGGGGGGGGAGTTCCTTGGTCCCATGCCATATTTGGGCAGGTGGGTCACAGAATTCCTCCCACCATAGAGTACGTCACTGGGCACGTTTCTATTGGTTGTGAGACTTCCATGAGTTATTTTCAAGCTCCATGTTGTGGACCTCTGTTATTGTCAAGATGAGTTATGCGGTGCGTGAGAACTTAAAAAGAAGTCCTGTTCTGCGCTCTGTTGCATATGTCTTGAGCTTGGTCACGTAGCTCAATGTTACATATATCTTTTCAATTATTACTCACGTGGGAAGTCTCTCTGGGGGTTCCCTGTCTCCTCTCTTTTATACAGGGCAGGGTTGACAGGGGTGTTTTCCCTCGGACGCGTCATATGGGACCCATATCTGTGGCTTGGCCAGCAACGTTATCTGGGTTCTTGTTAGAATTACCATTGATATGTTTTGGGTCTCGAGGTGTACATAGTGCTGGCCCTGGCCCTGGGTGCTTCTGTGTGGAACCACGCATGGGCTTGCGCGCCTTGGTTGCTCATCATTGAAACAGCGTTTTTATGGGGCAACTAGGATGGAGTTTGTCTCTTCCGAGCGCCAGTGTACTGGGTTAGTCTCTATGAATTCTCGTTCATCTCTGGGGGGAGATAACGAAATAGATCAAAGCATTGGCGGAGGGGTCTCACGCTTTTGTGGTGGGCCACCTGGTGCGGTGCTTTATGTTCTGACCGTCTTGGTGGCGCCCTCTGTGATGTTTTGAATCGACACGCGTACCTACCCCCCTCTTAGGACTGGGGATGGTGGCGTGATTAGGACACAGGACTGGTTCTGGTCACGCTGGACCAGGTCAGTTAACTCGTTGTCCACCGGGGCGCAGTTCTGCTGTTCTGGTAGCGTGAATATTAAAGGCAACCAACTTGTGTTCAGCTTTTCGTTCAGCGTTTCTCTGATTGGCCACACGGCCACGTGACCGCGCTGCCGCACGGCAGAGAGTTGCGCCGCCCGCGGCAGCGGCTGTCTTCCGTTGTAGAATTGTTTACATCAGGGTGAACGCTATTGTATTCGCAAATATGAGAGCCAGCAATATGCAGCTCCAGTTAACCTAATTTATACCGTAATGAATCATTAAAAAAATATACCGTTAACTGGAATATGTTGTTTCTTTACACATATGTTGGGATTATGGAATTGGTTTGTCATGACAAAACAATAGAAATCGCTACTTTACATCAGGGTGAACGCTGTTAGTAACGCTGCCACCACCCACTTCAATGACAGAGCTCTCATATTTGCGAATGCATAAACTATATCTTAAATTATGGCTATGTGTCTAATATGGCTGTCGCGAAGTCATTGATAAGCGACAGCCATATTAGACACCTAGCCATAATTTAAGATATAGTTTATGGATTCGCAAAATATGAGAGCTCTGTCATTGAAGGGCTTCTACAACGGAGCATGGCCACTGCTGCTGGAGCTGGACTGAGTCAAGCCGGCGGCAAAGGGGGGTTTCGAGCTGAGCATATGTATGTAGGTTTTTTTTTAGATAACAGGTATTATGGGTATATCTTATATAAAACAACTAACCAAAATGTGATCTCATTGGATGTGCCCTGACAATTAATGCTTGTATATCTTATCGTGTGTTGTCATGTTTGTTTATATGTTTGTTTTAAAAAAGAATAAAAAAATAAAATACAAAAAAGATATAGTTTATGGATTCGCAAAATATGAGAGCTCTGTCATTGAAGGGCTTCTACAACGGAGCATGGCCACTGCTGCTGGAGCTGGACTGAGTCAAGCCGGCGGCGGCGCACGGAAGCCGGGGACAAACCACCACATCGCCCTGCTGGCGCTTCAGCAGCCTCCACGGATGTAGAGTACAGTGAGGAGTGAATCTGATCAGAGAAAAGCTGAACAGTTATTTATTCTAGTACATTTGTGATGTCACAGTATGATGTCATAATCAAACATTCTAGAACATTTGTGTATCTATTCAACAATTCTCTCAGAAGATCTCATTGTGCATCTTGAAACAGTACTGACCAGTACTGAACAGATGGACTAAACAACATAGATTGAAGCCTGCATGTTATGGTTTGTAACCGACCCAATCGCACAACACAAGACAGGTATGAGAGTAAGCCAAAACAGGGCATTTATTCAATACAAACAAAAAGCGGCACTGTCCCTTTAAGGGAGAACACAAAAACACTGGAAACAAAGAAATAGGGAAAAATGTGGCACTGTGCCTTTAAGAGGCGAGCAGGCTAAGGCTAAGGGACAGGGCCAGGGCAAAAAGTCAGGGCAGGAACAGGGGCACTGGAGAGGGGGAACAGGGACAGAGGCCCGGGGAGGCGGGCTGGAGACAGGGACAGAGAACAGGGTTAAGGCCTAGGACAGGGCGAGGGCCAAAGCTGCTTACAGGGATGGCAGGGTTCCGACGGCGGAAGCCTGGCACGGAGATCCTCCTCGGAAGCGAAGAGACGCATCCTCCCGTGGAATAGGAAGCGATGCGCACCGGCTTGACGTCTGGAGTAGGAGTGCGCCGGCTTGAAGAGACGCATCCTCCCGTGGAATAGGAAGCGATGCGCACCGGCTTGACGTCTGGAGTAGGAGCGCGCCGGCTTGAAGAGACGCATCCTCCCGTGGAATAGGAAGCGATGCGCGCCGGCTTGGGCGTCTGGAGTAGGAGCGCGCCGGCTTGAAGAGACGCATCCTCCCGTGGAATAGGAAGCGATGCGCGCCGGCTTGACGTCCGGAGTAGGAGCGCGCCGGCTTGAAGAGACGCATCCTCCCGTGGAATAGGAAGCGATGCGCGCCGACTTGACGTCTGGAGTGGGAACACTGGAAAACCTCCCGTAGGGAATTAGAGAGCGCAGACGGTGTCCCACTCCAGGCAAACGGCGACAGGTGGTGATGGCTGGCACCTCGTCTCACGCCGGAGACGCGGCAGGTGATGGTAACGTCCAGGACTCCATGAACACTGAACACAGATAAGGATACAGAGTCCAGAACAAAGAACCAGCATACAGAACGACCCGACCAGGACTGGAGGGGAGGTCCAGGTATTTAAAGCCCTCTGGGGCGCTAATCATAAACTAAGAACAGCTGTGAAAGGTAGTCCAAGGGTGGGGGCTGGAGAAGAGCAGAGGAGAGTAAACATCGCAAGGGTGGGGGCTGGTGAGGTGAGGAGACAGGGAATTAAAGGTCCAGGGAACAGGCGAAACCTCACACTGCATTTCATTATCACTGGAGATACATTTCTCACTCACCATTGTATTTTATATGAAAATAATTGTAAGTAGGTGAATTCTACACATCTGACAACGCCATCTGACAATATCATAATGATGTGTTTTTTATATTATATCCACAATCATTCATCTAAAAAATTGTATGGGCGTAAATACATGTTAAGATATTCAAAATCGTCACAGCAGTATAGTTTGTTTATACTTCAGAAGTGATGTACAGTGACGAGTGAATCTGGTAGTTGGTTGTTAAAAACGCGAAATAACATAATAACGTTACAGTTTCTAGTTCAGTCAGCAGCCTCGCGAAATAACATTATACATTATGCTCCGCGAAATAACCTTATACATTATGCTCCACGCTTCAATTATACATTATGCTCCGCGCTTCATTCATTCATTTCATAATCAGTCCGCAGCCTGCGTCCTCCACTTCCTCCACTGATGGATTTCATTTGGGACGGCTGCCGCTTGCCTGCCGCGTTCACGGCAAAAGGGGGCGGGGGGTCGCGGCCAATCAGAGAAAAGCTGAACACAAGTTGGTTGCCTTTAATATTCACGCGTTCTGGTACCCTGAAGGACTTGTGCTTTTTCGGGGGGAAAATGGCGGGTTGGCCCAGGCGTTGCAGGGGTTGATGTTATGGAGGTGTTCGTGGTTATGTCACTGCGTGTTGTCCTTCACTATTGCTTGGTCCATATTGTGTTGTACCTTGCGCTGTGCTAAAGGAGCCTGGTCCTTCTCCATTCTTTTTTGGCCCCTCTCTTCTCCTGCTTGGCGGGGCTGGGAGGGGGCTGTCGAGGTGGTTCTTGTACCCCTCTGGCATCCGTGTGTACGTCCCGGTCCGCCGGGGCCCAGGTCCGGACTCGTTCTTGTCGACCTGTTGGCCTGGGTTAACCCCTTCTTGAGAACTGAAACACTTGTACTGATGTATAGCCGGTGTATACCCGCAGTTGTGTTTTGGAGTTTTTTCTTGGGGGGGTTATAGGAACAACCACCTCCTGTTAGGTCGTGGTTGGTTTCCAGGTGTGTTGTTAGCAGAGTCGTCTCTTGGGTTAGGCCAGGCTTGACCCCGTCTGCCTGCAAGTGTGCCCCCGCACCCTTCATGACGTCTGCCAATCGTGTCAGCCTTCTCTGCCTCTGCCCCTCTAGAGGGTCAGGTTTTTTTTGTGGAGGCTGCGACATGGTGCACAGCATACCGAACGCCCCTTCCGCCGGGATGCTGTTTTCAGCAGACCCCTTAGGCGCCTGTCTAGTCCGCAGTGCTCCAGGCTCAGGTAGAGTCTTTTTGACCTGTTGCCTGGATTGAGGGATCAACCTCTTTGGGGGTTGTCCCCCCGGTGCGCT
The DNA here is from genome assembly GCF_963971535.1 of Notolepis coatsorum. Lineage (NCBI taxonomy): Eukaryota > Metazoa > Chordata > Actinopteri > Aulopiformes > Paralepididae > Notolepis > Notolepis coatsorum. The sequence continues at coordinate 163,570,184 of NC_140171.1, read as the reverse complement.
GCCTGGTCCCGCTGTCGGGGTGTAGCCTCTTTGAGTGCTTCAGGGCGGCGTGCTGTAGGGGGGAAGGGCCTGCTCTTGGATGGGTCCTGTTTGATACGCTGGCGATGTGGGGGGTGGTGTCACTAGTGACTGCCTGGTGGGGTCTCGATGCTGCGGTGTCGTTGGCCTCACCAGGCCCCCTTTTTCCGGGGGGTCCTGTCCCTTCCTAGGGCTGGGTCCTCCTTTGCGCTCCGCTGCTAGGGCCTTGCCACGGAGTTGGGTTCTTGACCTTGACCCTGTGATATTAGGGATTGTAACAGGTTTTTTTTCTTCCCGTTTGTTCCCTAGTGGCATGTGGGTTGTGCGCCTGTGTAGTCGTGGGTTCTTCTGTGGGAAGGTAAGTCCCACGATCTGCTCACCCTGTGTGTTTGATTAGCTAAACCCTCTTCGCACAGTCGGATCCAATTCCCTCCCGTCCTCCACTAGGGGGGTCCGGGGGCATGGGTTCTGATGGTTGTGGGGCGCCTCAGCGGGTACATTTGTCCAGCTTCCGCTCTGCTCAGCTCCTGTGTTCCAATAGAGCGCAGAGCGTAAGCTATACGATATATAACATACGGTTATCCTATAACCATAGTTATATGAGTATAGCGAGCGCTCTGCACTGACTCACTGAGGAGCCCGTGGTCTTCGCCTTCGGTGGTGAAAGACTTGGGAAGGAGCTGTTAGTATGGCCACATCCCCGCTTATGTAGAGGAGCGGATGGGGGTGTGGCCAGGCGGATGGGTGTGTACATGTGAAGAAATGTATTCAGTATTAGACTGGATATGGATATGTTCCAATAGAGCGCAGAACGCTCGCTATACTCATATAACTATGGTTATAGGATAACCGTATGTTCCACCCGTGGAATATTTTCGCCTAAAATATATACCTAGGTAAATGGAATATTGCTCCACTTCTACAATGTACATTTGCATATTCTTGGTATCTAGGTACATCTATGGACCTCAGGGAATGTATTCACAGTGTCAGAAATATTGTGTATATTACTAGGCTTGCTTAAATTGTGATGAAACAAAGGAGAATATGAATTATGATTTTTCTTTGAATCTTTGACAGTGAATAACACCATGATAATAATGCCCAAACTTAGAAGACTGCCACTGATCTTGTTCAGTACCTTCTTGAGATCATGTGTACACAAAATCTAAGGAAATTAATAAAGGGAAGATGAATAAACAGAAGGTTCTGTAGATACAGTACTGAATTCTCCCATCCGGACCAATGCCATTTTAAATATTATTATAGAATATAGAATATGATGCTTATAAATTACTTTATTATAGCCAAATCGCACATTTATATATATATACATATATTATCTTTCAAATGCCAGAGTTCAATTTGGATTTAGTATCACCAGGCGTGCATAATAACAGATAATGATATCTACTGTAATTTACTGTACCTTTTTATTTTCACCACAGTGCAACCATTTTGAAACAAATTTCAGATCTAATTGTTGCTACAACAATAGGGAGGAGAAACTAACTGCGTTTCAATATTTGTCAAAAACGTTACCTTTTGTGGCTTATTATCCCGAATAATAACAGTTATTGAAATAATTCATTCAGAACGCTGAACTTTGAACCCCCACAGTATCTGACAGGAAGTGTAGTTCGGAATAATTCCAACGCTGATCCACAGCTATGCATCCCCTCGACAAAATGGCAGCAAAAAAACTACAATTCCCATGATTCAAATTTTCCAAAATGGTCACCGTCTTGTAATAGACTTCAGCAAATCGAGAAGTTAAAACTATCTAATGGCACTTTTAACCTGTTGCTAAACTAACGTATTGATGATAATATACATTCTACATGCTTTTGTGACATGTTAGTGATGTTAATACTTGAAAACATTTGATAAAAAAATCGCTAAAAATATGCAACACTCTGAAAAATATTGATTTATGACCATATGCCGACGGGGTCGGTACCGACCCCGTCGGGTGGAACAGGTTAGGTTAATCACTTTATTCAAATTGAGGATTTAGTTTGAGGATAAAAAATAAAAATCCCAAAAACAGGCTTCGTGGACAGCCTTACCAAACATATTATTTATATTATTCAAATGGTCCTCAAACATGTTCCGTTGTGATGTCACAGTATGATGTCATAATAGCACATTCTAGAACATTTGTGATGTCACAGTATGATGTCATAATAGCACATTCTAGAACATTTGTGATGTCACAGTATGATGTCATAATAGAACATTCAAGAACATTTGTGTTCTATATATATTCAACAATTCTCTCAGGGGTACCTGAGGAGAGTAAAGTTAGGGCTACAGTACTGGGCAAAATTGAGTGGGACAAGTCTGTCCTTCCCAGCTAGGTGTTTACTTTCAGGAGATGGGGATAAGTATAAACCTTTTTTGGCCAGTATTGATCAGTGGGCCAGGAAGTTGAGACTGCATCAGGGGGGAGTGGCGGAGCACACTCGGTGGCTATCAGTGCCATTTTGGCTATTGCCTGATCGAGTCATTGAACTTAGGTTCTTGAAGGAGGAGGATAAGGGCGAGATTGTGGAGGAAATAGAGAGGTTCCTTCTGGAATCAGGGGCTCTGGAGGTGTACACTGATGGCTCTGTGGATCCTGAAAGTGGGAGGGCAGGATTTGGGTGGTGGGTGCCTTGGTTAGGGATCGGTAAGGGACAAAGAATATCCGATGGCAGCTCAGTATTTGTGACAGAGTTGCTTGCCATCCTCTGGGCATTGTGGTGGGTGGAGGAAGTGGGACCAAGCCAGGTGATTATATGCTCTGACTCGGCTGCTGCACTGATGGCTCTGAGTGCAGGTGGGTCTAAAGCTCGCCCTGATCTCATTCAGGAAATAATGTTGGTTTTATATAGGATTGCGAAGGCAGGCTGGTCAGTGGAGTTTTGTTGGGTCCCGGGACACGCTGGGATTGCGGGGAATGAGATGGCTGACTCCCTTGCCAAACAGAGCCTGGGAAGGGAGGAAGAGATAGGTATTTCAATGGGAAGAGTAGAACTCAGAGATAAGATAAAGAAAGGAGTTGAGGCTGAGTGGCAGGATGAGTGGGAAAGGGGGACCAAGGGAAGGCACTATTTCTCTCTGCAGCCTCGGGTCAAGATCAAGGTGGAGGGATATGGGTCAAGGAGTGATAGGGTGAAGATGTGTAGACTGAGGCTGGGGCACTGTGGGTTGAACAGTAGCTTGTTCATTGTGGGCAAACATCCAGATGGGGTGTGTGAATGTGGAGAGACTGAAACTGTCGGGCATGTCTTCCTAAAATGTGAAAGGTATAGGAAAGAGAGGGAAATCTTTTATAAAAGTCTGGTAGAGCTGGGAGTATCTTCCTTCTCTCTTAAATCATTCTTTGGCATGGATAATGAGAACCACCAGTTGATCACAGAGGCAGTGCTGACATTTATGCATGCTTCAGAGTTGTACCAGAGGATATAGCGTTAGTGTATGTATTAGTATTGGACAGGCAAGAGGAGCAGAGAAGAAGGAGAAAGTGTGAGTTGAAGAGGCCTAAAGATGGAACACCACTAGTGTAGTATAAGAAATGAGGAGGGAAGAAATACGCCAAGAAAGAAGAAGAAGAAGAAGAAGAAGAAGAGATCATCAAAAGAAGTGCGGAGGGCAGTAATACGCCACGATGCGTCTAATCTGCCGGAAATTCAAAAGAAGAAGAAGAAGAAGAAGGGGTAGTTACTGGTATGGCAGAGGCTAAGGGTAAAACAGCAATGGTGAAGATGATTGTTAGGATAGCGGTTCAACATCTGGGAATGGAAGGTCTGGACTGGGAGGAGGTGGTTAGCGAATTGGCTGAGGGGGCTGAGAGGGACAAAGCAGCCCAGAATAAGATCGCAGGGGGCAAGGAGGGTCCCGCAGAGGGGGGCTCAGACAGGAAGTAGCAGCATTAGCTGCACTCCAATGGACAATAGTTGATGACAGGGTCAAGAAGAAGAAGAAGAAGAAGAAGAAGAAGAAGAAGAAGAAGAAGAAGAAGAAGAAGAAGAAGAAGAAGAAGAGCCCATAAAAAGAATTGCGGAGGGCAGTAATACGCCACGATGCGTCTACACTGCCGGAAATTCAAATAAGAAGAAGAAGAAGAAGATCTCATTGTGCATCTTGAAACAGGACTGAACAGGACTGAACAGATAGACTAAACAACATAGATTGAAGCCTGCATTTCTCAACCAAGGTGCCTTGCCTACCGCTTAGCTGTGGAAAGAGACAATATAGAGACAATACAGACCTGGCCGGCGGTGCACAGGCATCACCCACACTTTCACAATTTCCCCGTGCGGAATTGTCTACCAAATGTACATATTCAAAGTAAGCTCACACACAAAATCCTAACTCAATGACTGAAAAAGGAATAGGCTTATTCTTAACAAAATACGTGTTTATATTAAAAAAACTTAAAATATTCTGTAATATTAGAGAGAAAGAAATAAGATGTTTTACTGAAAACTGTACTCCTGAATTAGTTACTTTTTGAAGGCTTTTTTAAATCTCCCCTAAGAAGTACACAATTTCAACCCGTCACTAAGGCCATAGTTTAACTCCCAAACTTTAAACACATCTAGCTTTTTTTTTTTTTTTTTTTTTACATGTTTTAAGAAGAAACATTTGTATTGTCAAATACAATTCTGAGTCTTACAAGAGTCTTTGGAGCAGAGTGTCTACATAGTTGGAAATAGCAGCAGCATAAAGACTTTCAGGTGATTCCATGATGGTAACTTCAAATTGAAGTTAATCAATGGATTTGAACACAGGCAATGTGGGGATCAGTGCTTATTTTATTTGATAAAAACAAATGTTAATATTTCCAATTGATCAGTATTGGGTTGAAATGGAACATAGCCACATTATATAGGAAACAGATTATTCCTGTGTTCGGTAGGCCTGGGAATGCTGATCCAATGTTGGAAATTCATTTATCAATATCAAATTTAAATACATAATTTGATCAAATAAACCGGTTATGTTTCATACATCTTGAAATTAAATCTAACAAGATTACTCTATGTTAGACAATATCTTGGTCTGACAAATTCCTTTTTTTTTTTATCTGATGCCATAATCTCTTCATTCACCAGCCAACTGGATGGTCAGTAATGTAAGTAATGTCAGACGCAATGTTTATTACTGTTACGAAGGATCAGATTAAACCGAATATATATATTTATTTATTGATATATATTGAATAGTATTTGTATATCGTTTGATATCCCTTGTATATTCCTTGTACATATACACGGAATATCCCTTTAGCCTACTATAGCCCATAATAGTTCATTCTCTTATTGGACAAGGACCTGGCGCCAGGGGACAAGCCCCTTGGAGCCAAGTTCAATGGTACCGACGAGACATGTCTCTACTAGCCCCGGCTCTGCGCAGGAATACGGCTACCGAAAGGAGAGTGGCACTATTTGTTCACCGTGCATATAAATATGGCGCAAGTAAATGTAGAAGACCCTTAGTCCTTTACCCTTCTACCCAACTAAGTAACAGAACGTGAAGCCTCACCCACGATACCGCGTGCGGTGTAGTATGGCCTGTTTGGCCTTAGAATAGCATTGAGACCTCGTGCGAATTAATAGCTGAATTGTCAGAGTTTGGCACTGTACCGTCGAGTGCGACGTATTTCTATTAAGTAATAATAGTCTATCGTGTATGGTGCATCGTGCGGTTAGAGTTCTAAAGTGACCAGCATCTCCAACGCTTCCTCGTGTTATCTAGAGTCTTATCCAGGCTGGGGCCGACCACACATGGCGCTTTCTTCCGAGGAGATCTAGACGAGGACCGAGGGACATGTACACTGGATTACCTACCCGACGACTGCTGAGCCCTATGCGGCTGGAATATATTTGCTTTGGTACTGTGATTTGTGGAGCGGATAATCGCCGACGCCTGTGAGTGTTGGATTTACCCCCGAGAGGAGTCAAGTTGAGTCGGCGCTCAGACCACTGAGGTCGCCTAACTTCTTCTTCATTGTGGAGCTACAGCCTACAAGAGAACCAAGGTGTATTCATCTGCGGATCAAGAGTCTACTGCACTGTCTTCTGTACTTGAAGTCTCCCTAGACATCGTTGACCAGACGGTCTACTACCGACGGCTCTCCTACCCCCCCTACCGGCCTACAACCGGGAGGACCCCTTCCAGAATATCCTGCTATATCATTAAGAGTACCATAGTTCTAATTCCCTAAGAGCCAGGTTGTATACTTGCTTCCTGAGTAACCAGAGATTGGACATTCAGTGTTGATTTGCCTACGAGTACTCATTTGCCTTACAAGTGCATTCAAATCATAAATGTAATAGTAACTATTATATGTACCTTTTGCTATATATTAAATATTTGATTATTACCTTTGTGTGGAACCGATTTCATTGTGGGAAAGTGTTCATCATATTTAGATATCGTGTACTGTATGGCCAGAAGTTAAAGTACATAAAGCGGTAGTGGTTTAATGATACCATACTTATCAATACAGTCAGGGAATTGTACCCCTCAGTTACAATTGGTCCTTTGAGCCGGATGGTAATTAGTGTAATATTAATATAGTGGTATTAATATTGAAATGGCCTATGATGAACACTCCACGAAACGGTCCTCCTAAAGTAGAACGCCCGCAGCGTAGACGACAGCCACCTCAGTACTTAGAGGATTACGCTGCCAGTATACTACCTAGCCTTCTACAAACGGTAAACGCGGTAAAAGTAGAAAGTAAAATTATGTCCGACCCTATCAACCAGGATACCCCGACCACAGAGGCCCTAGTGGGTTCTAATGTAACTGACCAAGCTCACGGTGGGGACCAGGAGGGAACTGACACGACTTTACCCCCCGCCAAGACCGAAGAAGTAGTCCCCCAAGAGCTCCGGGAGGAAGACAACCCTCCAGAGATGGAACTCTGCACGGAACAAGAGGAGGAGAGCGCCGAGGAGATAGAGCTCCAGGACTCCCCGCAGGGGAACGCATCCCCAACGGGTACTGCCAGGAGCGACTCACCTCAACCAGCGTCTTCCCCCAGCGAGGCGGAGAGGATGCTGTCACAGGCGTTCTTCGCCAGCCTAGCAGCCTCTACGGAGCGTGATCGACTCCAAGCAGAGCGCGATCGACTCCAAGCACAGACGCTTAGCGAGCGCGAACATTCTACCATTGAAAGAGAACGCCTCCAAGCGCAGCAACGGAGCGAAGAAGAGCGCATACGTCTGGAGATGAGACGCCTTCAGACGGAAGAGAATATGGCAAGAGACCGGGCCGACACCCAGCGTGCCGCTGCCGGTGCCCAAAGAGAAACAGATCTCACCAAGCGCGAAGCCGAGCGCGACAGACTACAAGCCGAGCGCGACAGACTACAAGCGCAGCTAATGGAGCAGCTGATCACCAGGGCAACACCCCCTCCCTCCACAAGGGGTTCCAGGGCCTCGTCAAGACACGGGTCAAGGGCACCCTCCCCTAACCGATTAAGCGACCCTGAGCCCGACCACCAGAGAGAGCCCACACCCCCCTCCGAACTCCTTCCCCGACCGGTCCAAGTGAGACCCAGCTACAAGGAAGGAACAGCGGACACCGCGGAGAGGCTAAATAGACGACTACAGGATCTAGAAGACCTGGCAGAGGAAGAAGAGGGAGAAGAGGAGAGTCAAGCCCGACAGCAGCACATTACTCCACAGGACCAGGAGGTCCAGTACAGCCCAGGCTATACCCCCGTGGCTCTGCGCTACAGACCCCCGACTCTATTCACGGGTGAGCATGACGCACGACCAGTCCCGAGGAATAGTACCTGGACCAGCGGGCCATGGTACCCTGCCGGTACCAGCCCACCGAGAGGCGTAAGAAGAGACTCGCCCAGGAGGCCTCTCTTCCAACGCTCACCGATGTGCCAGCCATCCACGGCGTCATACATTGGCACACCGACGTTTCCAGACTTCACCCATGAGAACCGAGCACAGTACACGGAGCTACGGATGTGCTTAGAGACAATGATGGTGGATGTAGCTGATGAACGCCACAAGTATGCTATCCTATTGAAGCACCTGAAAGTGCCCAGAGCGCACAACATAGCGCTGGCCTATGCCACCTCTACTACCCCATACACAGCGGCTCTAGCAGCACTAGACCAAAGATATGGACGTATATGGGATTACGTAATACAAGAGATAAGGCATATTGACCGCCTACCCCCAGCAACAGACAATCGCTCACTAGACGACCTGTCTATCAAAGTACAATCCCTGGTAGGGATGCTGGGGGTGCAACGAGAAAAGGGTATGCACGAACTATACGCAAACTCGAACGTCGAGAGGATTTTAGAGAAGCTGCCGCCCGCCCGACAGGAGCGCTTCAGGCGGCAAAGAGACCACCGTGATCCTAACGGTCCCGAGCCATCCCTCCTAGACCTAGCCGACTTCCTGGGCGAGAGAAGTCAGCAGCCTACGGCTGGATACGTTCGTGCGGAGCACACCAAGCTCCAGAGAGGGACCTAGGAGAGCAAACGATGGCCGAAGATCGGTGACTGTCATGCACCAATCAGAATCAGTACCGAGCAGCAAGAACCACATTACCCCCTCGATGAAAGAGAAGTGGAAGATGGTGTGCCCGTACTGCGAGAAGGAACACTGGTTGTCACAATGTGACCTGTTCAAGAAGATGACCGCTGAAGAAGTGAGTCACTGGATAAAGTCCAACAGGCGCTGTTACCGATGTGCGCGCAGTCACATGGCAGCCGAGTGCCGCCTCAAGAAGAGGTGTAGTCGGTGTGACGGAGCCAACCTAGATGTCCTACACGACAGTAACAGAAGAAAGCCTGCACCATCCAGCAGCACAAAGGCAAGTGTTATGTACATTGACCCCGCTAGCAGCAGCGGCGCCCAGGTGCTCTTAAAGGTGGTCCGCGTAACACTGAGTTACCAAGATAAGGTCATGGACACTTACGCCGTCCTTGATGACGGGTCAGAGAAGACCCTTCTCCTCGCGTCCGCTGCGGCCCAGCTGGGGCTGCGGGGGAGCGAGAACCAGATGACGATTCGGACAATAAGAAGAGATCTAAAGACGATAAAGGGCGAGAATGTCTCCTTCACTATCGCAGCAAGCGGGCAGCCCGAGAGACGGTATAGGATTACTAATGCTTTCACCAGCCAAGAAATAGGACTATCGCAGTACACCTACCCCATCGCCAAGCTGATGGATAAATATGTGCACCTGCGTCAACTCCCTATCCCGCTCATAGACGGTGCCACCCCGACCCTGCTGATAGGCTCCGACCATGCAGACCTCATAGTCCCGATAGACCGGGTCCATACAGGACCCAGAGGTTGTCCTGCAGCAGTCGAGACCCGCCTAGGATGGACATTACAAGGCCCCCTCGCCAAGTCTCTCAACCGAACAGCAGCCACTAGCTGCCTCCACTCCGGAGCGACAGAAGAAGACACCACACTCCTGCAGCATGTCGAGAGGCTATGGACACTAGAGACAATGCCCTTTAAGAACGAAAAGAAAGACATTCGTTCTAAGGAAGATATTTACGCTATAACCCTCCTCGAGCAAGGGACAAAGAGAGTCACAGTCAACGGAGTGATGAGATACGCAACTCCACTCCTGAGGCGAGAGGGAATGCCCACCTTTCACGCCACAAAAGAGGCGACGGAGCGGTATCTATTGAACACAGAGCGGCGCCTAGCCAAAGACCCCGCTCAAGAGGCTGTGTACCGCGCTGAGATTAACAAGCTAATCACAGCGGGACACATAAAGAAAATTGACTGGCGACGTCGTGCGCTGCTCCGCGCCTCCCTGATCAAAGACGGCTTTGATCTCCGGCAGCGGGCCAGCAGCGACCCCCCAGTATTGCGCAGCCTCTCCCCCGAGGACAAGGCAGCGAGCAGCGACACCTGGATGGCGACCATCCCAGGAGAAGCCCAAGAAATGACACTAGGACTAGTCTGGCGCTTCAAAACAGACTCGCTCCATTATAGACACAAACCCCTGACCAAGGAGCAGGGAAGGTCGACGGCAATACCGACCACCAGACGGAGTATATACAGAACACTCGCCAGACAATATGACCCGTTGGGATGTATTCTACCTTACACCACCAGGGCAAAGATGATTGTAAGAGCGCTATGGGACAAGGACCAGGGCTGGGACGATCCCATACCCGAACACCTTGCATCTACATGGAGAGAGTGGGAGACGGAACTCCGCTCACTCCCAGGTGTTAATATACGCCGCAGCTACTTCCCACCCACAGTGAGGCCAGAGACATGCAAGATCGACCTGCACGTATTCAGCGACGCTTCCGAAGTAGCCTACGGTTCGGTGGCCTACTTGCGTGCCCGAGAGGAGGGAGGAGAAATACATACTGCTTTCATCCTGGCTCGCTCGAGAATAGCCCCACGAAAGCAACAATCTATCCCACGTCTAGAGCTCTGCGCAGCCCTAGCAGGAGCGCAGCTCGCCACGTTAATCCAACGTGAACTCACCATCCCGTTGCAAAGAACAATCTTGTGGTCAGACTCCACGACCGTACTCACATGGATCCGGTCTGATTCGTGCAGATACAAGGTCTTCGTGGGAGTCAGAGTCACCGAGATTCAAGAGTTAACAGAAGTAGCGAGCTGGAGGTATGTGGACACCAAACACAACCCAGCTGACGTCATCACCCGGGGAATGTCCCTGGATGACCTCACCCGTCACAACCTCTACAGTGACGGACCAGAGTTTCTCAAGCTCCCCGAAGAAGAGTGGCCTACACCCACCCCACGGGAGGCGAGTAAAGAGGAGGCAGAGAACAAGAAATCTATGTTCTGTGGGTTGACACACACACTCGTCCCCACAGACCCCGATCTAGACGATTGCCTCACCCTACAGAGTGCGCAGCTAAAGACATTTCTGTGGCACCACCCAGAGGTTCAGCCCACGACTGACATTTCAGCAGCTGACTACGAAGAAGCAGAACTTCTTCTACTACAACGAGCCCAGAGAGACTCGTTCCCCGATGAGCTAGCCTGTCTACAGGGAGCAAAGCCCGTCCCATCAGACAGCAGACTGCTCCACCTAGCCCCCGAGAGCGACGCCCATAATCTCATCAGAGTGGGTGGTCGTCTGCGGAGAGCCCCAGACTTACCGGATGACGTCAAGTACCCGATAGTCTTGAACAGCCGACACAAGGTCACAGAGCTGATCATAAAGAAATACGACGAGGATGTGCACCACGCAGGGGCAGAGAGAGTCTTCGCGGAGATCAGACGTCGTTATTGGATACTGCAAGGGAGAGAAGCAGTGCGGCGCTTCCAGCGAACCTGTCTAGACTGTCGTAAGTGGCGAGCCCAGCCCAGTATACCCCGGATGGCTGACCTACCTCCCTGTCGCCTCCGACTCGGCGACAAGCCTTTTCACTCCACCGGTATGGACTGTTTCGGCCCGTTGTATATAAAGAAAGGAAGAGGAACCGAGAAGCGGTGGGGTATTGTATTCAAATGCATGACCACCAGAGCGATACATATCGAACTCCTTCCAACCATGAGCACAGACTCATTCCTTATGGCCTTCCGAAGATTCACATCACGGAAAGGAAAACCGTCTACATTATTGTCTGATTACGGGACAAACTTCAAAGGCGGAGAAAGAGAGCTGAGAGAGAGCTTCCAAGCTATGGGCCCAGAACTTAAGACCCACCTCGCTCCATCCCAGATTGACTTCCAGTTTAATCCCCCGAACGCACCTCACTTCGGTGGAACTTGGGAACGAGAAGTACGTTCTATAAAGACAGCCCTGTACGCCGTGCTTGGGGCCCAGACCGTGGCGGAAGAAGTCCTAATGACAGTCCTCACGGAGATCGAGGGAGTATTGAACTCAAAGCCCCTCGGTTACGTCTCAAGTGATGTAGCAGATGTCGACCCAGTCACCCCCAACACACTCTTGATGGGGCGGCTGGACCCCACGCTACCACAGACAATGTACAGGCCTGAAGAAGCGAACGGCCGAAGAATGTGGAGGTACAGTCAAGTACTGGCTGACAAGTTTTGGAACAGCTTCCTACTCCACTACCTACCGTCTCTACAGACCCGCCAGAAGTGGGTGAAAGAGAGAGACAATTTGACAGAAGGAACAGTCGTCATGATTATCGACCAGTCACTACCCCGAGCTATGTGGCCGGCTGGCCGCGTAAGCAAAGTGATCACCGGTGCCGATGGAAAGGTCCGAGCAGCTGAAGTGCTCGTCCAAGGGCGGACCTACACCCGACCCGTGGCGAGGCTAATAGAACTGCCGAGGCTCCCTGATACTATCGATGACGACCATGACCCCATGACTTTGTGAACTGACTGACCCTCACAGCGGACATTGAGTAGTGGACAGTGCGGTTAATCTGTCTCTGCTTAGCTAATTAGGTGGGACTAATTAGGGGGCGGCTGTTACGAAGGATCAGATTAAACCGAATATATATATTTATTTATTGATATATATTGAATAGTATTTGTATATCGTTTGATATCCCTTGTATATTCCTTGTACATATACACGGAATATCCCTTTAGCCTACTATAGCCCATAATAGTTCATTCTCTTATTGGACAAGGACCTGGCGCCAGGGGACAAGCCCCTTGGAGCCAAGTTCAATGGTACCGACGAGACATGTCTCTACTAGCCCCGGCTCTGCGCAGGAATACGGCTACCGAAAGGAGAGTGGCACTATTTGTTCACCGTGCATATAAATATGGCGCAAGTAAATGTAGAAGACCCTTAGTCCTTTACCCTTCTACCCAACTAAGTAACAGAACGTGAAGCCTCACCCACGATACCGCGTGCGGTGTAGTATGGCCTGTTTGGCCTTAGAATAGCATTGAGACCTCGTGCGAATTAATAGCTGAATTGTCAGAGTTTGGCACTGTACCGTCGAGTGCAACGTATTTCTATTAAGTAATAATAGTCTATCGTGTATGGTGCATCGTGCGGTTAGAGTTCTAAAGTGACCAGCATCTCCAACGCTTCCTCGTGTTATCTAGAGTCTTATCCAGGCTGGGGCCGACCACACATGGCGCTTTCTTCCGAGGAGATCTAGACGAGGACCGAGGGACATGTACACTGGATTACCTACCCGACGACTGCTGAGCCCTATGCGGCTGGAATATATTTGCTTTGGTACTGTGATTTGTGGAGCAGATAATCGCCGACGCCTGTGAGTGTTGGATTTACCCCCGAGAGGAGTCAAGTTGAGTCGGCGCTCAGACCACTGAGGTCGCCTAACTTCTTCTTCATTGTGGAGCTACAGCCTACAAGAGAACCAAGGTGTATTCATCTGCGGATCAAGAGTCTACTGCACTGTCTTCTGTACTTGAAGTCTCCCTAGACATCGTTGACCAGACGGTCTACTACCGACGGCTCTCCTACCCCCCCTACCGGCCTACAACCGGGAGGACCCCTTCCAGAATATCCTGCTATATCATTAAGAGTACCATAGTTCTAATTCCCTAAGAGCCAGGTTGTATACTTGCTTCCTGAGTAACCAGAGATTGGACATTCAGTGTTGATTTGCCTACGAGTACTCATTTGCCTTACAAGTGCATTCAAATCATAAATGTAATAGTAACTATTATATGTACCTTTTGCTATATATTAAATATTTGATTATTACCTTTGTGTGGAACCGATTTCATTGTGGGAAAGTGTTCATCATATTTAGATATCGTGTACTGTATGGCCAGAAGTTAAAGTACATAAAGCGGTAGTGGTTTAATGATACCATACTTATCAATACAGTCAGGGAATTGTACCCCTCAGTTACAATTACCATGGAATACATCAAATGAATACATTTCCTAAAGACACTTAAATTAAAAGTCCCACAGAGGATTGTGTTTGATTTGGAACCTAAAATATGTCAATATTTAAGGATTTGGGCTCAATTCTGACCATCCAGTATCTTGTAAGAGAAAGAATATTGAAATAATGAAAGTACAATAAGTACAAATAAAACAAATATATATACAAGTGCAAATACTGCACACATACATAGTGATTGTACAAAGTGTAGCATAATAGTTGTCTTCCTAGATAATTATAAGAGGAAATACCACCTTGTGTTTGATGGATGGGGTGTCTATTCTGATTGGCCAATCGGTTCAAAGCAGTTAACTGCTCAACTATTGGCTCAGTTGTATAAGAACAGGCTGTTTTCCAGACTGAACGACTCATTCAACCAAAAACACTGGATAGTCTGCTGGTTGACTTGAACCCCTCTCTCTGGCAGAACACATTCTCTACTGGAACAAGACTTTATACTAAAACCATCTGGATCCAAACTTGCTTCTGATAACTATATCAGACTTTTGACACCACAACATCAGTAATTACAATTATTTATTTGATTGTTTCCATGGCATTGTAGAGCCTCTCTTACTTTCCGTCTAAATATGGTGTCTAATATTTAGAAGCTGTTGTTTATTTCTCTTCAATATATGTATATGTAAAGGTATATTTGTACAGTAACAACCACAATGACAAATTGCAGATTACCGTCCATTGTGTTGTGCACAGTATTTTAGCTAATGCTGACCAGTTTTCAATACCCATCATGGAGCAGATTCACCTTCAAAGGTAGAATCTGTAATGCCACCAAACAGTGACCTCCAGGTAACAGAGCCCTGCTTGATACTGCACTGCCCATACTGCACATGTTTCTCTGATGTGTGGGTTGTAATTGAGTGGGGATAAGGAAGGTGTTGCTATAGCTGGACACACCTCAGGCTCTGTCAAGAGAGGTCTGGAGAAACTATAATATGTTACTAAACTCCAACCCACACATCAGACCAAAACTAAATATATAAAGGATATGGAATTACAGGTTCTGCCAATCTGAAATCTTCATTGCAATGTTTCTCTCTATTCCAGATACAATTGTTCCCCAACAACAAATACAATAATGGCTGAGTCAAGGCCTCACTGCTGTGACCAATGTGGGAAGGGCTTCGTCAAAAAGGGTCAACTTCAAATACACCAGCGTATTCATACAGGAGAGAAGCCCTACCACTGTGACCAATGTGGGGAAGTCTTCAGTGAGTCTGGAACCTTAAAGAAACACCACCGTATTCATACAGGAGAGAAGCCGTACCACTGTGACCAATGTGGGGAAGGCTTCAGTCACTCTGGAACCTTAAAGACACACCAGCGTATTCATACAGGAGAGAAGCCCTACCACTGTGACCAATGTGGGGAAGGCTTCAGTCAGTCTGGCAACTTAAAGAGACACCAGCGTATTCATACAGGAGAGAAGCCCTACCACTGTGACCAATGTGGGGAAGGCTTCAGTCAGTCTGGAACCTTAAAGAGACACCACCGTGTTCATACAGGAGAGAAGCCCTACCACTGTGACCAATGTGGGAAGAGCTTCAGTCAGTCTGGCAGCTTAAAGTGTCACCAGAACATTCATTCAGGAGAGAAGTTCTATCCCTGTGACCAGTTTGGGAAGAGCTCAGTGAGTCTGGAAAGTTAAAGAGACACCAGCATATTCATACAGGAGAGATGCCAATGTGACCAATGTGGGAAGAGCTTCAGTACATCTGGACACTTAAAGAGACACCAGAATATTCATTTTTGAGAGAAGCACTATCCCTGCGACCAGTGTGGGAAGAGCTTTGTTCACTCTGGAAACATAAAGAATCACCATCGTATTCATACAGGTGTCAAACACTAAAAATAAGTAGAAATCTGCTTAAAACATTTACATATTCAACAATGACAACAATACAATGATCACTTTAGTGAGACAACGTAAGGCGTTTGTTTTGGGAGAAAGAGAGGCAATGCTTTGTTTACAATTGCTCCTTGCTGCCCTCTACTTGTCAGAAAATAATTATTGCAGCTTTAATATGATTTTGTAATAAACATTTCAAGAGGTTATTGCATGTACTTATCCATCATTGATTTAACAAAAATGGCATTGATTTTTTAAAGGAACATTTCCTCCATTTGAAATATTATTTTAAAGGTGCACTACGCAGTTTCTGAGAAAAGGGGTTTTGTTTGCAGAGCCTGCTATATACATTTACTGTTTTTCTTCTCTCTTGTGTTATTATAAACGAAAACAAAACTCCATAGTGCATATGTAAATTGTTTATACCCACAATACCCTGCATTATTATTATAAGTTGTAAGCCTTGTAGACGTAAAATACCAATGTACGAAGGGCTTCAGTCACACAATGGTTAAAATTGACTGTATGTTTCACATTTCCAAACCTTCTTAAGACCATGTGCTATCAGAGGCCAGTCTCATTATTCCATAATTTATTTTTGTTGTTGATCAAACCTGGACTGTGCTTTACCTCTGCCTATTTGATGACCATATGCAAATAAAAAGTTAAATCTGCCTCTTACATCATTACTGTCCTGTTAGAACAGCGTTATTTTGTAGATTAATTATTTAACATTCTCTATTGGTCATTTCACCTTGTTTAACAAACAGGAAATGCCTAAGAGAACGTTGTATGTCTTCAGGTCTCAGGGTGAAGAGGGTTTGTCACTACAGAATGAGATGCACTCTGCCATCCTAGGACAGGTGGAGGACTTGTTAAGCCTCACATTTATTCATTATGTAAAATTACATAATTGATGAATGATATGTTCTTGGTTCTTCCATTGAAAAGTCTCAACTCAGTATTATAGATTTATGAAATGGTGGTAGTATTGTTATCACTGAAAAGCTACCCAAATACCTCTGATGGGCAATAGCTTAACATTACGCTCAATTTACATGACAGTCTGCCATCCTTTCCTTCCAATGCTCGGTGCCGCGCCCCTACTCTGCCTCTGATTGGCTCTGACCCTCATCCCCAGGTGGGATGACAATAGGGAACATATCACGTCCTGTATTGATTCTAAACGGAACTCAAGATTTAATTGTCAAAGACGGGACAATTCTGTATTTTATGAGAATCTTGTAGGCACTAGTTCTTGTCTAATATTAGTTGTACTTTAAGTAAGAAAAGATGAATTTACAGTTGTAAATGAATAGTTTGTTTCTCACTTGAAAATCTGGTGTTGTATTTGGACTATTGTTCACTATTAAAAATACTGAAATTGTAAAAGGAAAATATCAAACCTGAAATATTTATTTGTACGTACCTTCAAGAAGATGCTAAGAAGAATGTTTTGAGATCTGTAGGCCCACTGGGTCAGGTCACATGAGCTGCTTAGTACCAGACCTGAGATCTGTAATAATAATAATAATAATAATAATAATAATAATAATAATAATAATAATAATAATAATAATAATAATAATAATAATAATAATAATAATTATTATTATTATTGTAACTGAGGGGTACAATTCCCTGACTGTATTACTAGATATGATACTTACTACCACTACCTTTGTACTTAATATTCGGCCACCCAGTACTCGGCATAAATATATTATGATAAACACTCTCACGTAGATGAAACGGATCCAACACAAATGTACGAAGTCGAAGTATGCGTTTATTCCTACACAGCAATGGTGTGTAGAGCAAGCACTTAATCACTTAATTACATTTATGAATTGAAATAGTATGCACTTTTATGGCAAAGAGTATTCGTCAGTATATCAATAGAGAATGTCCAATCTCTGATGGCGCAGGCGGTAAATATACGACCTGGAATAGTTAAGGAATAACAGCAATGATACTTTAATGATTATAAGACTGGATACACTAAGGGGGGTAATCCGGTTGCTTGTAAGACAACAGGAGTAGGAGGGGGGGGGGGTAGAGTCTGGCTGCCTCGTCCGGCCAAGGGTATCCTGGGTGAACCCACAGTTGTGCAGCTCGGTGCGCCAGCGATCCTTGGACCACAGATGAAAGCAGGTGGACTCTCTGTGAGCCGGCTCTCTCCGGTCCACGGGGGAGAGACGTGAAGCGACCTCGTCTTGCAGAGCGTCTCCTCACCTTGCGTCCTCTCCAGGGGGGGGGGTTCCAACACACGGCAGTGTCGGTCTTTATCCATAGAATAATCACTGTATACAAAGCATAATCCGTGCCTGGGAAGGCGGGCTGTCGTCGGTAGAATAATCCGGTATGCAGGTCCACTCGCTCGTCGGCTCTGGGGCTCCTCGGGTGCAGCCTCACATGGGGTCAGCCACCCTGGATAAGCAGCCAGTTCTCTGCCCGAAACGATGGGGTACTGACTACGATAGTATTCTCACCGCACGAAGCACTATATATTAATAGACTATTATTAGCTTAATAGACTACGTCCAACTCGACGATATAGTGCCAAATATGACTATTCAAATATTAATATACACGATGTCTCAATACCGATGGTAGGCCGAACTTGGCCTTACTCCCACACGTGGCGTCGCGGGGAGGCTTTACGTCTGTGACTCTATTGGAGGGTAAGAAACTGGACTGAAAAGGAAGTCCTACTTTAGTAGCGCAGTATATATACGCACTATGAACAAATAGTACCGTTAGTGGTGCGGTAGCCAGATTCCTACGCGGAACTAGGACTTGTTCGTACATGTTGAGCGGTACGTTTGAACTGGGTCTGGGGGGTATGGCAGCCTGGCACCAAGGTCTCGACCAATAGTAGAATGGAGACTATTATGGGATGTTCAGTAGGCTAGAATGGATATTCAATGCATATTGTACAAGGAATATACAAGGGATATCAAGGAATATTAGAGAATATACAAATACAATTAAATATATATATATAAATAAATATATATATTCGGTTTAATCTGGCCCTTCACAACAGCCACCCCCTGATTGGTCCCAGACCTAATCAGTTAAGCAGAGACAGATTAATCGCGTTGTCTATTTACACATAAGGGTTTGCTGTAGGGGTCAGTCAACTTCACAAAGTCATAGGGTTATGGGGTCATGGTCATCATCGATTGTGTCTGGGAGTCGGGGCAGTTCTATGAGCCTCGCCACGGGACGGGTGTAAGTGCGACCCTGGACAAGCACTTCAGCTGCTCGGACCTTGCCGTCGGCACCGGTGATCACTTTGCTTACGCGGCCGGCCGGCCACATAGCTCTGGGCAGTGATTGATCAATAATCATGATGACTGTTCCTTCTGTCAAATTGTCTCTCTCCTTTACCCACTTCTGGCGGGTCTGTAGAGACGGTAGGTAGTGCAGTAGGAAACTGCTCCAAAACTTGTCGGCTAATACTTGGCTGTACCTCCACATTCGTCGGCCGTTCGCTTCTTCAGGCCGGTACATTGTCTGGGGTAACGCGGGATCTAGCCGCCCCATCAGGAGTGTGTTGGGGGTATCTGGGTCGATATCCGCCACATCGCTGGAGACGTAGCCGAGGGGCTTAGAGTTCAATACTCCCTCAATCTCCGTGAGGACTGTCATTAGGACTTCTTCCGCCACAGTCTGGGCCCCAAGTACTGCGTACAGGGCTGTCTTTATGGAACGCACTTCCCGTTCCCAAGTACCACCGAAGTGGGGTGCGTTTGGGGGGTTGAATTGGAAGTCAATCTGTGCTGGAGCGAGGTGGGTCTTAAGTTCTGGGCCCATAGCTTGGAAGCTCTCTCTCAGCTCTCTTTCGCCGCCTTTGAAGTTTGTCCCATGATCGGACAATAGTGTAGACGGTCTTCCTTTCCGTGATGTGAATCTACGGAAGGCCATAAGGAATGAGTCTGTGCTCATGGTCGGGAGAAGCTCGATGTGTATCGCTCTGGTGGTCATGCATTTGAATACAATACCCCACCGCTTCTCGGTTCCTCTTCCTTTCTTTATGTGCAGCGGGCCAAAGCAGTCCATACCCGTTGAGTGGAATGGCTTGTCACCGATTCGGAGGCGACATGGAGGAAGGTCAGCCATCCTTGGTATGCTGGGCTGCGCGCGCCACTTGCGGCAGTCTAGACATGTTCGCTGGAAGCGTCGTACCGCCTCTCTTCCTTGTAGGATCCAGTAACGACGTCTGATTTCCGCGAAGACTCTTTCTGCTCCTGCGTGATGTACATCCTCATCGTATTTCTTTATAATCAGCTCTGTGACCTTGTGTCGGCTGTTCAATACGATCGGGTATTTAATGTCATCCGGTAGATTGGGGGCTCTGCGTAGGCGACCACCCACTCTGATGAGGGTATGAGCGTCGCTCTCGGGGGCCAGATGAATTAATCTGCTATCGGATGGGACGGGCTTTCCTCCCTGTAGACAGGCCAATTCATCGGGGAACGAGTCTCTCTGGGCTCGCTGCAGTAGAAGCAATTCTGCTTCCTCGTAGTTAGCTGCTGACATTTCAGCGGGGGACTTACACTCCGGGTGGTGCCGCAGGAATGTCCTTTGTTGTGCACTCTCTATGGTAGTGCAATCATCTATGTTGGGGTCTGCGGAGATAACAGTGCTCAATCCACAGAACACAGGCTTCTTATTCTCAGCCTCCTCCTGACTGGCTTCCCTCGGGATAGGCGTGGGCTACTCTCCTTCCGGGAGCTTTAGGAATGCTGGGCCGTCACTGTAGACATTGCGACGGGTGAGGTCATCTAGGGGCATTCCCCGGGTGATGACGTCAGCTGGGTTCTGTTTTGTATCAACGTAGCGCCACTCTGTTTCTCCGGTTAACTCTTCGGTTAAGTCTTGAATCTCGGTGACTCTGACTCCCACGAAGACTTTGTACTTGCATGAGTCCGATTTGATCCAGGCGAGTACTGTCGTGGAATCTGACCACAGGATTGTTCTAGACACCGGTATGGTGAGCTCACGTTGGATGAGCGTGGCTAGGTGCGCTCCGGCTAGGGCTGCGCAGAGCTCTAGACGTGGGATAGATTGTTGCTTGCGTGGGGCTATTCTCGAGCGGGCGAGGACAAATGCTGTGTAGATCTCTCCCCCCTCTTCTTGGGCCCGCAAGTAGGCTACTGATCCGTATGCGACCTCTGAGGCGTCACTGAAGACGTGTAAGTCCATTTTACATGTCTCTGGCCTCACCGTGGGTGGGAAGTAGCTTCGGCGCATATTAACGCCTGGGAGTGAGTGGAGCTCCATCTCCCACTCTCTCCAGGTGGATGCAAGGTGTGCGGGAATGGGGTCGTCCCAGCCCTGGTCCTTGTCCCACAATGCTCGTACAATCATTTTTGCCCTGGTGGTGTACGGTAGAATACATCCTAGCGGGTCATATTGTCGGGCGAGTGTTGTGTACACGCTCCGTCTGGTGGTCGGCGCCGCCGCCGGCCTTCCCTGCTCCGTAGTCAGGGGCTTGTGTCTGTAGTGAAGCGAATCTGTTTTGAATCGCCACACCAATCCCAGGGTCATCTCCTGGGCTTCTCCCGGGATTGTAGCCATCCAGGTCTCGCTGCTGGCTGCCTTGTCCTCGGAGGAGAGGCTGCGCAGTACTTGCGGATCGCTGCTGGCCCACTGCCTGAGATCAAAGCCGCCTTTGATCAATGAGGCGCGGAGTTTAATCAGGAGAGCCTCGGCTTCTTCCTGGGTTGAAAGGCTTTGTAGACAGTTGTCTACGTAGAAGCTGTTCTTTACGCTGTGTCGGACCTCTTCGTCCGCTGCTGGGTCCTCTGCTACATGTTTCTGTAGTGCAAATGTAGCACAGCAGGGGCTGCACGTCGTTCCGAAGGGGAGGACTTCCCATTGGTAGATGGCTGGGTGCTCATCTCCTGGCTTCTCTCTCCATAGGAACCGTAACAGGGGCTTGTCCTCCTCTACTAATCTCACCTGCAGGAACATTCCTTTAATGTCCCCGCTGATGGCCACCTTTTCCTGGCGGAAGCGGAGTAGAACGCCGAGTAGGGAGGGGCCGAGTGTGGGACCGGGCAGTAACTCTTTATTCAGATTTTGGGATCCGATCTGGTAGCTGCAGTTAAATACTATGCGGTCTTTACCGTTGTGATGGACCTTGTGGTGAGGCACGTACCACGATTCAGTGGTCTGGTCAGCCTCTTTAATGTCCATCTTTGTGACGTGTCCCGCTGTGATGAGCTTCTCAATCTCAGCGCGGTATACACTCTCTTGGGCGGGGTTCTTGGCTAAGCGCCGCTCCGTGTTCAGCAGGTACCGTTCTGTGGCGTCTGTCTTGGCGTGGAAAGTAGGCATTCCTTCTCGCCGCAGGAGTGGCGTGGCGTATCTCAACACGCCGTTGACCGGGACTCTCTTGGTCCCTGTCTCGAGGAGGTGAATGGCGTAAATGTCATCTTTAGAGCGAATGTCTTTCTTTCCGTTCTTAAAGGGCATTTGTTCCAAGGTCCATAACCGCTCTACGTGTTGCAGGAGTGCGGTTTCTCCCTCTGTGACTCGGGAGTGGAGACATCTAGTGGCTGTACTTCGGTTGAGAGATTTGGCGAGCGGGCCTTGGAGAGTCCATCCCAAACGGGTCTCGACTGCTGCAGGACAGCCTCGGGGTCCGGTATGAACCCGGTCTATCGGGACAATGAGGTCTGCATGGTCGGAGCCTATCAACAGGGTCGGCATAGCATTGTCTATGAGCGGGATCGGTAACTTGCGCAGATGTGCATATTTCTCCATCAGGTTGGCGACGGGGTATGTGTACCGCGACAGTCCTATTTCTTGGCTGGTGAAAGCGTCTGTAATCTGGTACCGTCGCTCAGGCTGGCCGCTTGCTGCGATAGAGAATGAGACATTCTCGCCCTTTATCGTCTTCAAATCTCGTCTTATTGTCCGAATTGTCATTTGGGTTTCGCTTCCCCGCAGCCCTAGCTGGGCCGCAGCGGAGGCGAGCAGAAGGGTCTTCTCTGACCCGTCATCGAGGACGGCGTAAGTGTCCAGGACTTTATTCTGGTAGCTTAGTGTCGCACGCACTACTTTTAGGAGTACTCGGGCTCCACTGCTGCTGGCGGGATCGATGTACATGACGCTCGCTTTGCTGCTGGATGGTGCGGGTGAAGGGCGCCGTCTGTTACTGTCGTGAAGTATGTCCAGATGGGCTCCATCGCACTTGGTGCACCTTTTCTTTAAGCGGCATTCGGCTGCCATGTGTGAGCGCGCACAGCGAAAACAGCGCTTGTTGGACTTTATCCATTGACTTGCTTCCTCCGCGTTCAGCTTGGGGAAGGAGTCACATTGCGCTAGCCAGTGTTCTTTCTCACAGTAGGGGCACACTATCTTCCACTTCTCCGTTCTGGAGGGGGTACTGTGGCTCCTGCTGCTCGGTACTGACTCCGATTGGTGCATCACAGTCACCGATCTTCTTCCATCATTTAGTCGTCTGGTTCCTTCTCTGGAGCCAGGGGTGCTCCGTCCGAATGTATCTAGCCGTAGGCTGCTGACTTCTCTCGCCAGGAAGTCTGCTAGATCGAGGAGGTTCGGTTCGGGGCCATTCGGGTCTCGGTGGTCTCTCTGCCGCCTAAAACGCTCCTGTCGAGCGGGCGGCAGCTTCTCCAAGATCCTTTCCACATTTGAGTTGGCGTAAAGTTCATGCCTCCCCTTCTCTCTCTGCGCTCCCAACATCCCTACCAGGGACTGCACTCTGATGGACAGGTCGTCCAGTGCTCGATTGTCTATTGCTGGGGGTAAGCGGTCGATGTGTCGGATCTCCTGGATCACGTAATCCCATATGCGCCCATACCTCTGGTCCAATGCTACCAGCGCTGCTGTGTATGGGGTGGTGGAAGTCGCGTAGGCGAGCGCTATATTATGTGCGCGGGGTACCTTTAAGTGCTTCAGTAGGATGGCGTATTTATGGCGTTCATCCAATACATCCACCAACATGGTCTCCAGACACATGCAGAGTTCTGTATACTGGGCCCGGTTCTCTTGGGTGAAGTCGGGTACCATAGGCGTGCCAATGTATGACGCTGACTGTGGATACATCGGTGAGCGTTGGGGGAGAGGCCTCCTAGGCGAGTCTCCTCCCGCTCCTTGGTATGGGCTGGTACCGGCAGTGTACCATGGCCCGCTTGTCCAGGTGCTGTTCCTCGGTGCGGGTCGTGCGTCGTGCTCACCCGTGTATAGAGTCGGGGGTCTGTAGCGCAGCTCCGCGGGAGTATAGCCTGGGCTGTACCGGACCTCCTGGTCCGGTAGAGTACTGTGCTGTCGTCGGGCGTGGTTCTCCTCCTCTTCCTCTTCGTCTTCAGTTAGGTCATCCAGTGCTTGTAGTCTCTGGTTTAGCCTCTCCACAGGATATGCTGCTCCTTCCCGGTTGCTAGGTCTCGCTTGGACCGGTGGGGGGAGGTGGTCTGTGGGGGGTATAGACCTCGTCTGTTGGTCAAGTTCAGGGTTGTTTACTCGGCTAGGGGATGCCGCCCTGGAGGTGTGTCTAGACGAGTTCCTGGAGCCTCTGGCGGAGGGAGAGGGTGTTGTCCGTCTGATCAGCTGTTCTATTAGTTGCGCTTGCTGTCTGTCGCGCTCTGCGTCCCGTAGAGCACCAGCAGCTGCTCGCTGGCTGTCTGCTCGGTCTCGGGCCACATTCTCTTCCATCTGAATGCGTCTTATTTCTAGACGTATATGCTCTTCTTCGCTCCGCTGCTGGATCTGCAGTCGGTCGCGTTCAGCAGCGGCGTTCAGGCTGATGAGGAAGGCCTGCTGTAGGGTCCTCTCTGCCTCGCTGGGAGAAGGCGGTTGTATAGGGGAGCCTTCCCTCGGGGTACTCCTTGCGGAGCCTTGGAGCTCTATCTCCACGGTGCTCTCCCCGTCTTCTTCCGTGCCGAGTTCTCTCTCGGTAGCGTTGTATTCCTCCCGGGACTCATCGGGGACTACTTCTTCAGTACTGGCGGGGTGTGAAGTCATGTCTGGTTCCCACTGGTCCCCACCGTGAACTTGGTCAGTTACATTAGAACCCGTAGGGGCCTCTATGGTCGGGGTAGTCTGGGCGTTGGGGTTAGACATACTTTTACTTTCTAGTTTTACTGCGTTTACTGTTAGTAGAAGACTAGGTTGTTGACTGACAGCGTAAGCCTCTAAGTACTGAGGGAGCCGTCGTTCGCGCTGCGGGCGTTGGTTAGGAGGATCGTTTCGTGGAGTGTTCATCATAGGCCATTTCAATATTAATAACACTATATTAATATTACACTAATTACCATCCGGCTCGAAGGACCAATTGTAACTGAGGGGTACAATTCCCTGACTGTATTACTAGATATGATACTTACTACCACTACCTTTGTACTTAATATTCGGCCACCCAGTACTCGGCATAAATATATTATGATAAACACTCTCACGTAGATGAAACGGATCCAACACAAATGTACGAAGTCGAAGTATGCGTTTATTCCTACACAGCAATGGTGTGTAGAGCAAGCACTTAATCACTTAATTACATTTATGAATTGAAATAGTATGCACTTTTATGGCAAAGAGTATTCGTCGGTATATCAATAGAGAATGTCCAATCTCTGATGGCGCAGGCGGTAAATATACGACCTGGAATAGTTAAGGAATAACAGCAATGATACTTTAATGATTATAAGACTGGATACACTAAGGGGGGTAATCCGGTCGCTTGTAAGACAACAGGAGTAGGAGGGGGGGGGGGTAGAGTCTGGCTGCCTCGTCCGGCCAAGGGTATCCTGGGTGAACCCACAGTTGTGCAGCTCGGTGCGCCAGCGATCCTTGGACCACAGATGAAAGCAGGTGGACTCTCTGTGAGCCGGCTCTCTCCGGTCCACGGGGGAGAGACGTGAAGCGACCTCGTCTTGCAGAGCGTCTCCTCACCTTGCGTCCTCTCCAGGGGGGGGGGTTCCAACACACGGCAGTGTCGGTCTTTATCCATAGAATAATCACTGTATACAAAGCATAATCCGTGCCTGGGAAGGCGGGCTGTCGTCGGTAGAATAATCCGGTATGCAGGTCCACTCGCTCGTCGGCTCTGGGGCTCCTCGGGTGCAGCCTCACATGGGGTCAGCCACCCTGGATAAGCAGCCAGTTCTCTGCCCGAAACGATGGGGTACTGACTACGATAGTATTCTCACCGCACGAAGCACTATATATTAATAGACTATTATTAGCTTAATAGACTACGTCCAACTCGACGATATAGTGCCAAATATGACTATTCAAATATTAATATACACAATGTCTCAATACCGATGGTAGGCCGAACTTGGCCTTACTCCCACACGTGGCGTCGCGGGGAGGCTTTACGTCTGTGACTCTATTGGAGGGTAAGAAACTGGACTGAAAAGGAAGTCCTACTTTAGTAGCGCAGTATATATACGCACTATGAACAAATAGTACCGTTAGTGGTGCGGTAGCCAGATTCCTACGCGGAACTAGGACTTGTTCGTACATGTTGAGCGGTACGTTTGAACTGGGTCTGGGGGGTATGGCAGCCTGGCACCAAGGTCTCGACCAATAGTAGAATGGAGACTATTATGGGATGTTCAGTAGGCTAGAATGGATATTCAATGCATATTGTACAAGGAATATACAAGGGATATCAAGGAATATTAGAGAATATACAAATACAATTAAATATATATATATAAATAAATATATATATTCGGTTTAATCTGGCCCTTCACAACAATTATTATTATTATTATTATTATTATAATTATAATAATAATTAATAATAAACGTTATTTGTATAGCACCTTACATACAGAAACTGCAGCTCAAAGTGCTTCACAGCAGAAAAAAGACAGGCATAAAATGAGCACATAAAGTGCAAACATATATAAAATCACAGTTTTTCACATTAGGATCTAACATCCCAACAGGCCACCTTGTTTATGGTTTGATTAAGTTTTAAATAGACAATAATAAAAAGAGTAAGATAAAATAGACAGAGTAAAATAGTGCAATAGTGCAGTGCAATAAAATAGTAGAATAGAATAGATAATTTTTTTTTTTTTTTACAGTGCAATAAAATAGTTCTGAATTACTGTTCAACAGTTCAAAGTCGTCTTTACCTTCTCTGTTTGGTATCCACAGTTTAAAACTTGACAGTCTTCCCTCCTGTTTTATACCCACTTTGACCCTTCAAACCTCCCACTCAGGGCAAACCTTCCACTCAGGGCAAACCTCCCTCTCAGGGCGCAGTTCCCTTTCTCAGGGTGCAGTTCTAGGCCTGGGTCCTACACAGGTTTAAAGCCTGACAGTCTCTTGTTTGATACCCACACGGTTTAATACCTGACAGTTTTGAACCTTTAATAAAAAGTAATAGACAGAGTAAAATAATACAGTGCAATAAAATAGTAGAATAGAATATAGTAAAAGTATGCAAAAGTGCAGTGCAATACAATAGAATGGAGTAAGTCACACAGAGTAAACAGTGCTACAACAGAGTAAACAGTGCTACAGTAGGCCTACAATCAACAGTGGATTGTTTTAGAAGGCTATGGTGAAGAGGTAAGTTTTTAGCTTATTTGTGAAAATATTAAGAGATCTAGCTTCCCTAATGTCCATATGGTAATGTGTTCCATAACTTTGGTGCATAGTTTGCAACGGCTGCATCCAGATTTTCCTTAGACTGTGGCTTGGAACCTTCAATAGACCAGTAGTAGATGATCGCAATGTTCTAGGAGGCACATAGTTGACTAGAGAATTTGCAATGTAGCTTGGTCCTGTTCCATTTAGTGCTTTGTATATAAGGAGGAGGACCTTGAAATCAATTATAAATGTTACCGGAAGCCAGTGTAGGTTAGCTAATACTGGACTGATGTGGTCTCTCCTCTTGGTTCTAGTTAGTAGCCTAGCTGCCGAGTTTTGAATGAGTTGGAGTTGTTCTGTGGTTTGTAGGCCCACTGGGTCAGGTCACATGAGCTGCTTAGTATCTACAATGTTATTTTGACACACCTTCCCTCTCACTGCAATGCAAATCAATGGGAGTTTATAATCCAAGACGTGTGCAAATTTCGTTGATTTGAGTGACACTGTCAATGTGTGTGGTCCATGTCAAGTCCTCGGATATGTGGGCTCCGAGGTACTTAAAACTGTTCACTCTCTCAACCGGTCCCCCGTCGATGCTGAGGGGGCTGTAGTCCCTGACCCCCGACCTCCTAAAGTCCACAATCATCTCCTTTGTTTTGCTGACGTTCAGGGAGAGGCTGTTCTCCTGGCACCATCCCGCCAGGACCTTGACCTCTTCCAGGTAGGCCCTCTCGTCGTTTGCAGAGATCAGGCCCACCACTACTGTGTCGTCAGCAAATTTGATGATTGTGTTGTTGTTCCGCTGAGCCACACAGTCATGTGTGTACAGGGAGTAGAGGAGGGGACTCAGAACACAGCCCTGGAGGGCCCCTATGTTGAGGGTGATGGATGAGGAGGTGCAGTTGCCTGCTCTCACCACCTGGGGTTTGCCCGTCAGGAAGTCCAAGACCCATTGGCAGAGGTCATAGTTCAAGCCCTGGGCCCTCATTCATCAACGTGTCTTACGCACAGATTTGTGCTTACCCTGTGCGTACGATCATTTCTAAGCAAAGAGTGGGATTCATCAATTTCAACTTGAACTTGACTTTGTGCTTATTTCTACGCAAAGCTCTGAGCACACTTAGCTGACGCCCAGTGGTAGAATATATTATTACAACAAGGAAATTAGCTTATGTGCATTAGTTTCAACACTGGCGGAGCGCAGTCAGTCAGTAGCCTATATTCCGATAACGCTATATAAACCATGCTGCATTCATTCTGAGAGAAATATCTATTATTCCAAATGCTATTTATAGGGTTTTGACCATAATTACACTACTGTTGCTATTTTACAATGAATTACTGTACCGGTACCACCCATTGTGACAACAGCCTTGTGAGTCCCGCACACAAACATGATGGAATTCAAGTTCATGTATTGAAAGGCATGCTACATCATACATGCAGTGAGATTCATTGTTCTTGTATATGCTCTCGTATTATTGTTTATATAGGCTACCCAATACTGACATCAAAATAGATTGTAGTATGCCTCTAGAAATCATATGCAGCAGGTAGAAAATTGACGGAAGATCCATCGCGATTTGGAATAAAATTGAGGAGAACTTTAATCCCTGGGTATTAATCAAACAACACGGGAAAAGGCAGTCATATTCCAGCGCGGTCTTTGTGTTTGCGCTGCCCAGGCAGCAATGGTTAATAGATATCATATCCGACATCACCGTAAGTGTACACGTCTGTCAGCCTGTCGAACGAGTTGAGTTCTAACAAAGAACATATTACATGCTGGTATGCTGATAGAGTAAACTATTATATGAATATGATATGATACAAGGTATACACTGGTCCGTCGCATACACTGGTATGTGCAAGTTACTGTTGCATAATGTAGGCTATGGCTGCTATTATATGTAATTCATATAGGCTACCTAATAGTATATGATTTTTAGAGGCATGTCAGAATGCAGGTAGGTGAATTCCAATGGGTGAAGGCAATCACAGAGACAGAGAGTGTTTACTCTTGAACAGGTTCGACTTTAATAGTAAGAACACAGAGTAAATTCTAAGAGAGAACAAGTGCTAATAGCACAAGTGGAAAATAAGGTAAATGGGAGCTAATTGGAGGTCCAGAGTAGAACCGTCCGCGTTATCCCCGAACGCAATTAGTGAAGACCTGACAATGGACAAGCAGAAGAGAGGTATGTTACATAGACACCAAATACCAACATTCCACACACACCCCCGTGACAGCCAATCAGGAACCACCCCTAAGTGACAGCACTAATTGACAGGGAAATGACAGGTGACAAGCCCAGTGACATATGCCAGGAATGTGGGTGGTCACCGACCGAGGTCGGTGTCCAGAACGTAACAGTACCCTCCCCCGACGAACGGCACCAGACGTTCACCTAGGAGCCTCGGGATTCAGCCGCCGGAAATCAACGATCAGGCTGGGATCTAAAATATCCCTTTGAGGCACCCAAGAACGCTCTTCTATCCCGTACCCCTCCCAATCCACCAAGAACTGAAACCCCCTACCCCTCCGCCTACAACCCAGTATCCTCTGCACCGTGTAAATGGGTTGACCGCCAATAAACCGGGGCGGAGGAACCACAGGCAGTGGCGGGGCCAAGGGCGATGAGAGGAATGGCTTCAACAGGGACACATGAAACGTCGGATGAACCCTCATAGAGCTCGGAAGTCGTAGCTTGTAAGCCACTGGATTAACCCGATGAATCACTTTAAATGGTCCTATAAAGCGAGGAGCCAGCTTCTTGGATTCCACCCGGAGAGGGAGATCCCGGGTGGAAAGCCAAACCCGCTGCCCTGGACGGTAAACTGGAGCCGGACGACGCTTACGGTTAGCCTGCCGTTGGGTACTAACCGAAACCTTCTGTAGCGCCTTCCGAACCTGTTTCCACGTCCTGCGACAGCGAGCCACATGTGCCTGGGCCGAGGGCACCTCCGCCTCCTGCTCCTGCTCGGGAAACAGAGGAGGTTGAAAACCATACTGGCACTGAAAGGGAGACATACCGGTAGAAGAGGAGAGAAGGGTATTATGCGCGTACTCAGCCCAAGCCAACCTCCTACTCCACGTTGCCGGACTACCGGCAACGTAACATCTCAAGACCCCCTCCAAATCCTGGTTGACCCTCTCCGTCTGCCCGTTCGACTGTGGATGGAACCCAGACGACAGGCTGACAGAGGCGCGGAGGCCGGCGGCAAACGCCTTCCAGAACCTGGAGGCGAACTGAGGACCCCGGTCCGACACGATATCTACTGGCAGCCCGTGGACCCGAAAGACATGCTGTATAATTAAATCAGCAGTCTCCCGGGCCGAAGGAAGCTTGGGGAGAGGGACAAAGTGAGCCGCCTTAGAGAACCGATCCACCACCACCAAGATGGTGGTGAATCCGTCCGAAAGGGGAAGACCAGAAATAAAGTCCAGAGATATGTGTGACCAGGGTCGTTTAGGAATAGGAAGTGGTCGGAGGAGACCCGCCGGTGCCCGTCGAGAGGTCTTACTACGTGCGCACACCGGACAGGCCGCCACAAAGGAACGCGTATCCCCCTCCACTGTCGGCCACCAGAACCTCCTACGGATAAATTCCAGGGTCCTGGTTGCCCCTGGGTGGCTGGTGAGGGATGACGCATGTGCCCACTGTAGCAAGCGTGAGCGCGCCACCTTGGGAACATACGACCGTCCCGGAGGACCCCCACCAGGATCGGGCTCCCGCGTTAGCGCCGACCTTACCACCTTCTCTATGCCCCAAGACACGGGTGCCAAAATCAAGGCCGGTGGAATAATGGGATGGGGCTGCTCCTCCCGACCAGGAAGATCAAACTGGCGCAACAACGCGTCAGGTTTGATATTCTTGGAGCCGGGTCTATAGGAGATGGTATATCGAAATCGTGTGAAGAACAACGTCCACCTGGCCTGGCGAGCGTTAAGGCGTTTAGCCCCTTGGATGTAAGCCAAGTTCTTATGATCAGTCCAAATAATGAAAGGATGTGCCGCCCCCTCTAACCAATGTCTCCACTCCTCCAGTGCCAATTTGATCGCCAATAACTCCCGATTACCCACGTCGTAATTACGCTCGGCTGGTGACAGACGGCGAGACAAAAAAGCACACGGGTGCACTTTCCCATCCTTTAAGCATCTCTGAGAGAGCACCCCCCCCCACCGCGACGTCAGAGGCATCCACCTCCACAATGAACGGAACCTCCGCGTCATGGCGGATCAATACAGGAGCGGATGTAAAACGACGTTTAAGATCGCAGAAGGCCGACTCAGCCCTAGGCGACCATTCAAAGCCAGGGAGAGAGGCCTTAGTG
The DNA here is from genome assembly GCF_963971535.1 of Notolepis coatsorum. Taxonomy (NCBI): domain Eukaryota; kingdom Metazoa; phylum Chordata; class Actinopteri; order Aulopiformes; family Paralepididae; genus Notolepis; species Notolepis coatsorum. Next base: position 163,538,545 of record NC_140171.1, on the reverse strand, counting down.
AGAGCTGTTAAGGGATTGGCTAAGGCGCTAAAATTGCGAATAAAGCGCCTGTAAAAATTTGCAAAGCCCAAAAACCGTTGTAACCCCTTGAGCGACGAAGGCCGTGGCCAGTCCAAAACTGCACTCACCTTGGCTGGATCCATGCGCAGATCGCCCTTCGTCAACACAAAGCCCAGGAAGGACACGGTGTCCGTGTGAAACACACACTTCTCAGCCTTAACGAATAGTTGATGCTTGAGGAGACGGTCTAGCACCTCCCGAACGTGCATTTGGTGTTGCACCATATTGCGAGAAAAAATCAGGATATCATCTAAGTAGACAAACACCGACACCCCAATCAAGTCTCGCAGCACGTCGTTAACCAGGGCTTGGAAGACTGCCGGAGCATTAGCCAAACCAAAGGGCATGACCAAATACTCATAGTGCCCATTGGGTGTGTTAAATGCAGTCTTCCACTCGTCTCCCTCTCTAATCCTGACCAGGTTGTATGCATTACGTAAGTCAAGTTTAGAAAAGACCTGTGGCCCCTGTAAGCACTCAAAGGCCGTGTCCATGAGGGGTAAAGGATATCGGTTCTTGATGGAAACGTCATTCAATCCCCTATAATCAATGCATGGGCGCTGATCCCCATCCTTTTTATCAACAAAGAAGAAGCCAGCGCCGGCAGGGGAAGTGGAAGGGCGTATGTGCCCCGCAAGCAATGCCTCCTCTATGTAGGTGTTCATGGCCAAGGTTTCGGGGCGTGAGAGAGAGAACATTCGCCCGCGAGGCGGGGAGGTACCGGGTAGAAGATTAATGGGACAGTCGTATGATCTATGAGGCGGAAGTGCTTTAGCACGCGTCTTGCTAAAAACGTCCGCCAGGTCCCAATAGATCTCAGGCACCCCTATTAAATCGGGATTAGAGGGTAGATCAGAATCTGCCACGCTCCCCACCATCCTGGAGAAAGAGGGAGGAGACAAAAGAGAAGAGGGGGGGGGAGACAAGGGTTTGGGCAAACTCCCGCTGACGATCGACTTGACGTCGGCCGCCGTTGAGAGTTCGCCCGTGCTCCAATTAATGACACGAACACATGACGACAACCAGGGATGACCCAACACCATGACAGAATAGGGGGAAAAGATGACAAAAAATGTAACCCATTCCCACTCCCCACCCTCCACCCGGATGTGTAAGGGAACTGTGCGCTGGGTGACGCTCCCACTGCCCAGAGGCCGACCGTCCAGGGCATAAACTGGTAAGGGAACCCCTAAATCCTCCACTGGGGTTCCCCACTCCTTCACCAATCCCACGTGAATAAAATTGCCCACCGCCCCTGAGTCAATGAGAGCCTTAGTTCCCCTAATGTCACCCCCACAGTTGATCGCCACCTCAAAAAATGTACGAGAATCCGTGGTTTTGGCAGGAATGAGCCCACCTGCTGGCGCCTTTTCGAAGCCCGACGGCGCACCTTCCATCCCCGATTGCCGCCGAGCCGATACAGCCTGGACCCGACAGCTGCCGAAGCGGTGACCGGTGCGGCCGCACCGGAAGCAGCGTCGCTCTTTGATGAAGCGCTGCCTCTCGTCGTCCGAGAGCGACAGCGCTCCAAGCTGCATGGATTCATCACCCAGTGGCCCACTCGTGTAATGCATGGAATTATCAACACCAGGAGAAGAAGGAAAACATACCTGGGGCTGGGTGTTGTTGACATGCTCCTTCTCCCTCTCCCGGTGCCGATTGTCCATCTTGATGGTGGTGTTGATCAGCACTTCCAGCTGCTCGGGGATCTCACGCGCGGAGAGCGCATCTCGCATCCGCGCTGAGAGTCCCCTGACGAACAGAACCACGCAGACGTTCTCCGCCCAAGCTGTCTCCCGAGCCAAGATCCGAAAATTGATAGCATAAGCTGCGACCGTGCGGAGGCCCTGCCGGCAGTCGAGAAGACGACCACCAGCCTCGAAGATCGAGAGTACCCGGGAAGTATCGAATACTCTTCTCAATTCCCGGGTAAAGGCGTCCAGACTGTCGCAGATTATCGCCCCTGCCTCTAATTCCGCCGTAGCCCAGGAGAGAGCTTGACCGGTGAGCAGTGTGATAATATACGCTACCTGCGCTGTCTCCGATGGAAATGATCGTGGTTGCAGCCGGAAAACGAGTAGACACTGGGTGATGAATTCCCGACAACCATCCGGTGATCCGTCATAGCGAGCGGGCGCCTGCAGATGTGGTTCGCGGGACCGCTCCTGGACCCCGAACACCCCCCGACTCTCCTCTGCGTGGAGCGCTGCTTCTCCCGCCGCCGACTGAACACCAGCCACTCCTTCTTGGGCTTGTCGGGCTGTGGCCAACGCCGACTGCGCCACCGCTTGGGATGATCCGACGACCCCATTGAGTCGGATTAACTCGGCGCTGACCAGCTGCTGATGTTCCTCCATCCGTGTCTGGGCTGCTCCCTGCGTCCGGAGCATCTCCATGATGGCCTCCATAGAATTCTGATGGTCAGGTCTTCTGTCAGAATGCAGGTAGGTGAATTCCAATGGGTGAAGGCAATCACAGAGACAGAGAGTGTTTACTCTTGAACAGGTTCGACTTTAATAGTAAGAACACAGAGTAAATTCTAAGAGAGAACAAGTGCTAATAGCACAAGTGGAAAATAAGGTAAATGGGAGCTTATTGGAGGTCCAGAGTAGAACCGTCCGCGTTATCCCCGAACGCAATTAGTGAATACCTGACAATGGACAAGCAGAAGAGAGGTATGTTACATAGACACCAAATACCAACATTCCACACACACCCCCGTGACAGCCAATCAGGAACCACCCCTAAGTGACAGCACTAATTGACAGGGAAATGACAGGTGACAAGCCCAGTGACATATGCCAGGAATGTGGGTGGTCACCGACCGAGGTCGGTGTCCAGAACGTAACAGAGGCATCTATTTTGTTGTCGGTAATACCGACAACAAAATAGATGCCTCTAAAAATCATATAGCCAATCGAACACAACTAATAAAGGCATTCATATTACAGCACGGTTATAATGACACACAACCAACGCCAAACAGTGGTCAACGAACGGTCTTTATTAGTATTTTGAGCTGTCCAGGCAGAATTGCAGCAATGGTCTTAGGGAGCCGTTGATATCTGACATCACCGTTTACAAGTCCGCCTTTTATTTATCCCATAAACACGCGCGTTGTGTCTTCTTGGTTCGACAGCAGTGAAAAATCTCCGTGAAGCTTCTCAGAGTTCCGCTCGGGTCAGTCCATTATTTCACATCCCATGGGGGGTGTTTCCTCACTTTCATGACCATATATGGATAATCATGCACGCGCATTGACGGTAGAACAAAGTGGTATTCATCAACACGGAGGAGCATAGGACCTGTGTACGCACGGTTGATGAATCCCAATATTCCTGTGCGTACACTCATTCTAAATTCTGTGCTTACGTGTGGAAATAGAACATGTTCTACGCACACGTTGATGAATGAGGGCCCAGGTCCCTGAGCTTGGCTATGAGTTTGGAGGGGACTATGGTATTGAATGCTGAGCTGTAGTCGATGAATAGCATTCTCACATAGTTCCCCTGCCTCTTGTCCAGGTGTGATGCTGCTGTGTGCAGCACATGGGCTATGGCGTCCTCCGTGGACCTGTTGGGGTGGTATGCAAATTGCAGGGGGTCCAGGTTGATGGGGAGGGAGGAGCAGATGTAGCCCTTTACTAGCTACTCAAAGCACTTCATGGCTATGGAGGTGAGAGCTACAGGGCGGTAGTCGTTGAGGCAAGCAGGCTTGGATTTTTAGGTACAGGGATGATAGTGGACTTCTGATGGATATGATGCCAATACATTAATCGAATCTAGTTTTGATGGCTCGCAAGACTCGCAAAGCAATTCCGCCATTCCATTTTCACACAGCTGCGTCACTAGTTGCCTTATAAGGAGCTCTGGAGTCGTTGTTTTGTATGCAAATGACCTGAACGGGAACGCACGTTTCGAGTTTAAGACAGAATGCCATTCTCCAAGCAGATATCAGATCATATCATTTGTGCGACCTTTTCAGCCACTTAAGACATATTACCAGCACGTTCAGGACTTGATTCTGTCTCAGTGGTTCCAAGATAAGTCTTTCAGAATAACTCTTTGAAAAAATTTCGGGAATGAGACCCAGTGTTATTTTGTAGATTAAGTATTTAGCATTCTCTATTGGCCATTTAACCTTGTTTAACAACCAGGAAATGCCTAAGAGAACGTTGTTTGTCTTCAGGTCTCAGGGTGAAGAGGATTTGTCACTACAGAATGAGATGCACTCTGCCTTCCTAGGACAGGTGGAGGACTTGTTAAGCCTCACATTTATTCATTATGTAAAATTACATACTTGATGAATGATATGTTCTTGGTTCTTCCATTGAAAAGTCTCAACTCAGTATTACTAGATTTAGGATGAAAAGATGTAAGTACTATGTTGAACAAGTTAAAGATTCCATTAGATTATTGATGTTTTATAAAGCATTTTTATTTGTTTTAGTTTTGTTGAGAAGATTGATGGGGACATGTTCAATCACATGTATTTCCTTCTAAAAACAGATGGTTTAATGGCACTGAAACCAAACCAGGCTGAAATGGTGGTAGCATTGTTCTCACTGAAAAGCGACCCAAATACCTCTGATGCAGCCGAAACACGTCCAATCTTTCGCCGTCGACTAAAGACGCACTTCTTCAACCATTATCTGAATTAAAAAAATATATATATATCTAACCCTAACTAACCATACTGTCATGCACTTGTCCTAATAAACTAACCTACACTGTAGCACTCAACACTTTGATGAACATTGTTACTCAGCTGATAGAGTTGTGCTCTTCCTGATGGCTTGTCGTACAGAACTTGTAAGTCGCTTTGGATAAAAGCGTCAGCTAAATGACTAAATGTAAATGTAAATGTAAATGAGGGCAATAGCTTAACGTTACGCCTCAATTTACATAACAGTCTGGCATCCTTTCCTTCCAATGCTCGCCCCTACTCTCCTACCCTACGCCCCTACTCTGCCTCTGATTGGCTCTGACCCTCATCCCCAGGTGGCATGACAATAGGGAACATATGACGCCCTGTATTGATTCTAAACGGAACTGAATTAATATGGTTTATTTTGAACTTCAACCCGTCACTAAGGCTATTCCATAGTTTAACTCCCAAAATGTAAACACATCAAGCTTTTACATTAGTTCTTACTTTTTTACATGTTTTAAGAACTGAAGATTTAATTGTCAAATACAATTCTGTATTTTATGAGACAGGTGGAAACCCTAAACCTCCTTGGCCTGTATTGCCACATGCTTCATTACAGAGTATTTGGAGCAGAGTGTCCACATAGTTTGAAATAGCAGCAGCATCAAGACTTTCAGGTGATTCCATGATGGTAACTTCAAATTGAAGTGAATTTAAATCAATGGATTTGAACACAGGCAATGTGGGGATCGGTGGTTATTTGATCAAAATAAATGTTAATATTTCCAATTGGTCAGTATTGGGTTGAAATGGAACATAGCTGCATTATATAGGAAACAGAGAACAGACCTGGGAATGCTGATCCAATGTTGGAAGTTCATTTATCAATATCAAATTGAAATACATCACATTGTCATTTGATCAAATAAACCGGTTATGTTTCATACATCTTGAAATTAAGTAATTTCAGACTCAATGTTTATTAAAAACCATGGAATACATCAAATTAATACATTTCCTAAATACACTTAAATTAAAAGTACCACTGAGGATTGTGTTTGGTTTGGAACCTGAAATATGTCAATATTTAAGGATTTGGGCTAAATTCTGATCATCCCGTATCTTGTAAGAGAGAGAATATTGAAATAATGAAAGTACAATAAGTACAAATAAAACAAAAATATATACAAGTGCAAATACTGCACACATACATAGTGATTGTACAAAGTGTAGCATAATAGTTGTCTTCCAAGATAATTATAAGAGGAAATACCACCTTGTGTTTGATGGATGGGGTGTCTATTCTGATTGGCCAATCGGTTCAAAGCAGCTAACTGCTCAACTATTGGCTCAGTTGTATAAGAACACGCTGTTTTCCAGACTGAACTACTCATTCAACCAAAAACACTGGATAGTCTGCTGGTTGATTGATTGATTTATACATTTGAGGTGGGGGGGGGGGGGGGGGGGGGAGTTGGGTAGGGGACGACGACACTGTACACTGTACATTGGAATACTGACAAAGCCATACTTGGTCTTTACTGTACAACTGGGTTAGGACATTTGTAGGGGCCAGTTTCGAATTGCCGTCTCCCGTAGGTGTTCTTTGAGAGTGTTTTTGAAAGTGGGTAGTGATTCACATTCCTTTACAGCTTTGGGTAGGGCGTTCCACATTGATGTGGCATAATTGCGAAACGTGTTTAGTCCCTTGTTTGAGCCGAATCTGGGTTTAACATGATTTGTGGAGCTCCCTCTGGTGTTGTGATGGTTGACTTGAACCCCTCTCTGTGGCAGAACACATTCTCTACTGGAACAAGATTTTATACTAAAACCATCTGGATCCAAACTTGCTTCTGATAACATATATCAAACTTTTGACACCACAACATCGGCAAGTACAATTATTTATTTGATTGTTTCCATGGCATTGTAGAGCCTCTCTTACTTTCCGTCTAAATATGGTGTCTAATATTTAGAAGCTGTTGTTTATTTCTCTTCAATATATGTATATGTAAAGGTATATTTGTACAGTAACAACCACAATGACAAATTGCAGATTACCGTCCATTGGGTTGTGCACAGTATTTTAGCTAATGCTGACCAGTTTGCAATACCCATCCATGGAGCAGATTCACTTTCAAAGGTAGAATCTGTAATGCCACCAAACAGTGACCTCTAGGTAACAGAGGCCTGCTTGATACTGCACTGCCCATACTGCACATGTTTCTCTGATGTGTGGATTGTAATTGAGTGGGGATAAGGAAGGTGTTGCTATTGCTGGACACACCTCAGGCTCTGTCAAGAGAGGTCTGGAGAAACTCTGACTATAATAAGTTACTAAACTCCAACCCACACATCAGACCAAAACTAAATATATAAACAATACGGAATTACAGGTTCTGCCAATCTGAAATCTTCATTGCAATGTTTCTCTCTATTCCAGATACAATTGTTGCCCAACAACAAATACAATAATGGCTGAGTCAAGGCCTCACTGCTGTGACCAATGTGGGAAGAGCTTCGTCAAAAAGGGTCAACTTCAAATACACCAGCGTATTCATACAGGAGAGAAGCCCTACCACTGTGACCAATGTGGGGAAGGCTTCAGTCAGTCTGGCAACTTAAAGAGACACCGGCGTATTCATACAGGAGAGAAGCCCTACCACTGTGACCAATGTGGGGAAGGCTTCAGTCAGTCTGGAACCTTAAAGAGACACTACCGTATTCATACAGGAGAGAAGCCCTACCACTGTGACCAGTGTGAGAAGAGCTTCAGTCAGTCTGGCAGCTTAAAGTGTCACCAGAACATTCATACATACCATAGTCCCCTCCAAACTCATAGCCAAGCTCAGGGACCTGGGCTTGAACTATGACCTCTGCCAGTGGGTCTTAGACTTCCTGACGGGCAGAACCCAGGTGGTGAGAGCAGGCAACTGCACCTCCTCATCCATCACCCTCAACATAGGGGCCCCCCAGGGCTGTGTTCTGAGTCCCCTCCTCTACTCCCTGTACACACATGACTGTGTGGCTCAGCGGGAAAACAACACAATCATCAAATTTGCTGACGACACAGTAGTGGTGGGCCTGATCTCTGCCAACGACGAGAGGGCCTACCTGGAAAAGGTCAAGGTCCTGGCGGGATGGTGCCAGGAGAACAGCCTCTCACTGAGAGTCAGCAAAACAAAGGAGATGATTGTGGACTTTAGGAGGTCGGGGGTCAATGACTACAGCCCCCTCAGCATCGACGGGGCACCGGTTGAGAGAGTGAACAGTTTTAAGTACCTTGGAGCCCACATATCCGAGGACTTGACATGGACCACACACATTGACAGTGTTGTGAAGAAGGCACGACAACGCCTCTACTTCCTCAGGCGCCTAAGGAAGTTCCAAGTCAAGCCTTGGGAACATACGACCGTCCCGGAGGACCCCCACCAGGATCGGGCTCCCGCGTTAGCGCCGACCTTACCACCTTCTCTATGCCCCAAGACACGGGTGCCAAAATCAAGGCCGGTGGAATAATGGGATGGGGCTGCTCCTCCCGACCAGGAAGATCAAACTGGCGCAACAACGCGTCAGGTTTGATATTCTTGGAGCCGGGTCTATAGGAGATGGTATATCGAAATCGTGTGAAGAACAACGTCCACCTGGCCTGGCGAGCGTTAAGGCGTTTAGCCCCTTGGATGTAAGCCAAGTTCTTATGATCAGTCCAAATAATGAAAGGATGTGCCGCCCCCTCTAACCAATGTCTCCACTCCTCCAGTGCCAATTTGATCGCCAATAACTCCCGATTACCCACGTCGTAATTACGCTCGGCTGGTGACAGACGGCGAGAAAAAAAAGCACACGGGTGCACTTTCCCATCCTTTAAGCATCTCTGAGAGAGCACCCCCCCCCACCGCGACGTCAGAGGCATCCACCTCCACAATGAACGGAACCTCCGCGTCATGGCGGATCAATACAGGAGCGGATGTAAAACGACGTTTAAGATCGCAGAAGGCCGACTCAGCCCTAGGCGACCATTCAAAGCCAGGGAGAGAGGCCTTAGTGAGAGCTGTTAAGGGATTGGCTAAGGCGCTAAAATTGCGAATAAAGCGCCTGTAAAAATTTGCAAAGCCCAAAAACCGTTGTAACCCCTTGAGCGACGAAGGCCGTGGCCAGTCCAAAACTGCACTCACCTTGGCTGGATCCATGCGCAGATCGCCCTTCGTCAACACAAAGCCCAGGAAGGACACGGTGTCCGTGTGAAACACACACTTCTCAGCCTTAACGAATAGTTGATGCTTGAGGAGACGGTCTAGCACCTCCCGAACGTGCATTTGGTGTTGCACCATATCGCGAGAAGAAATCAGGATATCATCTAAGTAGACAAACACCGACACCCCAATCAAGTCTCGCAGCACGTCGTTAACCAGGGCTTGGAAGACTGCCGGAGCATTAGCCAAACCAAAGGGCATGACCAAATACTCATAGTGCCCATTGGGTGTGTTAAATGCAGTCTTCCACTCGTCTCCCTCTCTAATCCTGACCAGGTTGTATGCATTACGTAAGTCAAGTTTAGAAAAGACCTGTGCCCCCTGTAAGCACTCAAAGGCCGTGTCCATGAGGGGTAAAGGATATCGGTTCTTGATGGAAACGTCATTCAATCCCCTATAATCAATGCATGGGCGCTGATCCCCATCCTTTTTATCAACAAAGAAGAAACCAGCGCCGGCAGGGGAAGTGGAAGGGCGTATGTGCCCCGCAAGCAATGCCTCCTCTATGTAGGTGTTCATGGCCAAGGTTTCGGGGCGTGAGAGAGAGAACATTCGCCCGCGAGGCGGGGAGGTACCGGGTAGAAGATTAATGGGACAGTCGTATGATCTATGAGGCGGAAGTGCTTTAGCACGCGTCTTGCTAAAAACGTCCGCCAGGTCCCAATAGATCTCAGGCACCCCTATTAAATCGGGATTAGAGGGTAGATCAGAATCTGCCACGCTCCCCACCATCCTGGAGAAAGAGGGAGGAGACAAAAGAGAAGAGGGGGGGGGAGACAAGGGTTTGGGCAAACTCCCGCTGACGATCGACTTGACGTCGGCCGCCGTTGAGAGTTCGCCCGTGCTCCAATTAATGACACGAACACATGACGACAACCAGGGATGACCCAACACCATGACAGAATAGGGGGAAAAGATGACAAAAAATGTAACCCATTCCCACTCCCCACCCTCCACCCGGATGTGTAAGGGAACTGTGCGCTGGGTGACGCTCCCACTGCCCAGAGGCCGACCGTCCAGGGCATAAACTGGTAAGGGAACCCCTAAATCCTCCACTGGGGTTCCCCACTCCTTCACCAATCCCACGTGAATAAAATTGCCCGCCGCCCCTGAGTCAATGAGAGCCTTAGTTCCCCTAATGTCACCCCCACAGTTGATCGCCACCTCAAAAAATGTACGAGAATCCGTGGTTTTGGCAGGAATGAGCCCACCTGCTGGCGCCTTTTCGAAGCCCGACGGCGCACCTTCCATCCCCGATTGGCGCCGAGCCGATACAGCCTGGACCCGACAGCTGCCGAAGCGGTGACCGGTGCGGCCGCACCGGAAGCAGCGTCGCTCTTTGATGAAGCGCTGCCTCTCGTCGTCCGAGAGCGACAGCGCTCCAAGCTGCATGGATTCATCACCCAGTGGCCCACTCGTGTAATGCATGGAATTATCAACACCAGGAGAAGAAGGAAAACATACCTGGGGCTGGGTGTTGTTGACATGCTCCTTCTCCCTCTCCCGGTGCCGATTGTCCATCTTGATGGTGGTGTTGATCAGCACTTCCAGCTGCTCGGGGATCTCACGCGCGGAGAGCGCATCTCGCATCCGCGCTGAGAGTCCCCTGACGAACAGAACCACGCAGACGTTCTCCGCCCAAGCTGTCTCCCGAGCCAAGATCCGAAAATTGATAGCATAAGCTGCGACCGTGCGGAGGCCCTGCCGGCAGTCGAGAAGACGACCACCAGCCTCGAAGATCGAGAGTACCCGGGAAGTATCGAATACTCTTCTCAATTCCCGGGTAAAGGCGTCCAGACTGTCGCAGATTATCGCCCCTGCCTCTAATTCCGCCGTAGCCCAGGAGAGAGCTTGACCGGTGAGCAGTGTGATAATATACGCTACCTGCGCTGTCTCCGATGGAAATGATCGTGGTTGCAGCCGGAAAACGAGTAGACACTGGGTGATGAATTCCCGACAACCATCCGGTGATCCGTCATAGCGAGCGGGCGCCTGCAGATGTGGTTCGCGGGACCGCTCCTGGACCCCGAACACCCCCCGACTCTCCTCTGCGTGGAGCGCTGCTTCTCCCGCCGCCGACTGAACACCAGCCACTCCTTCTTGGGCTTGTCGGGCTGTGGCCAACGCCGACTGCGCCACCGCTTGGGATGATCCGACGACCCCATTGAGTCGGATTAACTCGGCGCTGACCAGCTGCTGATGTTCCTCCATCCGTGTCTGGGCTGCTCCCTGCGTCCGGAGCATCTCCATGATGGCCTCCATAGAATTCTGATGGTCAGGTCTTCTGTCAGAATGCAGGTAGGTGAATTCCAATGGGTGAAGGCAATCACAGAGACAGAGAGTGTTTACTCTTGAACAGGTTCGACTTTAATAGTAAGAACACAGAGTAAATTCTAAGAGAGAACAAGTGCTAATAGCACAAGTGGAAAATAAGGTAAATGGGAGCTTATTGGAGGTCCAGAGTAGAACCGTCCGCGTTATCCCCGAACGCAATTAGTGAAGACCTGACAATGGACAAGCAGAAGAGAGGTATGTTACATAGACACCAAATACCAACATTCCACACACACCCCCGTGACAGCCAATCAGGAACCACCCCTAAGTGACAGCACTAATTGACAGGGAAATGACAGGTGACAAGCCCAGTGACATATGCCAGGAATGTGGGTGGTCACCGACCGAGGTCGGTGTCCAGAACGTAACAGAGGCATCTATTTTGTTGTCGGTAATACCGACAACAAAATAGATGCCTCTAAAAATCATATAGCCAATCGAACACAACTAATAAAGGCATTCATATTACAGCACGGTTATAATGACACACAACCAACGCCAAACAGTGGTCAACGAACGGTCTTTATTAGTATTTTGAGCTGTCCAGGCAGAATTGCAGCAATGGTCTTAGGGAGCCGTTGATATCTGACATCACCGTTTACAAGTCCGCCTTTTATTTATCCCATAAACACGCGCGTTGTGTCTTCTTGGTTCGACAGCAGTGAAAAATCTCCGTGAAGCTTCTCAGAGTTCCGCTCGGGTCAGTCCATTATTTCACATCCCATGGGGGGTGTTTCCTCACTTTCATGACCATATATGGATAATCATGCACGCGCATTGACGGTAGAACAAAGTGGTATTCATCAACACGGAGGAGCATAGGACCTGTGTACGCACGGTTGATGAATCCCAATATTCCTGTGCGTACACTCATTCTAAATTCTGTGCTTACGTGTGGAAATAGAACATGTTCTACGCACACGTTGATGAATGAGGGCCCAGGTCCCTGAGCTTGGCTATGAGTTTGGAGGGGACTATGGTATTGAATGCTGAGCTGTAGTCGATGAATAGCATTCTCACATAGTTCCCCTGCCTCTTGTCCAGGTGTGATGCTGCTGTGTGCAGCACATGGGCTATGGCGTCCTCCGTGGACCTGTTGGGGTGGTATGCAAATTGCAGGGGGTCCAGGTTGATGGGGAGGGAGGAGCAGATGTAGCCCTTTACTAGCTACTCAAAGCACTTCATGGCTATGGAGGTGAGAGCTACAGGGCGGTAGTCGTTGAGGCAAGCAGGCTTGGATTTTTAGGTACAGGGATGATAGTGGACTTCTGATGGATATGATGCCAATACATTAATCGAATCTAGTTTTGATGACTCGCAAGACTCGCAAAGCAATTCCGCCATTCCATTTTCACACAGCTGCGTCACTAGTTGCCTTATAAGGAGCTCTGGAGTCGTTGTTTTGTATGCAAATGACCTGAACGGGAACGCACGTTTCGAGTTTAAGACAGAATGCCATTCTCCAAGCAGATATCAGATCATATCATTTGTGCGACCTTTTCAGCCACTTAAGACATATTACCAGCACGTTCAGGACTTGATTCTGTCTCAGTGGTTCCAAGATAAGTCTTTCAGAATAACTCTTTGAAAAAATTTCGGGAATGAGACCCAGTGTTATTTTGTAGATTAAGTATTTAGCATTCTCTATTGGCCATTTAACCTTGTTTAACAACCAGGAAATGCCTAAGAGAACGTTGTTTGTCTTCAGGTCTCAGGGTGAAGAGGATTTGTCACTACAGAATGAGATGCACTCTGCCTTCCTAGGACAGGTGGAGGACTTGTTAAGCCTCACATTTATTCATTATGTAAAATTACATACTTGATGAATGATATGTTCTTGGTTCTTCCATTGAAAAGTCTCAACTCAGTATTACTAGATTTAGGATGAAAAGATGTAAGTACTATGTTGAACAAGTTAAAGATTCCATTAGATTATTGATGTTTTATAAAGCATTTTTATTTGTTTTAGTTTTGTTGAGAAGATTGATGGGGACATGTTCAATCACATGTATTTCCTTCTAAAAACAGATGGTTTAATGGCACTGAAACCAAACCAGGCTGAAATGGTGGTAGCATTGTTCTCACTGAAAAGCGACCCAAATACCTCTGATGCAGCCGAAACACGTCCAATCTTTCGCCGTCGACTAAAGACGCACTTCTTCAACCATTATCTGAATTAAAAAAAAATATATATATCTAACCCTAACTAACCATACTGTCATGCACTTGTCCTAATAAACTAACCTACACTGTAGCACTCAACACTTTGATGAACATTGTTACTCAGCTGATAGAGTTGTGCTCTTCCTGATGGCTTGTCGTACAGAACTTGTAAGTCGCTTTGGATAAAAGCGTCAGCTAAATGACTAAATGTAAATGTAAATGTAAATGATGGGCAATAGCTTAACGTTACGCCTCAATTTACATAACAGTCTGGCATCCTTTCCTTCCAATGCTCGCCCCTACTCTCCTACCCTACGCCCCTACTCTGCCTCTGATTGGCTCTGACCCTCATCCCCAGGTGGCATGACAATAGGGAACATATGACGCCCTGTATTGATTCTAAACGGAACTGAATTAATATGGTTTATTTTGAACTTCAACCCGTCACTAAGGCTATTCCATAGTTTAACTCCCAAAATGTAAACACATCAAGCTTTTACATTAGTTCTTACTTTTTTACATGTTTTAAGAACTGAAGATTTAATTGTCAAATACAATTCTGTATTTTATGAGACAGGTGGAAACCCTAAACCTCCTTGGCCTGTATTGCCACATGCTTCATTACAGAGTATTTGGAGCAGAGTGTCCACATAGTTTGAAATAGCAGCAGCATCAAGACTTTCAGGTGATTCCATGATGGTAACTTCAAATTGAAGTGAATTTAAATCAATGGATTTGAACACAGGCAATGTGGGGATCGGTGGTTATTTGATCAAAATAAATGTTAATATTTCCAATTGGTCAGTATTGGGTTGAAATGGAACATAGCTGCATTATATAGGAAACAGAGAACAGACCTGGGAATGCTGATCCAATGTTGGAAGTTCATTTATCAATATCAAATTGAAATACATCACATTGTCATTTGATCAAATAAACCGGTTATGTTTCATACATCTTGAAATTAAGTAATTTCAGACTCAATGTTTATTAAAAACCATGGAATACATCAAATTAATACATTTCCTAAATACACTTAAATTAAAAGTACCACTGAGGATTGTGTTTGGTTTGGAACCTGAAATATGTCAATATTTAAGGATTTGGGCTAAATTCTGATCATCCCGTATCTTGTAAGAGAGAGAATATTGAAATAATGAAAGTACAATAAGTACAAATAAAACAAAAATATATACAAGTGCAAATACTGCACACATACATAGTGATTGTACAAAGTGTAGCATAATAGTTGTCTTCCAAGATAATTATAAGAGGAAATACCACCTTGTGTTTGATGGATGGGGTGTCTATTCTGATTGGCCAATCGGTTCAAAGCAGCTAACTGCTCAACTATTGGCTCAGTTGTATAAGAACACGCTGTTTTCCAGACTGAACTACTCATTCAACCAAAAACACTGGATAGTCTGCTGGTTGATTGATTGATTTATACATTTGAGGTGGGGGGGGGGGGGGGGAGTTGGGTAGGGGACGACGACACTGTACACTGTACATTGGAATACTGACAAAGCCATACTTGGTCTTTACTGTACAACTGGGTTAGGACATTTGTAGGGGCCAGTTTCGAATTGCCGTCTCCCGTAGGTGTTCTTTGAGAGTGTTTTTGAAAGTGGGTAGTGATTCACATTCCTTTACAGCTTTGGGTAGGGCGTTCCACATTGATGTGGCATAATTGCGAAACGTGTTTAGTCCCTTGTTTGAGCCGAATCTGGGTTTAACATGATTTGTGGAGCTCCCTCTGGTGTTGTGATGGTTGACTTGAACCCCTCTCTGTGGCAGAACACATTCTCTACTGGAACAAGATTTTATACTAAAACCATCTGGATCCAAACTTGCTTCTGATAACATATATCAAACTTTTGACACCACAACATCGGCAAGTACAATTATTTATTTGATTGTTTCCATGGCATTGTAGAGCCTCTCTTACTTTCCGTCTAAATATGGTGTCTAATATTTAGAAGCTGTTGTTTATTTCTCTTCAATATATGTATATGTAAAGGTATATTTGTACAGTAACAACCACAATGACAAATTGCAGATTACCGTCCATTGGGTTGTGCACAGTATTTTAGCTAATGCTGACCAGTTTGCAATACCCATCCATGGAGCAGATTCACTTTCAAAGGTAGAATCTGTAATGCCACCAAACAGTGACCTCTAGGTAACAGAGGCCTGCTTGATACTGCACTGCCCATACTGCACATGTTTCTCTGATGTGTGGATTGTAATTGAGTGGGGATAAGGAAGGTGTTGCTATTGCTGGACACACCTCAGGCTCTGTCAAGAGAGGTCTGGAGAAACTCTGACTATAATAAGTTACTAAACTCCAACCCACACATCAGACCAAAACTAAATATATAAACAATACGGAATTACAGGTTCTGCCAATCTGAAATCTTCATTGCAATGTTTCTCTCTATTCCAGATACAATTGTTGCCCAACAACAAATACAATAATGGCTGAGTCAAGGCCTCACTGCTGTGACCAATGTGGGAAGAGCTTCGTCAAAAAGGGTCAACTTCAAATACACCAGCGTATTCATACAGGAGAGAAGCCCTACCACTGTGACCAATGTGGGGAAGGCTTCAGTCAGTCTGGCAACTTAAAGAGACACCAGCGTATTCATACCTTAGAGAAGCCCTACCACTGTGACCAATGTGGGGAAGGCTTCAGTCAGTCTGGAACCTTAAAGAGACACTACCGTATTCATACAGGAGAGAAGCCCTACCACTGTGACCAGTGTGAGAAGAGCTTCAGTCAGTCTGGCAGCTTAAAGTGTCACCAGAACATTCATACATACCATAGTCCCCTCCAAACTCATAGCCAAGCTCAGGGACCTGGGCTTGAACTATGACCTCTGCCAGTGGGTCTTAGACTTCCTGACGGGCAGAACCCAGGTGGTGAGAGCAGGCAACTGCACCTCCTCATCCATCACCCTCAACATAGGGGCCCCCCAGGGCTGTGTTCTGAGTCCCCTCCTCTACTCCCTGTACACACATGACTGTGTGGCTCAGCGGGAAAACAACACAATCATCAAATTTGCTGACGACACAGTAGTGGTGGGCCTGATCTCTGCCAACGACGAGAGGGCCTACCTGGAAAAGGTCAAGGTCCTGGCGGGATGGTGCCAGGAGAACAGCCTCTCACTGAAAGTCAGCAAAACAAAGGAGATGATTGTGGACTTTAGGAGGTCGGGGGTCAATGACTACAGCCCCCTCAGCATCGACGGGGCACCGGTTGAGAGAGTGAACAGTTTTAAGTACCTTGGAGCCCACATATCCGAGGACTTGACATGGACCACACACATTGACAGTGTTGTGAAGAAGGCACGACAACGCCTCTACTTCCTCAGGCGCCTAAGGAAGTTCCAAGTCAAGCCTTGGGAACATACGACCGTCCCGGAGGACCCCCACCAGGATCGGGCTCCCGCGTTAGCGCCGACCTTACCACTATGCCCCAAGACACGGGTGCCAAAATCAAGGCCAGTGGAATAATGGGATGGGGCTGCTCCTCCCGACCAGGAAGATCAAACTGGCGCAACAACGCGTCAGGTTTGATATTCTTGGAGCCGGGTCTATAGGAGATGGTATATCGAAATCGTGTGAAGAACAACGTCCACCTGGCCTGGCGAGCGTTAAGGCGTTTAGCCCCTTGGATGTAAGCCAAGTTCTTATGATCAGTCCAAATAATGAAAGGATGTGCCGCCCCCTCTAACCAATGTCTCCACTCCTCCAGTGCCAATTTGATCGCCAATAACTCCCGATTACCCACGTCGTAATTACGCTCGGCTGGTGACAGACGGCGAGAAAAAAAAGCACACGGGTGCACTTTCCCATCCTTTAAGCATCTCTGAGAGAGCACCCCCCCCACCGCGACGTCAGAGGCATCCACCTCCACAATGAACGGAACCTCCGCGTCATGGCGGATCAATACAGGAGCGGATGTAAAACGACGTTTAAGATCGCAGAAGGCCGACTCAGCCCTAGGCGACCATTCAAAGCCAGGGAGAGAGGCCTTAGTGAGAGCTGTTAAGGGATTGGCTAAGGCGCTAAAATTGCGAATAAAGCGCCTGTAAAAATTTGCAAAGCCCAAAAACCGTTGTAACCCCTTGAGCGACGAAGGCCGTGGCCAGTCCAAAACTGCACTCACCTTGGCTGGATCCATGCGCAGATCGCCCTTCGTCAACACAAAGCCCAGGAAGGACACGGTGTCCGTGTGAAACACACACTTCTCAGCCTTAACGAATAGTTGATGCTTGAGGAGACGGTCTAGCACCTCCCGAACGTGCATTTGGTGTTGCACCATATCGCGAGAAAAAATCAGGATATCATCTAAGTAGACAAACACCGACACCCCAATCAAGTTTCGCAGCACGTCGTTAACCAGGGCTTGGAAGACTGCCGGAGCATTAGCCAAACCAAAGGGCATGACCAAATACTCATAGTGCCCATTGGGTGTGTTAAATGCAGTCTTCCACTCGTCTCCCTCTCTAATCCTGACCAGGTTGTATGCATTACGTAAGTCAAGTTTAGAAAAGACCTGTGCCCCCTGTAAGCACTCAAAGGCCGTGTCCATGAGGGGTAAAGGATATCGGTTCTTGATGGAAACGTCATTCAATCCCCTATAATCAATGCATGGGCGCTGATCCCCATCCTTTTTATCAACAAAGAAGAAGCCAGCGCCGGCAGGGGAAGTGGAAGGGCGTATGTGCCCCGCAAGCAATGCCTCCTCTATGTAGGTGTTCATGGCCAAGGTTTCGGGGCGTGAGAGAGAGAACATTCGCCCGCGAGGCGGGGAGGTACCGGGTAGAAGATTAATGGGACAGTCGTATGATCTATGAGGCGGAAGTGCTTTAGCACGCGTCTTGCTAAAAACGTCCGCCAGGTCCCAATAGATCTCAGGCACCCCTATTAAATCGGGATTAGAGGGTAGATCAGAATCTGCCACGCTCCCCACCATCCTGGAGAAAGAGGGAGGAGACAAAAGAGAAGAGGGGGGGGGAGACAAGGGTTTGGGCAAACTCCCGCTGACGATCGACTTGACGTCGGCCGCCGTTGAGAGTTCGCCCGTGCTCCAATTAATGACACGAACACATGACGACAACCAGGGATGACCCAACACCATGACAGAATAGGGGGAAAAGATGACAAAAAATGTAACCCATTCCCACTCCCCACCCTCCACCCGGATGTGTAAGGGAACTGTGCGCTGGGTGACGCTCCCACTGCCCAGAGGCCGACCGTCCAGGGCATAAACTGGTAAGGGAACCCCTAAATCCTCCACTGGGGTTCCCCACTCCTTCACCAATCCCACGTGAATAAAATTGCCCGCCGCCCCTGAGTCAATGAGAGCCTTAGTTCCCCTAATGTCACCCCCACAGTTGATCGCCACCTCAAAAAATTTACGAGAATCCGTGGTTTTGGCAGGAATGAGCCCACCTGCTGGCGCCTTTTCGAAGCCCGACGGCGCACCTTCCATCCCCGATTGGCGCCGAGCCGATACAGCCTGGACCCGACAGCTGCCGAAGCGGTGACCGGTGCGGCCGCACCGGAAGCAGCGTCGCTCTTTGATGAAGCGCTGCCTCTCGTCGTCCGAGAGCGACAGCGCTCCAAGCTGCATGGATTCATCACCCAGTGGCCCACTCGTGTAATGCATGGAATTATCAACACCAGGAGAAGAAGGAAAACATACCTGGGGCTGGGTGTTGTTGACATGCTCCTTCTCCCTCTCCCGGTGCCGATTGTCCATCTTGATGGTGGTGTTGATCAGCACTTCCAGCTGCTCGGGGATCTCACGCGCGGAGAGCGCATCTCGCATCCGCGCTGAGAGTCCCCTGACGAACAGAACCACGCAGACGTTCTCCGCCCAAGCTGTCTCCCGAGCCAAGATCCGAAAATTGATAGCATAAGCTGCGACCGTGCGGAGGCCCTGCCGGCAGTCGAGAAGACGACCACCAGCCTCGAAGATCGAGAGTACCCGGGAAGTATCGAATACTCTTCTCAATTCCCGGGTAAAGGCGTCCAGACTGTCGCAGATTATCGCCCCTGCCTCTAATTCCGCCGTAGCCCAGGAGAGAGCTTGACCGGTGAGCAGTGTGATAATATACGCTACCTGCGCTGTCTCCGATGGAAATGATCGTGGTTGCAGCCGGAAAACGAGTAGACACTGGGTGATGAATTCCCGACAACCATCCGGTGATCCGTCATAGCGAGCGGGCGCCTGCAGATGTGGTTCGCGGGACCGCTCCTGGACCCCGAACACCCCCCGACTCTCCTCTGCGTGGAGCGCTGCTTCTCCCGCCGCCGACTGAACACCAGCCACTCCTTCTTGGGCTTGTCGGGCTGTGGCCAACGCCGACTGCGCCACCGCTTGGGATGATCCGACGACCCCATTGAGTCGGATTAACTCGGCGCTGACCAGCTGCTGATGTTCCTCCATCCGTGTCTGGGCTGCTCCCTGCGTCCGGAGCATCTCCATGATGGCCTCCATAGAATTCTGATGGTCAGGTCTTCTGTCAGAATGCAGGTAGGTGAATTCCAATGGGTGAAGGCAATCACAGAGACAGAGAGTGTTTACTCTTGAACAGGTTCGACTTTAATAGTAAGAACACAGAGTAAATTCTAAGAGAGAACAAGTGCTAATAGCACAAGTGGAAAATAAGGTAAATGGGAGCTTATTGGAGGTCCAGAGTAGAACCGTCCGCGTTATCCCCGAACGCAATTAGTGAAGACCTGACAATGGACAAGCAGAAGAGAGGTATGTTACATAGACACCAAATACCAACATTCCACACACACCCCTGTGACAGCCAATCAGGAACCACCCCTAAGTGACAGCACTAATTGACAGGGAAATGACAGGTGACAAGCCCAGTGACATATGCCAGGAATGTGGGTGGTCACCGACCGAGGTCGGTGTCCAGAACGTAACAGAGGCATCTATTTTGTTGTCGGTAATACCGACAACAAAATAGATGCCTCTAAAAATCATATAGCCAATCGAACACAACTAATAAAGGCATTCATATTACAGCACGGTTATAATGACACACAACCAACGCCAAACAGTGGTCAACGAACGGTCTTTATTAGTATTTTGAGCTGTCCAGGCAGAATTGCAGCAATGGTCTTAGGGAGCCGTTGATATCTGACATCACCGTTTACAAGTCCGCCTTTTATTTATCCCATAAACACGCGCGTTGTGTCTTCTTGGTTCGACAGCAGTGAAAAATCTCCGTGAAGCTTCTCAGAGTTCCGCTCGGGTCAGTCCATTATTTCACATCCCATGGGGGGTGTTTCCTCACTTTCATGACCATATATGGATAATCATGCACGCGCATTGACGGTAGAACAAAGTGGTATTCATCAACACGGAGGAGCATAGGACCTGTGTACGCACGGTTGATGAATCCCAATATTCCTGTGCGTACACTCATTCTAAATTCTGTGCTTACGTGTGGAAATAGAACATGTTCTACGCACACGTTGATGAATGAGGGCCCAGGTCCCTGAGCTTGGCTATGAGTTTGGAGGGGACTATGGTATTGAATGCTGAGCTGTAGTCGATGAATAGCATTCTCACATAGTTCCCCTGCCTCTTGTCCAGGTGTGATGCTGCTGTGTGCAGCACATGGGCTATGGCGTCCTCCGTGGACCTGTTGGGGTGGTATGCAAATTGCAGGGGGTCCAGGTTGATGGGGAGGGAGGAGCAGATGTAGCCCTTTACTAGCTACTCAAAGCACTTCATGGCTATGGAGGTGAGAGCTACAGGGCGGTAGTCGTTGAGGCAAGCAGGCTTGGATTTTTAGGTACAGGGATGATAGTGGACTTCTGATGGATATGATGCCAATACATTAATCGAATCTAGTTTTGATGGCTCGCAAGACTCGCAAAGCAATTCCGCCATTCCATTTTCACACAGCTGCGTCACTAGTTGCCTTATAAGGAGCTCTGGAGTCGTTGTTTTGTATGCAAATGACCTGAACGGGAACGCACGTTTCGAGTTTAAGACAGAATGCCATTCTCCAAGCAGATATCAGATCATATCATTTGTGCGACCTTTTCAGCCACTTAAGACATATTACCAGCACGTTCAGGACTTGATTCTGTCTCAGTGGTTCCAAGATAAGTCTTTCAGAATAACTCTTTGAAAAAATTTCGGGAATGAGACCCAGTGTTATTTTGTAGATTAAGTATTTAGCATTCTCTATTGGCCATTTAACCTTGTTTAACAACCAGGAAATGCCTAAGAGAACGTTGTTTGTCTTCAGGTCTCAGGGTGAAGAGGATTTGTCACTACAGAATGAGATGCACTCTGCCTTCCTAGGACAGGTGGAGGACTTGTTAAGCCTCACATTTATTCATTATGTAAAATTACATACTTGATGAATGATATGTTCTTGGTTCTTCCATTGAAAAGTCTCAACTCAGTATTACTAGATTTAGGATGAAAAGATGTAAGTACTATGTTGAACAAGTTAAAGATTCCATTAGATTATTGATGTTTTATAAAGCATTTTTATTTGTTTTAGTTTTGTTGAGAAGATTGATGGGGACATGTTCAATCACATGTATTTCCTTCTAAAAACAGATGGTTTAATGGCACTGAAACCAAACCAGGCTGAAATGGTGGTAGCATTGTTCTCACTGAAAAGCGACCCAAATACCTCTGATGCAGCCGAAACACGTCCAATCTTTCGCCGTCGACTAAAGACGCACTTCTTCAACCATTATCTGAATTAAAAAAAAAAAAAAAAAATCTAACCCTAACTAACCATACTGTCATGCACTTGTCCTAATAAACTAACCTACACTGTAGCACTCAACACTTTGATGAACATTGTTACTCAGCTGATAGAGTTGTGCTCTTCCTGATGGCTTGTCGTACAGAACTTGTAAGTCGCTTTGGATAAAAGCGTCAGCTAAATGACTAAATGTAAATGTAATTGTAAATGATGGGCAATAGCTTAACGTTACGCCTCAATTTACATAACAGTCTGGCATCCTTTCCTTCCAATGCTCGCCCCTACTCTCCTACCCTACGCCCCTACTCTGCCTCTGATTGGCTCTGACCCTCATCCCCAGGTGGCATGACAATAGGGAACATATGACGCACTGTATTGATTCTAAACGGAACTGAATTAATATGGTTTATTTTGAACTTCAACCCGTCACTAAGGCTATTCCATAGTTTAACTCCCAAAATGTAAACACATCAAGCTTTTACATTAGTTCTTACTTTTTTACATGTTTTAAGAACTGAAGATTTAATTGTCAAATACAATTCTGTATTTTATGAGACAGGTGGAAACCCTAAACCTCCTTGGCCTGTATTGCCACATGCTTCATTACAGAGTATTTGGAGCAGAGTGTCCACATATTTTGAAATAGCAGCAGCATCAAGACTTTCAGGTGATTCCATGATGGTAACTTCAAATTGAAGTGAATTTAAATCAATGGATTTGAACACAGGCAATGTGGGGATCGGTGGTTATTTGATCAAAATAAATGTTAATATTTCCAATTGGTCAGTATTGGGTTGAAATGGAACATAGCTGCATTATATAGGAAACAGAGAACAGGCCTGGGAATGCTGATCCAATGTTGGAAGTTCATTTATCAATATCAAATTGAAATACATCACATTGTCATTTGATCAAATAAACCGGTTATGTTTCATACATCTTGAAATTAAGTAATTTCAGACTCAATGTTTATTAAAAACCATGGTGTTGTGAAGGGCCAGATTAAACCGAATATATATATTTATTTATATATATATATTTAATTGTATTTGTATATTCTCTAATATTCCCTGATATCCCTTGTATATTCCTTGTACAATATGCATTGAATATCCATTCTAGCCTACTGAACATCCCATAATAGTCTCCATTCTACTATTGGTCGAGACCTTGGTGCCAGGCTGCCATACCCCTCAGACCCAGTTCAAACGTACCGCTCCACATGTACGAACAAGTCCTAGTTCCGCGTAGGAATTTGGCTACCGCACCACTAATGGGACTATTTGTTCATAGTGCGTATATATACTGCGCTACTAAAGTAGGACTTCCTTTTCAGTCCAGTTTCTTACCCTCCAATAGAGTCACAGACGTAAAGCCTCCCCGCGACGCCACGTGTGGGAGTAAGGCCAAGTTCGCCTACCATCGGTATTGAGACATCGTGTATATTAATATTTGAATAGTCATATTTGGCACTATATCGTCAAGTTGGACGTAGTCTATTAAGCTAATAATAGTCTGTTAATATATAGTGCTTCGTGCGGTGAGAATACTACCGTAGTCAGTACCCCATCGTTTCGGGCAGAGAACTGGCTGCTTACCCAGGGTGGTTGACCCTATGTGAAGCTGCACCCGAGGAGCCCCAGAGCCGACGAGCGAGTGGACCTGTATACCGGATTATTCTACCGACGAGGCATTCTACCGACGAGGCACGGATTATGCTTTGGATACTTTGATTATTCCATGGATAAAGACCCCCGACACTGCCGTGTGTTGGAACCCCCCCCCCCCTGGAGAGGACGCAAGGTGAGGAGACGCTCTGCAAGACGAGGTCGCTTCACGTCTCTCCCCCGTGGACCGGAGAGAGCCGGCCCACAAAGAGTCCACCTGCTTTCATCTGTGGTCCAAGGATCGCCGGCGCATTGAACGGCACTACAGTGGGTTCACCTGGGATACCCTTGGCCGGACGAGGCAGCCGGATTCTACCCCCCCCCCCCCCTCCTACTCCTGTCGGCTTACAAGCGACCGGATTAACCCCCTCTAGTGTATCTAGTATAATCATTAAAGTATCATTGCTGTTATTCCTTAACTATTCCAGGTCGTATATTTACCACCTGCGCCTTCAGAGATTGGACATTCTCTATTGATATACCGACGAATACTCCTTGCCATAAAAGTGCATACTATTTCAATTCATAAATGTAATTAAGTGATTAAGTGCTTATTCTACACACCATCGCTGTGTAGAAATAAAGACCTGTTTCTAATTCGTACATTTGTGTTGGATCCGTTTCATCTACGTGAGAGTGTTCATGATAATATATTTATGCCGTGTACTGGGTGGCCGAATATTAAGTACAAAGGTAGTGGTAGTAAGTATCATATCTAGTAATACAGTCAGGGAATTGTACCCCTCAGTTACAATTGGTCCTTCGAGCCGGATGGTAATTAGTGTAATATTAATATAGTGTTATTAATATTGAAATGGCCTATGATGAACACTCCACGAAACGATCCTCCTAACCAACGCCCGCAGCGCGAACGACGGCTCCCTCAGTACTTAGAGGCTTACGCTGTCAGTCAACAACCTAGTCTTCTACTAACAGTAAACGCGGTAAAACTAGAAAGTAAAAGTATGTCTAACCCCAACGCCCAGACTACCCCGACCATAGAGGCCCCTACGGGCTCTAATGTAACTGACCAAGTTCACGGTGGGGACCAGTGGGAACCAGACATGACTTCACACCCCGCCAGTACTGAAGAAGTAGTCCCGATGAGTCCCGGGAGGAATACAACGCTACCGAGAGAGAACTCGGCACGGAAGAAGACGGGGAGAGCACCGTGGAGATAGAACTCCAAGGCTCCGCAAGGAGTACCCCGAGGGAAGGCTCCCCTATACAACCGCCTTCTCCCAGCGAGGCAGAGAGGACCCTACAGCAGGCCTTCCTCATCAGCCTGAACGCCGCTGCTGAACGCGACCGACTGCAGATCCAGCAGCGAAGCGAACACGAGCAGATACGTCTAGAAATAAGACGCATTCAGATGGAAGAGAATGTGGCCCGAGAACGAGCCGGTGCTCAACGGGACGCAGCGCGCGACAGACAGCAAGCGCAACTAATAGAACAGCTGATCAGACGGACAACACCCTCTCCCTCCGCCAGAGGCTCCAGGAACTCGTCTAGACACACCTCCAGGGCGGCATCCCCTAGCCGAGTAAACAACCCTGAACTTGACCAACAGACGAGGTCTATACCCCCCACAGACCACCTCCCCCCACCGGTCCAAGCGAGACCTAGCAACCGGGAAGGAGCAGCATATCCTGTGGAGAGGCTAAACCAGAGACTACAAGCACTGGATGACCTAACTGAAGACGAAGAGGAAGAGGAGGAGAACCACGCCCGAAGACAGCACAGTACTCTACCGGACCAGGAGGTCCGGTACAGCCCAGGCTATACTCCCGCGGAGCTGCGCTACAGACCCCCGACTCTATACACGGGTGAGCACGACGCACGACCCGCACTGAGGAACAGCACCTGGACAAGCGGGCCATGGTACACTGCCGGTACCAGCCCATACCAAGGAGCGGGAGGAGACTCGCCTAGGAGGCCTCTCCCCCAACGCTCGCCGATGTATCCACAGTCAGCGTCATACATTGGCACGCCTATGGTACCCGACTTCACCCAAGAGAACCGGGCCCAGTATACAGAACTCCGCATGTGTCTGGAGACCATGTTGGTGGATGTATTGGATGAACGCCACAAATACGCCATCCTACTGAAGCACTTAAAGGTACCCCGCGCACATAATATAGCGCTCGCCTACGCGACTTCCACCACCCCATACACAGCAGCGCTGGTAGCATTGGACCAGAGGTATGGGCGCATATGGGATTACGTGATCCAGGAGATCCGACACATCGACCGCTTACCCCCAGCAATAGACAATCGAGCACTGGACGACCTGTCCATCAGAGTGCAGTCCCTGGTAGGGATGT
Organism: Notolepis coatsorum; assembly: GCF_963971535.1. NCBI lineage: Eukaryota > Metazoa > Chordata > Actinopteri > Aulopiformes > Paralepididae > Notolepis > Notolepis coatsorum. The sequence goes on along the minus strand of NC_140171.1, from coordinate 163,512,329 downwards.
TGGGAGCGCAAAGAGAGAAGGGGAGGCATGAACTTTACGCCAACTCAAATGTGGAAAGGATTCTGGAGAAGCTGCCGCCCGCTCGTCAGGAGCGCTTTAGGCGGCAGAGGGACCACAGAGACCCGAATGGCCCCGAACCGAACCTCCTCGATCTAGCAGACTTCCTGGCGAGAGAAGTCAGCAGCCTACGGCTAGATACATTCGGACGGAGCACCCCTGGCTCCAGAGAAGGAACCAGACGACTAAATGATGGAAGAAGATCGGTGACTGTGATGCACCAATCGGAGTCAGTACCGAGCAGCAGGAGCCACAGTACCCCCTCCAGAACGGAGAAGTGGAAGATAGTGTGCCCCTACTGTGAGAAAGAACACTGGCTAGCGCAATGTGACTCCTTCCCCAAGCTGAACGCGGAGGAAGCAGGTCAATGGATAAAGTCCAACAAGCGCTGTTTTCGCTGTCCGCGCTCACACATGGCAGCCGAATGCCGCTTAAAGAAAAGGTGCACCAAGTGCGATGGAGCCCATCTGGACATACTTCATGACAGTAACAGACGGCGCCCTTCACCTGCACCATCCAGCCGCAAAGCGAGCGTCATGTACATCGATCCCGCCAGCAGCAGTGGAGCCCGAGTACTCCTAAAAGTAGTGCGTGTGACACTAAGCTACCAGAATAAAGTCCTGGACACTTACGCCGTCCTCGATGACGGGTCAGAGAAGACCCTGCTGCTCGCCTCCGCTGCGGCCCAGCTAGGGCTGCGGGGAAGCGAAACCCAAATGACAATTCGGACAATAAGACGAGATTTGAAGACGATAAAGGGCGAGAATGTCTCATTCTCTATCGCAGCAAGCGGCCAGCCTGAGCGACGGTACCAGATTGCAGACGCTTTCACCAGCCAAGAAATAGGACTGTCGTGGTACACATACCCCGTCGCCAAGCTGATGGAGAAATATGCACATCTGCGCAAGTTACCGATCCCGCTCATAGACAATGCTATGCCGACCCTGTTGATAGGCTCCGACCATGCAGACCTCATTGTCCCGATAGACCGGGTTCATACTGGACCCCGAGGCTGCCCTGCAGCAGTCGAGACCCGTTTGGGATGGACTCTCCAAGGCCCGCTCGCCAAATCTCTCAACCGAAGTACAGCCACTAGATGTCTCCACTCCCGAGTCACAGAGGGAGAAACCGCACTCCTGCAACACGTAGAGCGGCTATGGACCTTGGAACAAATGCCCTTTAAGAACGGAAAGAAAGACATTCGCTCTAAAGATGACATTTACGCCATTCACCTCCTCGAGACAGGGACCAAGAGAGTCCCGGTCAACGGCGTGTTGAGATACGCCACGCCACTCCTGCGGCGAGAAGGAATGCCTACTTTCCACGCCAGGACAGACGCCACAGAGCGGTACCTGCTGAACACGGAGCGGCGCTTGGCCAGGAACCCCGCCCAAGAGAGTGTGTACCGCGCTGAGATTGAGAAGCTCATCACAGCGGGACACGTCACAAAGATGGACATTGGAGAGGCTGACCAGACCACTGAATCGTGGTACGTGCCCCACCACAAGGTCCATCACAACGGTAAAGACCGCATAGTATTTAACTGCAGCTACCAGATCGGATCCCAAAATCTGAATAAAGAGTTACTGCCCGGTCCCACACTCGGCCCCTCCCTACTCGGCGTTCTACTCCGCTTCCGCCAGGAAAAGGTGGCCATCAGCGGGGACATTAAAGGAATGTTCCTGCAGGTGAGATTAGTAGAGGCGGACAAGCCCCTGTTACGGTTCCTATGGAGAGAGAAGCCAGGAGATGAGCACCCAGCCATCTACCAATGGGAAGTCCTCCCCTTCGGAACGACGTGCAGCCCCTGCTGTGCGACATTTGCACTACAGAAACATGTAGCAGAGGACCCAGCAGCGGACGAAGAGGTCCGACACAGCGTAAAGAACAGCTTCTACGTAGACAACTGTCTACAAAGCCTTTCAACCCAGGAAGAAGCCGAGGCTCTCCTGATTAAACTCGCCCGACAATATGACCCGCTAGGATGTATTCTACCGTACACCACCAGGGCAAAAATGATTGTACGAGCATTGTGGGACAAGGACCAGGGCTGGGACGACCCCATTCCCGCACACCTTATATCCACCTGGAGAGAGTGGGAGATGGAGCTCCACTCACTCCCAGGCGTTAATATGCGCCGAAGCTACTTCCCACCCACGGTGAGGCCAGAGACATGTAAAACGGACTTACACGTCTTCAGTGACGCCTCAGAGGTCGCATACGGATCAGTAGCCTACTTGCGGGCCCAAGACCAGGGGGGAGAGATCTACACAGCATTTGTCCTCGCCCGCTCGAGAATAGCCCCACGCAAGCAACAATCTATCCCACGTCTAGAGCTCTGCGCAGCCCTAGCCGGAGCGCACCTAGCCACGCTCATCCAACGTGAGCTCACCATACCGGTGTCTAGAACAATCCTGTGGTCAGATTCCACGACGGTACTCGCCTGGATCAAATCGGACTCATGCAAGTACAAAGTCTTCGTGGGAGTCAGAGTCACCGAGATTCAAGACTTAACCGAAGAGTTAACCGGAGAAACAGAGTGGCGCTACGTTGATACAAAACAGAACCCAGCTGACGTCATCACCCGGGGGATGCCCCTGGATGACCTCACCCGTCGCAATGTCTACAGTGACGGCCCCGCATTCCTAAGACTCCCGGAAGGACAGTGGCCCATGCCTATCCCGAGGGAAGCAAGTCCAGAGGAGGTGGAAAATAAGAAGTCTGTGTTCTGTGGATTGAGCACCGTAGCCTCCACCGACCCTAACATAGACGATTGCACGTCCATAGAGAGTGCACAACAAAGAACATTCCTGCGGTACCACCCGGAGTGCAAGTCCCCCGCTGATATGTCAGCAGCTAACTACGAGGAAGCAGAATTGCTTCTACTGCAGCGAGCCCAGAGAGACTTGTTCCCCGATGAATTGGCCTGTCTACAGGGAGGAAAGCCCGTCCCATCCGACAGCAGATTAATTCACCTGGCCCCCGAGAGCGACGCTCATACCCTCATCAGAGTGGGTGGTCGCCTACGCAGAGCCCCCAATCTACCGGATGACATTAAATACCCGATCGTATTGAACAGCCGACACAAGGTCACAGAGCTGATTATAAAGAAATACGATGAGGATGTACATCACACAGGAGCAGAAAGAGTCTTCGCGGAAATCAGACGTCGTTACTGGATCCTACAAGGAAGAGAGGCGGTACAACGCTTCCAGCGAACATGTCTAGACTGCCGCAAGTGGCGCGCGCAGCCCAGCATACCAAGGATGGCTGACCTTCCTCCATGTCGCCTCCGAATCGGTGACAAGCCATTCCACTCAACGGGTATGGACTGCTTTGGCCCGCTCCACATAAAGAAAGGAAGAGGAACCGAGAAGCGGTGGGGTATTGTATTCAAATGCATGACCACCAGAGCGATACACATCGAGCTTCTCCCGACCATGAGCACAGACTCATTCCTTATGGCCTTCCGAAGATTCACATCACGGAAAGGAAGACCGTCTACCCTATTGTCCGATCATGGGACAAACTTCAAAGGCGGCGAAAGAGAGCTGAGAGAGAGCTTCCAAGCTATGGGCCCAGAACTTAAGACCCACCTCGCTCCAGCACAGGTTGATTTCCAATTCAACCCCCCAAACGCACCCCACTTCGGTGGCACTTGGGAACGAGAAGTGCGCTCCATAAAGACAGCCCTGTACGCAGTACTTGGGGCCCAGACTGTGGCGGATATCGACCCAGTTACCCCCAACACACTCCTGATGGGGCGGCTAGATCCTGCATTACCACAGACAATGTACCGGCCTGAAGAAGCGAACGGCCGACGAATGTGGAGGTACAGCCAAGTATTAGCCGACAAGTTTTGGAACAGTTTCCTACTGCACTACCTACCGTCTCTACAGACCCGCCAGAAGTGGGTAAAGGAGAGAGACAATTTGACAGAAGGAACAGTCGTCATGATTATTGATCAATCACTGCCCAGAGCTATGTGGCCGGCCGGCCGCGTAAGCAAAGTGATCACCGGTGCCGACGGCAAGGTCCGAGCAGCTGAAGTGCTCGTCCAGGGTCGCACTTACACCCGTCCCGTGGCAAGGCTCATAGAACTGCCTCGACTCCCAGACACAATCGATGATGACCATGACCCTACAACCCTATGACTTTGTGAAGTTGACTGACCCCTACAGCAAACCCTTATGTGTAAATAGACAACGCGATTAATCTGTCTCTGTTTAACTGATTAGGTCTGGGACCTATTCAGGGGGTGGCTGTTGTGAAGGGCCAGATTAAACCGAATATATATATTTATTTATATATATATATTTAATTGTATTTGTATATTCTCTAATATTCCCTGATATCCCTTGTATATTCCTTGTACAATATGCATTGAATATCCATTCTAGCCTACTGAACATCCCATAATAGTCTCCATTCTACTATTGGTCGAGACCTTGGTGCCAGGCTGCCATACCCCTCAGACCCAGTTCAAACGTACCGCTCCACATGTACGAACAAGTCCTAGTTCCGCGTAGGAATTTGGCTACCGCACCACTAATGGGACTATTTGTTCATAGTGCGTATATATACTGCGCTACTAAAGTAGGACTTCCTTTTCAGTCCAGTTTCTTACCCTCCAATAGAGTCACAGACGTAAAGCCTCCCCGCGACGCCACGTGTGGGAGTAAGGCCAAGTTCGCCTACCATCGGTATTGAGACATCGTGTATATTAATATTTGAATAGTCATATTTGGCACTATATCGTCGAGTTGGACGTAGTCTATTAAGCTAATAATAGTCTGTTAATATATAGTGCTTCGTGCGGTGAGAATACTACCGTAGTCAGTACCCCATCGTTTCGGGCAGAGAACTGGCTGCTTACCCAGGGTGGTTGACCCTATGTGAAGCTGCACCCGAGGAGCCCCAGAGCCGACGAGCGAGTGGACCTGTATACCGGATTATTCTACCGACGACAGCCCGCCTTCCCAGGCACGGATTATGCTTTGGATACTTTGATTATTCCATGGATAAAGACCCCCGACACTGCCGTGTGTTGGAACCCCCCCCCCCTGGAGAGGACGCAAGGTGAGGAGACGCTCTGCAAGACGAGGTCGCTTCACGTCTCTCCCCCGTGGACCGGAGAGAGCCGGCCCACAAAGAGTCCACCTGCTTTCATCTGTGGTCCAAGGATCGCCGGCGCATTGAACGGCACTACAGTGGGTTCACCTGGGATACCCTTGGCCGGACGAGGCAGCCGGATTCTACCCCCCCCCCCCTCCTACTCCTGTCGGCTTACAAGCGACCGGATTAACCCCCTCTAGTGTATCTAGTATAATCATTAAAGTATCATTGCTGTTATTCCTTAACTATTCCAGGTCGTATATTTACCACCTGCGCCTTCAGAGATTGGACATTCTCTATTGATATACCGACGAATACTCCTTGCCATAAAAGTGCATACTATTTCAATTCATAAATGTAATTAAGTGATTAAGTGCTTATTCTACACACCATCGCTGTGTAGAAATAAAGACCTGTTTCTAATTCGTACATTTGTGTTGGATCCGTTTCATCTACGTGAGAGTGTTCATGATAATATATTTATGCCGTGTACTGGGTGGCCGAATATTAAGTACAAAGGTAGTGGTAGTAAGTATCATATCTAGTAATACAGTCAGGGAATTGTACCCCTCAGTTACACATGGAATACATCAAATTAATACATTTCCTAAATACACTTAAATTAAAAGTACCACTGAGGATTGTGTTTGGTTTGGAACCTGAAATATGTCAATATTTAAGGATTTGGGCTAAATTCTGATCATCCCGTATCTTGTAAGAGAGAGAATATTGAAATAATGAAAGTACAATAAGTACAAATAAAACAAAAATATATACAAGTGCAAATACTGCACACATACATAGTGATTGTACAAAGTGTAGCATAATAGTTGTCTTCCAAGATAATTATAAGAGGAAATACCACCTTGTGTTTGATGGATGGGGTGTCTATTCTGATTGGCCAATCGGTTCAAAGCAGCTAACTGCTCAACTATTGGCTCAGTTGTATAAGAACACGCTGTTTTCCAGACTGAACTACTCATTCAACCAAAAACACTGGATAGTCTGCTGGTTGATTGATTGATTTATACATTTGAGGTGGGGGGGGGGGGGGGGAGTTGGGTAGGGGACGACGACACTGTACACTGTACATTGGAATACTGACAAAGCCATACTTGGTCTTTACTGTACAACTGGGTTAGGACATTTGTAGGGGCCAGTTTCGAATTGCCGTCTCCCGTAGGTGTTCTTTGAGAGTGTTTTTGAAAGTGGGTAGTGATTCACATTCCTTTACAGCTTTGGGTAGGGCGTTCCACATTGATGTGGCATAATTGCGAAACGTGTTTAGTCCCTTGTTTGAGCCGAATCTGGGTTTAACATGATTTGTGGAGCTCCCTCTGGTGTTGTGATGGTTGACTTGAACCCCTCTCTGTGGCAGAACACATTCTCTACTGGAACAAGATTTTATACTAAAACCATCTGGATCCAAACTTGCTTCTGATAACATATATCAAACTTTTGACACCACAACATCGGCAAGTACAATTATTTATTTGATTGTTTCCATGGCATTGTAGAGCCTCTCTTACTTTCCGTCTAAATATGGTGTCTAATATTTAGAAGCTGTTGTTTATTTCTCTTCAATATATGTATATGTAAAGGTATATTTGTACAGTAACAACCACAATGACAAATTGCAGATTACCGTCCATTGGGTTGTGCACAGTATTTTAGCTAATGCTGACCAGTTTGCAATACCCATCCATGGAGCAGATTCACTTTCAAAGGTAGAATCTGTAATGCCACCAAACAGTGACCTCTAGGTAACAGAGGCCTGCTTGATACTGCACTGCCCATACTGCACATGTTTCTCTGATGTGTGGATTGTAATTGAGTGGGGATAAGGAAGGTGTTGCTATTGCTGGACACACCTCAGGCTCTGTCAAGAGAGGTCTGGAGAAACTCTGACTATAATAAGTTACTAAACTCCAACCCACACATCAGACCAAAACTAAATATATAAACAATACGGAATTACAGGTTCTGCCAATCTGAAATCTTCATTGCAATGTTTCTCTCTATTCCAGATACAATTGTTGCCCAACAACAAATACAATAATGGCTGAGTCAAGGCCTCACTGCTGTGACCAATGTGGGAAGAGCTTCGTCAAAAAGGGTCAACTTCAAATACACCAGCGTATTCATACAGGAGAGAAGCCCTACCACTGTGACCAATGTGGGGAAGGCTTCAGTCAGTCTGGCAACTTAAAGAGACACCGGCGTATTCATACAGGAGAGAAGCCCTACCACTGTGACCAATGTGGGGAAGGCTTCAGTCAGTCTGGAACCTTAAAGAGACACTACCGTATTCATACAGGAGAGAAGCCCTACCACTGTGACCAGTGTGAGAAGAGCTTCAGTCAGTCTGGCAGCTTAAAGTGTCACCAGAACATTCATACATACCATAGTCCCCTCCAAACTCATAGCCAAGCTCAGGGACCTGGGCTTGAACTATGACCTCTGCCAGTGGGTCTTAGACTTCCTGACGGGCAGAACCCAGGTGGTGAGAGCAGGCAACTGCACCTCCTCATCCATCACCCTCAACATAGGGGCCCCCCAGGGCTGTGTTCTGAGTCCCCTCCTCTACTCCCTGTACACACATGACTGTGTGGCTCAGCGGGAAAACAACACAATCATCAAATTTGCTGACGACACAGTAGTGGTGGGCCTGATCTCTGCCAACGACGAGAGGGCCTACCTGGAAAAGGTCAAGGTCCTGGCGGGATGGTGCCAGGAGAACAGCCTCTCACTGAAAGTCAGCAAAACAAAGGAGATGATTGTGGACTTTAGGAGGTCGGGGGTCAATGACTACAGCCCCCTCAGCATCGACGGGGCACCGGTTGAGAGAGTGAACAGTTTTAAGTACCTTGGAGCCCACATATCCGAGGACTTGACATGGACCACACACATTGACAGTGTTGTGAAGAAGGCACGACAACGCCTCTACTTCCTCAGGCGCCTAAGGAAGTTCCAAGTCAGTCAGAAGATCCTTAAGAACTTCTACTCATGTACAATAGAGATCATCCTGACTGGCAATATCACCTCCTGGTTTGGGAATAGCACCGCACAAGACCGAAGCAGATTACAGAGAGTGGCACGTTCAGCCGAACGCACAATTGGAGGTGGGCTTCCCACTCTCCAGAACATTTACAACAAGCGGTGCAGGGGTAAGGCTAAGAGAATTATTAAGGACTCGAGCCACCCAAACAACTGCCTCTTTGAACTGCTGCGGTCAGGCAAGCGATACCGGAGTCTTATGGCAAGCACAGAAAGACTCAGAAGAAGCTTCTATCCCCAGGCCATCAGGTTGCTCAACGAACAATAACACTATGCAACAACCATCAAATGCACTCACAGCACACACATCCACACGCACACACTCACTTTAAACAAACAACACACTGCAGCACCCACTCTCCACACTTTAGAGCACCTAGACACACTTTATATTTATTGGTAAAGGATTTGCACTACAACCCATACCTCAGTACACCCTACTGTAATTGTACCTAAATTGTACCTCATCCCATTCTGCTTTGCACTATATAGTATTGTATATTAGTATATTGCATAGTATATTGTGTATTGTATGGTAACTCAGTCACTCTATTCTGCATCGAACATTGTACATATATATATATATACTGAACACTGTGTCTACGTATGTGACTTCTTTTTACTTCTATTTTTACATGCTATACTATTTTATTTTATTTTATTACATACTTATCCTTTGTCTAGCACAGTCTCTGGAGCGTAACAGAAAGAAGCATTTTGTATAAAAGTATGACAACTATTAAAGAAACTTGAAACTTGAAACTTGAGAAGTTCTATCCCTGTGACCAGTGTGGGAAGAGCGTCAGTGAGTCTGGAAAGTCTCAAGCGAACGCCGGTGGTCTCGCGAGAGGTTAAGCGTTGGACCGTGACGTCAGAGGAGTCACTCCAAGCTGCACTTGAATGCACAGACTGGAGTGTATTCCGTGATAACACAGCCAATATTAACGAATACACTGAAACGGTGCTTGACTATGTCTGTACTCTGGTAGAAGAAACAATCCCCTCCACCACAATTAAAATCTACCCAAATCAAAAGCCCTGGGTAGACAAATCCGTCCGTGAGGCTCTGAAAGTGCGCACATCAGCATACAACACCGGGCTGGTGACAGGCAACATGGAAGAACACAAGATGGCAAGATACAACGTCAGGAGAGCAGTAATAGAGGCAAAACGGCGTTACAGGGATAAAGTTGAACTTCAGTTTGAACAGGCTGACTCTAGAGGCATGTGGCAGGGCCTCAGAACAATGACAGATTACAAAGGCACCCCCCTCAAACTGAACAGTGACATCTCCTTAGCAAATGATCTCAATTCCTTCTATGCAAGGTTTGAGGCTGTGAATAACAACACCAGCCTACAAACCACGGCAATGGGGGGGGGGGGGTCTGCTGATGGAGACTCAGTGTTCAGGGTAACAGAGCATGAGGTGAGACGGATCTTTAAAAAAGTGAATATCAGGAAGGCAGCAGGACCGGACGGCATCCCCGGCCGCGTCCTAAAAGTCTGTGCCGACCAACTGGCCCCGGTATTCACTGACATCTTCAACCTGTCCTTGGAACAGGCTGTCATCCCCACCTGTCTGAAGAAGTCCACCATCATCCCTGTACCCAAAAAATCTACGCCCGCTTGCCTCAACGACTACCGCCCTGTAGCCCTCACCTCCATAGCCATGAAGTGCTTTGAGAAGCTAGTGAAGGGCTACATCTGTTCCTCCCTCCCCATCAACCTGGACCCTCTGCAATTTGCATATCGCCCCAACAGGTCCACGGAGGACGCCATAGCCCATGTGCTGCACACAGCAGCATCACATCTGGACAAGAGGCAGGGGAACTATGTGAGAATGCTGTTCATCGACTACAGCTCAGCATTCAATACCATAGTCCCCTCCAAACTCATAACCAAGCTCAGGGACCTGGGCTTGAACTATGACCTCTGCCAGTGGGTCTTGGACTTCCTGACGGGCAGACCCCAGGTGGTAAGGGCAGGCAACTGCACCTCCTCATCCATCACGCTCAACATAGGGGCCCCCCAGGGCTGTGTTCTGAGCCCCCTCCTCTACTCCCTGTACACACATGACTGCGTAGCACAGCGGAACAACAACACCATCATCAAATTTGCTGATGACACAGTAGTGGTGGGCCTGATCTCTGCCAACGACGAAAGGGCCTACCTGGAAGAGGTAGAGAACCTGTCACAGTGGTGTCAGGAGAACTGCCTCTCCCTGAACGTCAGCAAAACAAAAGAGATGATTGTGGACTTCAGGAGGTCGGGGGTCAAGGACTACAGCCCCCTCAGCATCGACGGGGCACCGGTTGAGAGAGTGAACAGTTTCAAGTACCTCGGAGCCCACATATCCGAGGACTTGACATGGACCACACACATTGACAGTGTTGTGAAGAAGGCACGACAACGCCTCTACTTCCTCAGGCGCCTAAGGAAGTTCCAAGTCAGTCAGAAGATCCTTAGGAACTTCTACTCATGTACAATAGAGAGCATCCTGACCGGCAACATCACCTCCTGGTTTGGGAATAGCACTGCACAAGACCGTAGCAGACTACAAAGAGTGACACGTTCAGCCGAACGCACAATTGGAGGGGGGCTTCCCACCCTCCAGAACATTTACAACAAGCGGTGCAAGGGGAAGGCTAAGAGAATTATTAAGGACTCGAGCCACCCGAACAACTGCCTCTTTGAACTGCTGCGGTCAGGCAAGCGATACCGGAGTCTTAAGGCGAGCACAGAAAGACTCAGAAGAAGCTTCTATCCCCAGGCCATCAGGCTGCTAAACGAACAATAAACACTATGCAACAACCATCAAATGCACACAGCACACACACCCACACGCACACACTCACTCAAACAAACAACACACTGCAGCACCCACTCTCCACACTTTAGATCACACAAACACACTTTACACTTTATATTTATTGATAAAGGATTTGCACTACAACTCGTACACCTACTGTAAATTGTACCTAAATTGCACCTCATCCCATTTCTGCCTTGCACTATATAGTATTGTATATTAGTACACTGCACAGTATTGTATATTATATGGTAACTCAGTTACGTCTATTCTGCATCGAACATTGTACATATGTCTAAACTGAACACTGTGACCTCATTTTTTTTACTTCTAATTTTACTATGTTATTTTATTTCATACTTATCTTGTCTTGCACAGTCTCTGGAGCGTAACAGTAAGAAGCATTTTGTATAAAAGTATTCTGTACTTCTGTATGACAACTATTAAAGAAACTTGAAACTTGAAGTTAAAGAGACACCAGCGTATTCATACAAGATAGAAGCCAATGTGACCAATGTGGGAAGAGCTTCAGTACATCTGGACACTTAAAGAGACACCAGAATATTCATTTTTGAGAGAAGCACTATCCCTGTGACCAGTGTGGGAAGAGCTTTGTTCACTCTGGAAACATAAAGAATCACCATCGTATTCATACAGGTGTCAAACACAAAAAATAAGTAGAAATCTGCTTAAAACATTTACATATTCAACAATGACAACAATACAATGATCACTTTAGTGAGACAACGTAAGGCTTTTGTTTTGGGAGAAAGAGAGGCAATGCTTTGTTTACAATTGCTCCTTGCTGCCCTCTACTTGTCAGAAAATAACTATTGAAGCTTTAATATGATTTTGTAATAAACATTTCAAGAGGTTATTGCATGTACTTATCCATCATTGATTTAAAAAAAAAATGCCAATGGTTTCATTGATTTTTTAAAGGAACATTTCCTCCATTTGAAATATTATTTTAAAGGTGCACTACGCAGTTTCTGAGAAAAGGGGGTTTGTTTGCAGAGCCTGCTATATACATTTACTGTTTTTCTTTTCTCTTGTGTTATTATAAATGAAAACAAAACTCCATAGTGCATATGTAAATTGTTTATACCCACAATACCCTGCATTATTATTATAAGTTGTAAGCCTTGTAGACGTAAAATACCAATGTAGGAAGGGCTTCAGTCACACAATGGTTAAAATTGACTGTATGTTTCACATTTCCAAACCTGCATGTGCTATCAGAGGCCAGTCTCATTATTCCATCATTTATTTTTGTTGTTGATCAAACCTGAACTGTGCTTTACCTCTGCCTATTTGATGACCATATGCAAATAAAAAGTAAAATCTGCAAATCTCCCTCTTACATCATTACTGTACTGTTAGAACAGTGTTATTTTGTATATTAAGTATTTAACGTTCTCTATTGGTCATTTCACCTTGTTTAACAAACAGGAAATGCCTAAGAGAACGTTGTATGTCTTCAGGTCTCAGGGTGAAGAGGGTTTGTCACTACAGAATGAGATGCACTCTGCCATCCTAGGACAGGTGGAGGACTTGTTAAGCCTCACATTTATTCATTATGTAAAATTACATAATTGATAAATGATAAGTTCTTGGTTCTTCCATTGAAAAGTCTCAACTCAGTATTATAGATTTATGAAATGGTGGTAGTATTGTTATCACTGAAAAGCTACCCAAATACCTCTGATGGGCAATAGCTTAACATTACGCTTCAATTTACATGACAGTCTGCCATCCTTTCCTTCCAAAGCTCGGTGCCGCGCCCCTACTCTGCCTCTGATTGGCTCTGACCCTCATCCCTAGGTGGGATGACAATATGGAACATATCACGTCCTGTATTGATTCTAAACGGAACTCAAGATTTAATTGTCAAAGACGGGACAATTCTGTATTTTATGAGAATCTTGTAGGCACTAGTTCTTGTCTAATATTAGTTGTACTTTAAGTAACAAAAGAGGAATTTACAGTTGCAAATTAATAGTTTGTTTCTCACTTGAAAATCTGTTGTGGTATTTGGACTATTGTTCACTATTAAAAATACTGAAATTGTAAAAGGAAAATATCAAACCTGTTATCATAATTTTGACCTGCATTCCAGCCACTTAAAGGGGAATACCACCTACTTTCAACACTGAAATATTTATTTGTACGTACCTTCAAGAGGTGCTATGATGCTAAGAAAAACGATTGACTCTTGGTTCCAGACCTGAGATCTGTAGGCCCACTGGGTCAGGTCACATGAGCTGCTTAGTACCAGACCTGAGATCTGTAGGCCCACTGGGTCAGGTCACATGAGCTGCTTAGTACCAGACCTGAGATCTGTAGTAGTAGTAGTAGTAGTAGTAGTAGTAGTAATAATAATAATAATAATAATAATAATAATAATAATAATAATAATAATAATAATAATAATAATAATAATAATAATAATAATAATAATAATAATAATAATAATAATAATAATAATAATAATAATAATAATAACGATAACGATAACGATAACAATAACAATAATAATAATAATAATAATAATAATAATAATAATAATAATAATAATAATAATAATAATAATAATAATAATAATAATAATAATAATAATAATAATAATAATAATAACGATAACGATAACAATAACAATAATAATAATAATAATAATAATAATAATAATAATAATAATAATAATAATAATAATAATAATAATAATAATAATAATAATAATAATAATAATAATAAACTTTATTTGTATAGCACCTTACATACAGAAACTGCAGCTTCACAGCAGAAAAAAGACAGGGATAAAATGAGCACATAAAGTGCAGACATATAAAATCACAGTTTTTCACATTAGGATCTAACATCCCAACAGGCCACCTTGTTTATGGTTTGATTAAGTTTTAAATAGACAATAATAAAAAGAGTAAGATAAAATAGACAGAGTAAAATAGTGCAATAGTGCAGTGCAATAAAATAGTAGAATAGAATAGATAAATTCTTTTTTTTACGGTGCAATAAAATAGTTCTGAATTACTGTTCAACAGTTCTAAGTCGTCTTTACCTTCTCTGTTTGGTATCCACAGTTTAAAACTTGACAGTCTTCCCTCCTGTTTTATACCCACTTTGACCCTTCAAACCTGCCACTCAGGGCAAACCTCCCACTCAGGGCGCAGTTCCCTTTCTCAGGGCGCAGTTCTAGGCCTGGGTCCTACACAGTTTTAAAGCCTGACAATTATCTTGTTTGATACCCACACGGTTTAATACCTGACAGTTTTGAACCTTTAATAAAAAGTAATAGACAGTAAAATAATACAGTGCAATAAAATAGTAGAATAGAATATATAGTAAAAGTATGCAACAGTGCAGTGCAATACAATATAATGGAGTAAGTCACACAGAATAAAACAGTGCTACAGTACAATCAACAGCGGATTGTTTTAGAAGGCTATGGTGAAGAGGTAAGTTTTTAGCTTATTTGCGAAAATATTAAGAGATCTAGCTTCCCTAATGTCCATATGGTAATGTGTTCTATAACTTTGGTGCATAGTTTGCAACGGCTGCATCCAGATTTTCCTTAGACTGTGGCTTGGAACCTTCAATAGACCAGTAGTAGATGATCACAATGTTCTAGGAGGCACATAGTTGACTAGAGAATTTGCAATGTAGCTTGGTTCTGTTCCATTTAGTGCTTTGTATATAAGGAGGAGGACCTTGAAATCAATTATAAATGTTACCGGAAGCCAGTGTAGGGTCAGAGCCAATCAGAGGCAGAGTAGGGGCGCAGCACCGAGCATTGGAAGGAAAGAATGGCAGACTGTCGTGTAAATTGTGGCATAACGTTAAGCTATTGCCCATCAGAGGTATTTGGGTAGCTTTTCAGTGAGAACAATGCTACCACCATTTCAGCCTGATTTGGTTTCAGTCTCTCTCTCTCTCTCTCTCTCTCTCTCTCTCTCTCTCTCTCTCTCTCTCTCTCTCTCTCTCTCTCTCTCTCTCTCGCTTGCTCGTTCTCGTTCTCTCTCTCTCGTATGTATCACGCTGTGTGGGTGACTGTCACTCAAAACGCTTTAGGGGCGGAGCCCAGCCAAATCAGCTTGAAATCTTGAACTAGAAACATGAAAAGTGTTGATTAGTACTTAGTACTTGATTAGAAATATAAAACAATGATTTAAAAAAAAAAAAAAAACGTACAGATGTGTTCCATAGACTCACCGGAATTGTGTAAAGTTGCCCAAATAGTGAAAGGAATAGCAATGCATGTCCCCTTTAATATTTTAAAAAATAAGCTAAAAACGTACCTCTTCACCATAGCCTTCTAATACACTCCGCTGTTGATTGTACTGTACCACTATTTTACTCTGTCCATTCTATTGCATAATTTTACTATCTATTCTATTCTACTATTTTATTGCACTGTATTATTTTCCTCTGTCTATTACTTTTTATTACAGGTTAAAAACTGTCAGGTTTTAAACAAGACTGTCAGACTTAAAACTGTGTAGGACCTGCATTGCATTATTGCACTATTTTACTCTGTCTATTTTATCTTACTCTTTTTATTATTGTCTATTTAAAACTGAATCAAACCATAAACAAGGTGGCCTGTTGGGATGTTAGACCCTAATGTAAAAAACTGTGATTTTATATATGTCTGCACTTTATGTGCTCATTTTATGTATTTTTTCTGTTGTAAAGCACTTTGAGCTGCAGTTTCTGTATGAAAGGTGCTATACAAATAAAGTTTATTATTATTATTGTTACAAAGGATCAGATTAAACCGAATATATATATTTATTGATTGATATATATTGCATAGTATTTGTATATCGTTTGATATCCCTTGTATATTCCTTGTACATATACACGGAATATCCCTTTAGCCTACTACAGACCATAATATTTCATTCTCCTATTGGACAGCGGTCCACAGGCGCCAGAGCCATGCCTCCGGAGTCAGGTTCAAAGTCACCATCAAGACATGTCTGTGCATGCCCGGCCTTGCCCAGGGATACGAGACAGAAATGTCGTTGGCACTAGTTTGTTCACCGTGCATATAAATATGGCGCAGGTGAATACAGAAGCGCTTAGTCTAAGAGTTACCCAATAAGTTGAAGCCTCACCCACGATACTCCGTGCGGTGAAGTATGGCCTGTTTGGCCCCAGAATAGAGCATTGAGACCGCGTGCGAATTAATAACTGAATTGTCAGAGTTTGGCGCTATACCGTCGAGTGCGACATATTTCTATTAAGTCAGTAATAGTCTATTTGTGTATAGTGTATCGTGTGGCTAAAGTTCTACAGTGACCAGCATCACCAACGCTTCCTCGTACCAGCTAGAGTTCTTATCCAGGCTGGGCTGCTTTCATGGCGCTTTCACCCGAGGAGACCTAGACGAGAACCGTGTGGACATGTACACTGGATTAATCTACCCGACGACTGCATAGCCCTTTGCGGCTGGATTATATTTGTTTTGGTCCTGTGATTTATGGAGCGGAGAATCGCCGACGCCTGCACGTGTTGGATTTACCCTGTGAGGAGCCAAGTCGAGTCCGCGCCTCAGAGAGCCTGAGGCCGGCTAGCTTTCTTCACTGTGGAGCTACAGTCTACGGAGAACAGCTGTATTCGTCTGTGGATCAAGAGGCTATTGCACCGTCTCCTGTACTTGGAGTCTCCTTAGTCATCGTTGACCAGACTCTCTACTACCGACAGATCCTCTACCCCTGCTGGCTTACAACCAGGGGGACCCTTCCAGTATCTCCCGCTATATATTACTAGTGTACCATAGATATAATTCCCTAAGATTCAGGTTGTATAATTACCTCCTGCGTAACCAGAGAATGGACATTCATTGTTGATTTGCCTACGCACATTCCTTTGCCTTACAAGTGCATTCAAAGTATAATAGAGAAGTATTATGTACCTTTTGCTGCAATAAATACTTAAAGACAACTTTGTGTGGAACCGGTTCATTGTGGGAAGTGTTCATTATATTTATATATCATGTACTGTATGGCCAGTAATTAAAGTACATAAAGCGGTAGTGGTTTAATGATACCATACTTATCAATACAGTCAGGGAATTGTACCCCTCAGTTACAATTGGTCCTTCGAGCCGGAGGGTAACTAGTGTAATATTAATATAGTGGTATTAATATTGACATGGCCTATGATGAACACTCCACAAAACGGTTCTCCTAAAGTAGATCGCCCGCAGCGTAGACGGCAGACACCTCAGTACTTAGAGGATTACGTTGCCAATATACTACCTAGCCTTCTACAGACGGTAAACGCGGAAAAAGTAGATAGTAAAATTATGTCCGACCCTATCGCCCAGGCTACCCCGCCAATAGAGGCCCTAGTGGGTTCTAACGTAACTGACCAAGCTCACGGTAGGGACCAGGAGGGACCTGACACGACTTTACCCCCCGCCAAGACCGAAGAAGTAGTCCCCGGAGAGCTCCAGGATAAAGACAGCCCTCCAGGGATGGAACTCTACCCGCTACAAGAAGAGGAGAGCACCCCGGAGATGGATCTCCAGGACTCGCCACAGGAGAACAGATCTCCAACGAGTACTGCCAGGAGCGGATCACCTCAACCAGCGTCTTCCCCCAGCGAGGCAGACAAAATGCTGGCACAGGCATTCCTCGCCAGCCTAGCGCGAACATTCTTCCATGGAAAGAGAACGCCTTCAGGCGCAGCAACGGAGCGAAGAAGATCGTATACGTCTAGAGATTAGACGCCTTCAGACGGAAGAGAATATGGTAAGGGACCGGGCCGAAGCCCAGCGCGCCGCCGCCGGTGCCCAAAGAGAAGCAGAGCGCGACCTCGCTCTCACCAAGCGCGAAGCCGAGCGCGACCGATTACAAGCGCAGATAATGGAGCAGCTGATCACCAGGGCAACACCCCCTCCCTCCGCACGGGGTTCCAGGGCCTCGTCAAGACAAGGGTCAAGGGCACCCTCCCCTACCCGATCAAGCGACCCTGAGCCCGACCACCAGAGAGAGCCTATACCCCCCTCCGAACTCCTTCCCCGACCGGTCCACGCGAGACCCAGCTACAAGGAAGAAACGGTCTACACCGCGGAGAGGCTAAATAGACGACTACAGGATCTAGAGGACCTGCCAGAGGAAGAAGAAGAGGGAGAGGAGGAGAGTCAAGCCCGACAGCAGCACAGTACTCCACAGGACCAGGAGGTCCAGTACAGCCCAGGCTCTACCCCCGCGGCTCTGCGCTACAGACCCCCGACTCAATTCACGGGTGAGCTTGACGCACGACCAGCCCAGAGGAATAGCACCTGGATACGCGGGCCATGGTACCCAGCAGGTACCAGCCCACCAAGAGGCGTAAGAGGAGACTCGCCTAGGAGGCCTCTCTTCCAACGCTCACCGATGTGCCAGCCATCCATGGCATCATACATTGGCACACCGACGTTTCCGGACTTCACCCACGAGAACAGAGCACAGTACACGGAGCTACGAATGTGCTTAGAGACAATGATGTCCGATGTAGCTGATGAACCGTACAAGTATGCTATCCTACTGAAGCACCTCAAGGTGCCCCGAGCGCACAATATAGCGCTGGCCTATGCCACCTCTACTACCCCATACACAGCGGCTCTAGCAGCACTCGACCAAAGATATGGACGCATATGGGACTACGTAATACAAGAGATAAGGCATATTGACCGCCTACCCCCAGCCACAGACAATCGCTCACTAGATGACCTGTCTATCAAGGTACAATCCCTGGTAGGGATGCTGGGGGCGCAAAGAGAAAAGGGTATGCACGAACTGTACGCAAACTCTAATGTCGAGAGGATTTTAGAGAAGCTTCCGCCCGCCCGACAAGAGCGCTTCAGGCGGCAAAAAGACCACCGTGATCCTAACGGTCCCGAGCCATCCCTCCTAGACCTAGCCGACTTCCTGGCGAGAGAAGTCAACAGCCTACGGTTGGATACGTTCATGCGGAGCACCCCAAGCTCCAGAGAGGGACCTAGGAGAGCAAACGATGGCCGAAGATTGGTGACCGTCATGCACCAATCAGAATCAGTACCGAGCAGCAAGAACCACAGTACCCCCTCGATGAAAGAGAAGTGGAAGATGGTGTGCCCGTACTGCGAAAAGGAACACTGGTTGTCACAATGTGACACGTTCAAGAAGATGACCGCCGACGAGGTGAGTCAATGGATAAAGTCCAACCGACGCTGTTACCGATGTGCGCGCAGTCACATGGCAGCCGATTAGCGCTTAAAGAAGAGGTGTAATCGGTGTGACGGAGCCCACCTAGATGTCCTACACGACAGTAACAGAAGAAAGCCTGCACCCTCAAGCAGCACAAAGGCAACTGTTATGTACATTGACCCCGCCAGCAGCGGGGGCGCCCGGGTGCTCTTAAAGGTGGTCCGCGTAACACTGAGTTACCAAGATAAGGTCATGGACACTTACGCCGTCCTTGACGACGGGTCAGAGAAGACCCTTCTCCTCGCGTCCGCTGCGGCCCAGCTGGGGCTGCGGGGGAGCGAAAACCAGATGACGATTCGGACAATAAGAAGAGATCTAAAGACGATAAAGGGCGAGAATGTCTCCTTCACTATCGCAGCAAGCGGGCAGCCAGAGAGACGGTATAGGATTACTAATGCTTTCACCAGCCAAGAAATAGGCCTGTCGCAGTACACCTACCCCATCGCCAAGCTGATGGATAAATATGTGCACCTGCGTCAACTACCTATACCGCTCATAGACGGTGCCACCCCGACCCTGCTGATAGGCTCCGACCATGCAGACCTCATCGTCCCGATTGACCGGGTCCACACAGGGCCCAGAGGCTGTCCTGCAGCAGTCGAGACCCGCCTAGGATGGACATTACAAGGCCCCCTCGCTAAGTCTCTTAACCGAACAGCAGCCACTAACTGCCTCCACTCCAGAGTGACAGAAGAAGACACCACCCTCCTGCAGCATGTCGAGAGGCTATGGACACTAGAGACAATGCCCTTTAAGAACGAAAAGAAAGACATTCGTTCCAAGGAAGACATTTACGCTATAGCACTCCTCGAGCAGGGGACAAAGAGAGTCAAAGTCAACGGAGTGATGAGATACGCAACTCCACTCCTGAGGCGAGAGGGTATGCCTACCTTCCACGCCCCAAAAGAAGCGACGGAGCGGTATCTATTGAACACAGAGCGGCGCCTAGCCAGAGACCCCGCTCAAGAGACTGTGTACCGCGCTGAGATTAACAAGCTAATCACAGCGGGACACAGAAAGAAAATTGACATTAAAGAGGCCGATCAGACGACCGAATCATGGTACGTGCCGCACCACAAAGTCCACCACAACGGCAAGGATCGTATTGTGTTCAACTGCAGCTACCAGATCGGATCACAAAATCTGAATAAAGAGCTCTTGCCCGGCCCAACACTCGGCCCCTCTCTACTAGGCGTGTTACTACGTTTCCGCCAAGACAAGGTGGCCATCAGCGGCGACATCAAAGGGATGTTCCTGCAGGTGAGACTAGTGGAGGAGGACAAGCCCCTGCTGCGGTTCCTATGGAGAGAGAGGATCGGGGATGAGCAACCAGCCATCTATCAATGGGAAGTCCTCCCTTTCGGAACCACATGCAGCCCATGCTGTGCTACGTTTGCACTGCAAAAACACGTCGCAGAGGACCCAGCAGCTGATGAAGAGGTCCGACAAAGTGTAGGAAATAGTTTCTACGTGGACAACTGTCTGCAAAGCGTCTCGACGCCAGAAGAAGCCGAGGCCCTTCTACTCAAGCTCCGCGCCTCCCTGATCAAAGGCGGCTTTGATCTCAGGCAGTGGGCCAGCAGCGACCCGCAAGTATTGCGCAGCCTCTCCCCCGAGGACAAGGCAGCAAGCAGCGAGACCTGGATGGCGACCATCCCAGGAGAAGCCCAAGAAATGACATTAGGACTAGTCTGGCGCTTCAGAACAGACTCGCTCCATTATAAACACACACCCCTGACCAAGGAGCAGGGAAGGTCGACTGCACTACCGACCACCAGGCGGAGTGTATACAGAACACTCGCCAGACAATATGACCCGTTGGGATGTATTCTACCTTACACCACCAGGGCAAAGATGATTGTAAGAGCGTTATGGGACAAGGACCAGGGCTGGGACGACCCCATACCCGAACACCTTGCATCCACATGGAGAGAGTGGGAGACGGAACTCAGCTCACTCCCAGGTGTCAACATACGCCGCAGCTACTTCCCACCCACAGTGAGGCCGGAGACGTGCCAGATGGACCTGCACGTCTTCAGCGACGCCTCCGAAGTAGCCTACGGTTCGGTGGCCTACTTGCGTGCCCGAGAGGAGGGAGGAGAAATACATACTGCTTTCATCCTGGCTCGCTCAAGAATAGCCCCACGAAAGCAACAATCTATCCCGCGTCTAGAGCTCTGCGCAGCCCTAGCAGGAGCGCAACTCGCCACGTTAATCCAACGTGAACTCACCATTCCGGTGCAAAGAACAATCTTGTGGTCAGACTCCACGACAGTACTCACATGGATCCGGTCTGATTCATGCAGATACAAGGTCTTCGTGGGAGTCAGAGTCACAGAGATTCAAGATTTAACAGAAGTAGCAAGCTGGAGGTATGTGGACACAAAACACAACCCAGCTGACGTCATCACCCGGGGAATGTCCCTGGATGACCTCACCCGTCACAACCTATACAGTGACGGGCCAGAGTTCCTCAAGCTCCCGGAAGAAGAGTGGCCTACACCCACCCCACGGGAAGCGAGTAAAGAGGAGGCCGAAAACAAGAAATCTATGTTCTGTGGATTGAACACACTCGTCTCCACAGACCCCGACATAGACGATTGCCTCACCCTAGAGAGTGCGCAGCTAAAGACATTCCTGTGGCACCACCCAGAGGTTCAGCTCACTACTGACATTACAGCAGCTGACTACGAAGAAGCAGAACTTCTTCTACTACAACGAGCCCAGAGAGACTCGTTCCCCGATGAGCTAGACTGTCTACAGGGAGCAAAGCCCGTCCCATCAGACAGCAGACTGCTCCACCTAGCCCCCGAGAGAGACGCCCATGGTCTCATCAGAGTGGGTGGTCGTCTGCGGAGAGCTCCAGACTTACCGGATGACGTCAAGTACCCGATAGTCTTAAACAGCCGACACAAGGTCACAGAGCTGATCATAAAGAAATACGACGAGGATGTGCATCACGCCGGGGCAGAGAGAGTCTTCGCGGAGATCAGACGTCGTTATTGGATA
Organism: Notolepis coatsorum; assembly: GCF_963971535.1. Classification (NCBI taxonomy): domain Eukaryota; kingdom Metazoa; phylum Chordata; class Actinopteri; order Aulopiformes; family Paralepididae; genus Notolepis; species Notolepis coatsorum. Next base: position 163,490,027 of record NC_140171.1, on the reverse strand, counting down.
CTGCAAGGGAGAGAAGCAGTGCGGCGCTTCCAGCGAACCTGTCTAGACTGTCGTAAGTGGCGAGCGCAGCCCAGTATACCCCGGATGGCTGACCTACCTCCCTGTCGCCTCCGACTCGGCGACAAGCCTTTTCACTCCACCGGTATGGACTGTTTCGGCCCGCTGTATATAAAGAAAGGAAGAGGAACCGAGAAGCGGTGGGGTATTGTATTCAAATGCATGACCACCCGAGCGATGCATATAGAACTCCTTCCAACCATGAGCACAGACTCATTCCTTATGGCCTTCCGAAGATTCACATCGCGGAAAGGCAAACCGTCTATATTATTGTCTGATCACGGGACAAACTTCAAAGGCGGAGAAAGAGAGCTGAGAGAGAGCTTCCAAGCTATGGGCCCAGAACTTAAGACCCACCTCGCTCCATCCCAGATTGACTTCCAGTTTAATCCCCCGAACGCACCTCACTTCGGTGGAACTTGGGAACGAGAAGTACGTTCAATAAAGACAGCCCTGTACGCCGTGCTTGGGGCCCAGACCGTGGCGGAAGAAGTCCTAATGACAGTCCTCACGGAGATCGAGGGAGTATTGAACTCAAAGCCCCTCGGTTACGTCTCAAGTGATGTAGCAGATGTCGACCCAGTCACCCCCAACACACTCTTGATGGGGCGGCTGGACCCCGCGCTACCACAGACAATGTACAGGCCTGAAGAAGCGAACGGCCGAAGAATGTGGAGGTACAGTCAAGTATTGGCTGACAAGTTTTGGAACAGCTTCCTACTCCACTATCTACCGTCTCTACAGACCCGCCAGAAATGGGTGAAAGAGAGAGACAATTTGACAGAAGGAACAGTCGTCATGATTATCGACCAGTCACTACCCCGAGCTATGTGGCCGGCTGGCCGCGTAAGCAAAGTGATCACCGGTGCCGACGGAAAGGTCCGAGCAGCCGAAGTGCTCGTCCAAGGACGGATCTACACCCGACCCGTGGCGAGGCTAATAGAACTGCCAAGGCTCCCCGATACTATCGATGACGACCATGACCCCATGACTTTGTGAACTGACCGACCCCTCACAACAGACATTGAGTAGTGGACAGTGTGGTTAATCTGTCTCTGCTTAGCTAATTAGGTGGGACTAATTAGGGGGCGGCTGTTACAAAGGATCAGATTAAACCGAATATATATATTTATTGATTGATATATATTGCATAGTATTTGTATATCGTTTGATATCCCTTGTATATTCCTTGTACATATACACGGAATATCCCTTTAGCCTACTACAGACCATAATATTTCATTCTCCTATTGGACAGCGGTCCACAGGCGCCAGAGCCATGCCTCCGGAGTCAGGTTCAAAGTCACCGTCAAGACATGTCTGTGCATGCCCGGCCTTGCTCAGGGATACGAGACAGAAATGTCGTTGGCACTAGTTTGTTCACCGTGCATATAAATATGGCGCAGGTGAATACAGAAGCGCTTAGTCTAAGAGTTACCCAATAAGTTGAAGCCTCACCCACGATACTCCGTGCGGTGAAGTATGGCCTGTTTGGCCCCAGAATAGAGCATTGAGACCGCGTGCGAATTAATAACTGAATTGTCAGAGTTTGGCGCTATACCGTCGAGTGCGACATATTTCTATTAAGTCAGTAATAGTCTATTTGTGTATAGTGTATCGTGCGGCTAAAGTTCTACAGTGACCAGCATCACCAACGCTTCCTCGTACCAGCTAGAGTTCTTATCCAGGCTGGGCTGCTTTCATGGCGCTTTCACCCGAGGAGACCTAGACGAGAACCGTGTGGACATGTACACTGGATTAATCTACCCGACGACTGCATAGCCCTTTGCGGCTGGATTATATTTGTTTTGGTCCTGTGATTTATGGAGCGGAGAATCGCCGACGCCTGCACGTGTTGGATTTACCCTGTGAGGAGCCAAGTTGAGTCCGCGCCTCAGAGAGCCTGAGGCCGGCTAGCTTTCTTCACTGTGGAGCTACAGTCTACGGAGAACAGCTGTATTCGTCTGTGGATCAAGAGGCTATTGCACCGTCTCCTGTACTTGGAGTCTCCTTAGTCATCGTTGACCAGACTCTCTACTACCGACAGATCCTCTACCCCTGCTGGCTTACAACCAGGGGGACCCTTCCAGTATCTCCCGCTATATATTACTAGTGTACCATAGATATAATTCCCTAAGATTCAGGTTGTATAATTACCTCCTGCGTAACCAGAGAATGGACATTCATTGTTGATTTGCCTACGCACATTCCTTTGCCTTACAAGTGCATTCAAAGTATAATAGAGAAGTATTATGTACCTTTTGCTGCAATAAATACTTAAAGACAACTTTGTGTAGAACCGGTTCATTGTGGGAAGTGTTCATTATATTTATATATCATGTACTGTATGGCCAGTAATTAAAGTACATAAAGCGGTAGTGGTTTAATGATACCATACTTATCAATACAGTCAGGGAATTGTACCCCTCAGTTACAATTATTATTATTATTATTATTATTATTATTATTATTATTATTATTATTATTATTATTATTATTATTATTATTATTATTATTATTATTATTATTATTATTATTATTATTATTATTATTATTATTATTATTATTATTATTATTATTATTATGATCTCCTCCTGACAGATTTGCAATTGAAAAGCAGACTGCAGCACCCTATAAACATATTCATGGTACTGAACACTGTACACACAGTGTGCAGAGGCTGAAATGGTGGTAGTATTGTTCTCACTGAATAGCTACACAAATACCTCTGATGGGCAATAGCTTAACATTGAACTTCAATTTGCCTCTGATTAGCTTACCCAGTATATTTTAATATGTACAAATTAAACTCAAATATATGCAGGTGCAGATATCGCAGTGATGCATAGTGATTATACAAAGTGTATCCTAATAATTATCTTCCAAAATGATTGGAGGAGGAAATATCACCTTGTGTTTGATGGAGGGAGAGTCTATTGTTCTTTTGATTGGCCAATCAGTTCCAAGCAGCTAACTGCTCAACTATTGGCTCTATTGTATGAGAACATTTTCCTATTTATTTTATGTTATGAATCAGCCTGCCAAGTTTCATAGATATGCCCCCTAAGGAAAAATGTTTAGGGGTAGGGGGAGACCGGGGCACAGTGGATCAAAGGGCACAGTGAATCAGTGGCTATTTATAGAAACTTGTACACAGGAATGCCTTGATGATGTCATCAGTGTGTGCCTCTGGTTAATCCATATCTGAAAATGTGCTTAATTTCCAGGCAACACACTTTTGTGAAGAATTGAAAGGTAATCCCCGTTTTGTACCATCAAATGTAAAATTTCGGGTTTCTTTTGTTTTTGTGATTTAGTATAGATCATCCAGGAATAAGAAACCAAGCACATGTTGGTAATTTGAGGGATATTTAATGAAGTTTTATGAGCATGTGTCCTCTCTGCTGCTAATGGCAATGAATAAAAAAAAATTCACATGATTGCACATAGTGCATGCGGGGCACAGTGAATCGGGGCACAGTGGATCCATTTTTCAAGTGATTCACTGTGCCCCGGTAAAAGGAGGTCGCTTTGTTTGTTGACTAATGGCAATGTTAACTCCTCAATTTAACTATTTTGTATTCCAAATATAACTATATATATATATATATATATATATATATATTATATCTGTGCCATACTATTGCGTGCTTTATCTGGTTTCAGAAAAATGGTACGCAACAGAAAACTGGACTCCAGAAAAATTGGGAATACCGACAATGAAAAAATGAAAGAGGCCGTCAAGAAAGTACTTGACACAGGACAAAGTATTCGAAATGTTTGTAAAACAGACGATATAAAGTTCTCAACTCTACGTAGATACGTGGAAAAAGCACGAGATGCTGAAAGCAAAGATTCAATGGCATACTCACCAAAGTGCAATTGCCGCCAGGTTTTGACGCATGCCGAAGAGACACTTCTGCAGGATTATCTGATCAAAGCATAAAAAATTCAGTATGGACTGACGCGAAAACAAGTTTGTGTGCTGGCGTATGAATTTGCTGCTAGAAATGGAAAAACATTCCCAGAATCCTGGAGTACAAATCATTTGGCTGGCGAAGATTGGTTTTCAGGGTACATGAAGCGCTTCCCGAACCTTTCGCTACGTCGTCCTGAGGCTACCAGTTTATCACGGGCAACACGTTTTAACAAAAAGAATGTGAAAGATTTCTTTGACAACTTGGAGAAGCTTATGAAGAGACATAAGTTCGGCCCAAATGACATATACAATACAGATGAAACTGGATGCATGACCGTCCAGAAAGTTGGCAACACAAAAGTGATCGCCTGCAAAAATGAAAAGCAAGTTGGGAAGTTTACCTCAGGAGAGCGAGGTACTTTGGTAACAATGCTTGGTACAATAAATGCTGCTGGAAATTCCGTTGCTCCATTTCTATTCCCCCGAGTGCATTTCAAAAATGCAATGATCCATGGTGCTCCACCAGGGACTGTTGGAGCTGCCCATAATACAGGATGGATGACTACTGAGAACTTCACAGCATTCATGCGACACTTCATCCAGTCAACCAAGTGTTCCAAGGAGCGTCCAGTTTTGCTAATACTGGATAACCATGACACCCATCTATCGATTGAAACCATTGATCTTGCCAAGGACAACGGTGTGGTTATGCTAACTCTGCCACCACACTGCAGCCACAAAATGCAACCATTGGATCGATCTGTGTACGGACCCTTCAAGGCATTCTTCAACCAGGCAGCAAATGCTTTCATGCTCAACCACCCCGGTCAACCTATCACAATCCATGATATTGCTCAGATAGTGGGCAATGCTTACCCGTTAGCCTTCACTCCAACGAATATCACATCCGGTTTTTGAGTATCTGGCATCTATCCATTCAACCCCAACATCTTCAGCGATGATGATTTCCTCAGTTCATATGTAACAGATCGACCTGTTGCAGTAGAATCTGCAGAGCCAATCGCTGAAGTCCCAGAACCACCTCATCCAGCTGAACAGCCTCCACAGAGAGCACCAGAGCTTTCAGGCACAGCCACAGAACCACCTCATCCAGCTGAACAGCCTCAACAGAGAGCACCAGAGCTTTCAGACCCAGATCCAGAACCTCCACAACCAGCCAAAGAACTTCATCGACCTGCACCAGAAATTTCACATGAAGCCCCAGATGACACTGCAACATCTTCAAAGACACTCGAAGCAGTTGGTTCAACTTCAACAGAATTGAGTAGGCCTATCATCACACCAGAAGAAATCAGCCCTTTTCCAAAGGCACCACCACGCAAAAACAAAGGTGGAAAAAAGAAGGGAAAAACCCTTGTTCTGACAGACACTCCAATCAAAGAACAAATCAGGGCAGCCAACGAGCAGAGCAAAAGGAAGAAGAATAAACAAGGCAGTCAACAGTCTAAAAAGCCAAACGTAGCTAAAAAGAAGGAGCGGAAGCTGCAATTCGATGATGATATGGAGGGAGACACGTCAAACTCTGACGCGGATGCTGATGTGAGAAGACTTTGTGATGACGCATCAGATTATGATGACCTTGATAAATAAAGGTTAAATAAATGTAAAAATATTACATATTAATGCCAATATCGGCCGATAATATCGGACATCCCTCTCTATCCTTCCATCATAACTATATGGCTGAACACAGCTCTTCTGCTCAACGTTGACACCCTGACCCTCCAGATGTGTTCTGCACATTTACCACTAGAGGGCAGAATGTCCCCATGTATCACCTGAACGTCACTCCTTACACTTGATACAGGTATAAGACACTATTGTAATAGAGCATTGATTGATTGATTGATTGAAAACTTTATTAACAGATTGCAGAATGGGTACAATACAGTACAGCTCAATACACACAATTGTTAAGGGGATGCAGACCAGAGAAAGACTTTCGTCTTGTTTCCACCAGGGTCCCCCATTTTCAATTCATCAGGACATATATGACATACATGACATACAGATAGTCAGTACTGCTACATCTATACATTTATGACATACCAGATTTGCAAATACAGTACTGTTTGTGATACAGAAGGAGTCAAGAAAAGGGAGTATATACATTTGACGTAGAAACTGTACATTGGAGGAGGTTGGGTGGGGGGGGTTGGGTACACTGGGATATTGACAACCATACTGGGTAATTTACATTGGAGGTGGTTGGGGGGGGGGGGGGGGGCACACTGTATACGCAAGCAAAACTGTACATTGAGGGGGGGGAGACTCTGTACAAACAAACAAAATTGTACATTGGACTATTGACAAAACCATACTAGGTAAATGACTGTACATTGGAGGGGGTTGGGTTAGGATATTTACAGGGGCCAGTGTTGAATTGCAGTCTCCCGTAGGTGTCTCTTGAGAGAGGTTTTGAAAGTGGGTAATAGGCTAGGCAGCAATAGGCTGCTCTAGGGACGTGTTGGCACAGGGTGAATGAAAGTGATGGTGAGCAGAGAAGAGTCACGGTCAGATGACTGGTCAGGGTTGAAGACAGGAGAGAGTTCCACTTTAAACTCTGTGGGTTTTATTCATCAGGAAATGGTGGGGAAATGTGTGTGTGTGTGTGTGTGTGTGTGCGCTGCAACAGACAGAAAGATCAATTAATGGATACAACTCATAATCTCAGTCTCAAATGCAAATAATAGTTATATAATAATAGGCAAATTAGATACTTTAAATATCTCTTACCAAATAAAATAAGTATATCTCTTACCAAATAAAATAAGTATAAGTCTTTATTTGTCATCAGATGAACACAAAGACAAACACACACATGCGATGGGCGACCCACAGGAACACACATGCACTGAGTCGCTGATGAAATGTTCTCTGCACCTCCCATCTCATCGTCCTTCCCCCCAAGGGCAGCCGGGACTGGAGCAGAAGGGGGCTGCAGCGAGCGCCGCGCCCGGGTACCAACCCAAGTGCTCCTGTCCGTCTTCGTCAGGGACACGACAGCGTTAGCGATCTGTTGTGCATGTTTTTCCATTGGGTTTATCTTATTGGGTAAGCCTTGCGAGCAGGGGTGCAGTCGTAATATCAGAAGTGCCTGTGCGCTGTTTAAATGACGCCACGTGCACGCGTGTGCACATACATGTTCCCTCACGTGCGCACAGAACAGATGATTATTATGCATAAATAGTAGGAAACATGTTTGTATAGGAAATTACTAGTTTTAGTTTAGTTTTATTGCCTTGAAATAGAGAAGCTGAAAAAGGTAGCAGGATGTAGCCTTCAATATACAAAGAAATTATATTGTCAACAGATATGGTTGAAAAACAAACAATGTTTTAAATGTAATTGTAGATACAATATTGTAGTTACAATTTCTTTAATTGAATTAACTTAAACTATAAAAGTAAATACAAACTAAATTAACAATGTACAGTTTACAGAAGGACAGTTTCCTTCTGAAGCACAACGTCTCATCCTTCCAGTCGGGACCATTTGTCACATATTGAGAGCTCCACAGCTCAAGCAACCCCCACCAATTGGTACAGGGCTTGTATTTTGGTTTTGCTCTTCTCGTTCTTTGTTATGCTATTGCTACAGTATGCTATTGTTATGCAAAGACTAGGTGATAGCTGAGTACCGGTACTTGGCGCATGGCGCGACGAGTCGAGTGAAAGTTGTGAACGCATTTTTGTGTGCGCATGTGCACACCCGTGCACGTACTTCTGCTCAGAAAAGTGCTGGGACGGCGCGGTACCATGTGGCACCACCACTGCTTGCGAGCACGGGGAGAACATGCAAACTCCACACAGAAAGGCCCGGGAGATACCCCACCTGGGTAACTGGCAACCTGGTCCCCAAGCAGGATTCGAACCCACAACCTTCTAGCTCTGAGGCGACAGTGTTAACCACTATACCACCGTTTGTTTTATGTATGATATTGTGAGGAAGGGGCAGGACTAGATAAGTAATTGCTTCCTTCTGCTCCTTCTTGATTGATTGATTGAATTGATTGATTGATTGAATTTGATTGATTGAAAAGTTTATTAACAGATTGCAGAATGGGTACAGTACAGTACATCTCAATACATACAATTGTTAAGGGGATGCAGACCAGAGAAAGACTTTCGTCTTGTTTCCACCAGGGTCCCCCATTTTCAATTCATCATAACATATATGACATACATGACATACAGATAGACAGTACTGCTACATCTATACATTTATGACATATCAGATTTGCAAATACAGTACTGTTTGTGATACAAAAGTGTCCAGAAAAGGAGTGTATATACATTTGGCGTAGAAACTGTACATTGGAGGAGGTTGGTGGGGTGGGGTTGGGTGGGTTGGGTGAGGGCTGTACATTGGAGGTGGGGGGGGGGGGGGGGGGGGGGGTTGGGTAGGGGACATACACACATTTTACACTGTACATTGGAATGTTGACAAAGCCTTACTTGGTCATTTACTGTACAACTAGGTTAGGACATTTGTAGGGGCCAGTTTCGAATTGCAGTCTCACGTAGGTGTTTTTTGAGAGTGTTTTTGAAGGTGGGTAGTGATTCACATTCCTTTACAGCTTTAGGCAGGGCGTTCCACATTGATGTGGCATAATTGCGAAACGTGTTTAGTCCCTTGTTTGAGCCGAATCTGGGTTTTCGAACTCATTTGTTTATCATTTAATGAAGAATGTAAGATTTCATTAAATAAAATTTTTATTTTGTTTATTCATTTTATTGTGTTTTTATATGGTTGATTGTTCGAGATAAAATAAACTCAACTAAATTCTCTTGGTCTCATACAGAACCAAGCATTTCACTGTAATGTATGTACTTTATACGTGACAAATAAAAGCAAACTTGAACTTGAAACTAATAGTGCTAATCAGTAAGTCATACTGGCCAGCTGTGTAACTACAACTAGCGAGAGTAGGTAACGGATATGTACAGATATATATATAGACTGTGGCATTGGGGCAACACAACCCAGACACTGTATTTAAGGGGCAAACACCATGTTTATTGTCCATAGGGGAGAGAGAAGAATTGAGGGCAAATTAGACAAATTATAAATATAATGAAGGGGAATATCTACTGCTTTCTACAACTAGCCTACACTGTAATCATAACTATTATTAATTCAGAAATAATGTTAGAGAAAGAAGTAGCCCTGGCACTGTTAATTAGATGGAGGTTGGAAGATTTCCATTGCCTCTCTGTTTTGCGACACAATGGGAGCGGTTTACGGCTTGAACGGAGCGAGGACGTCATCTAAGATGGCCGCGCGTCGCTGTTAAAACCAGCAGCTAACGTTTCTACAGCCAGACTGTTTACATTGAGGAGCTTTTAACTCGCTTCTCTGCTACAAAACCCTGATCAAACGACCAGTTAAACACAACACATGTGTTATCGGTCACCGTCAACTCCCCCGTGCAAACTTGACTGACTTTGAACCCGATTGTGAAGCAGATCAAGTGTGTTGTTGTCTTTGTTGTGAGTCGGAGCAGAGACATTAAACGAGTCTCTTGCTAACGTCTCTGTGGCAGAACTGTACTGGATCAAAACGTAAGTACAGTTATATTCACATCGTTTTCCTCTTATCGCTCCTTTCTTGCAGCAGCAGCAGAAAGGAACCTTTGACACAGAACAACATAGTTATCTAGGATGGCTGACAGTAGACGACTTGCAGCGGGCCTGGGCCCTGTTCCTCGTTAGCCGGATACTTTTCAGCATAGCTTGACTTAAGTCATTGATTGATTGATTGAAAAGTTTATTAACAGATTGCAGTACAGCTCAATACATACAATTGTTAAGGGGATGCAGACCAGAGAAAGACTTTGGTCTTGTTTACATCAGGGTCCCCCATTTTCAATTCATCATAACATACACGACATACAGATAGACAGTACTGCTACATCTATACATTTAAATTATGACATACCAGATTTGCAAATACAGTACTGTTTGTGATACAAAAAGTGTCCAGAAAAAGAGTGTATATACATTTGACGTAGAAACTGTACATTGGAGGTGGGGGCGGGGGGGGGGGGCGGTTTGGTAGGGGGTGGGTGCAGAGCCCAACGTCTGGGCGGGGCTTCGTGGCTTGGACTAGGTTTGAGGCGGAGCTTCGTGGCTTGGACCTGTTTTGCACTACTGCGCATGCGGATGAGGGGGGCTCTCTCGGTCTCTCTCCCTCTCTCTCTCTCTCCTCTCTCTCTTTCTCTTTCTCTCTCTCTCTCTCTCTCTCTCTCTCTCCTTGTTGTCCCCCATTTTCTAACTGGCTCTCTCTTTCTCTTTTTTCTCTTTCTTCCATGTTCCACTCAGGGGTGATGTAGTGTGCAATAGCTAATTGTACTTGTAGGGCTGTCAACAAATATTCTATATCGAAATTAATAATCGACTTGTAAAAGAGGAAAAAAAATATATTGGATTGTGAAAAAAATCAGATGGGCGGTCAATCATTAGTGGTTAACATACCGTTGTATTTGTTTGGTACGTTACACACTGAAACGGTTCGGTACGGATATGTGTACTAGGCTTGGGCGGTATGACGGTATTTAGGTATACCGGGGTATTTAGAGATACCGACGGTATTGAAAATCAATACCGTCCGTCACCGTCAAAATCACAGATGCGCTTCAGTTTCTATAACAGTGAAACAGAGTTTTGAGTGTAGTGCACACACGCGCCAGCAGAGGGCGAGACCGCTCTAGTGGAGCGAGTGGGACTCACAACGGTGTTCACGTTTTACGGTAATGTTGCGACAGTGCTGTGGAAATACCGTAAAGCGTTGTGACGAGAGTTGGTGTGTGTTGTTGTCGAGTGGTGCACTGGTGGAGCAAGCAAATAATCCGTCTCTTATTATATGTGAACTAAAGAGTACAAGGTTTACACAACAGCCCCCACCCGCCTTTTTATTGTATTTGTACCGTCCTGTACTATCCGCTGTCAGCTGTTTATCTCTCTCTGTGAGCTACTGAGCTTGAATAACTAGCGTTAGCTCACGTTAACTAGCGTTAGCTCTGCGGCTAATATTAGATTACCCTGAACTAAATCAATGATTGGTTTAAAGCATTCGAGTAGTTTTCACTGCACATAGAAGTAGCCAAACAACGGGAGCATTTCGGGAGCATACCAAAACCCAGGCAATTTCTAGCCCTTAAGGAATCAAATAGTCTGCCATGGCTAGATGCTAACGCTAAAACGGTGCAGGCTTCTACCGGTGCGGGACTACCATTCTGAGAGCTGACGATGATTTGTTTACTTGGTAACACGGGTTCGGGTTGGGTTGCCCCCCCCCCCCCCCCCCGCTGATGAATGAAAGTCATACCGTCATAATACCGTGCACCGGGGTATTAGGCAATCAAGGTATAACGGTATGAAAAAAGTCATACCGCCCAAGCCTAATGTGTACCTTTACACCCCTAATGGGAAAGCATTAAACAGATCATCTGTCTAAACCTCGTAACTCTATTCACCCTCAAATCTGTGTTCATTTATTTTGCATACTAATGTTCTGTGTCTTGAGTCGTACTGTATTGTATTCTGCATCTGTTAATAAAGTTTCAATCCGTAAGAGCCTCAAATTTCGATGTACATTTAATAAGTTGTCAGCCAGTTTCTAACCTGTAACATTAAAAAGTAAAGTAAAGGCACAAGGGTAGATCAATGTCGTTGAAGTTGTGTAGACAATCTTTCCATTCCTGGTAACTGTAATGCATTCTACATTGTTGGCAGTATTTATAGTATGTGGAATCTAGAGATGGAAATATGCAGCATTGCACTTGATATACAGTACTTTCTCACATGGTTGATTATCAAACGGAACCCATTGTGTTTACTGATATATACCATATAAGAGTGGGTGTCAGACAAGAGGGAAGACTGTCAGGTTTGAAACTGGATACCAAACGGAAGGTAAAGATGACTTTGAACTGTACAGTAACAGTAATCCAGAACTATTTCATTGCACTGTAAATAAACTGATTTTATAGTATGTCACATCAATGTCATTCTTGTCTTTCACATTCTACTAAAACTGAATCAAACCATAAACAAGGTGGCCTGTTGGGATGTTGGATCCTAATGTGAAAAACTGATTTTATATGTCTCAGGAGAAGACTGGTACTCATCATCAGGTCCACAGACGGGCCTCCCATCTTCGTCTCCACAAAGTACTGGGGGGGTCTACTGTATGTGTGCTATATTTAATTTAGTTTATATCCCATATAATTTTATTCAACCTCTTATTTACTGATTCTGATGTAACTCTAACCAGTTAATTAACAGTCTCTCCATCAATGTAACTCTAACCATATTTGCATATCTTGTATCCCTCCAATGCACAGTCCCCCCCACCCAACCCCCTACAATGTACAGTTTTCCCCACCTACCCAACCCCACCTATCCAACCTCTTCCAATGTACAGTTTCTTCCCCCGGCTCAAATGTATATACTCTCTTTTTAGACAATTTTTGTATCACAAACAGTGCTGTATATTTGTAGATCTGGTATGTCATAAATGTCTAGTATATTTGTAGATCTGGTATGTCATAAATGTCTAGATGTAACAGTACTGTCTATCTGTATGTCATGTTATGATGAATTGAAAATGGGGGACCCTGATGTAAACAAGACGAAAGTTGTGTAGTAAACAAGTAGGGATGGGTACCGAATTCGGTACTTTTGAGGCACCGAACCGAAACACGTCGGTACTACCGAGTATCGAATCAAGTGAGAAACCGAAAAAAAAAAAAAAAAAAAAATATTTTTTATTACCTTTTTTTTTATTTTTTTTTTACTTTTTTTTCATGTCAACGTTCACACGCAAAATATATGCTTACCTAGGATTTGACTTGATTCAACAACAAAGCAGTCGGAGCAATGACAAGCCGAAAACTGTCGAAATTGTAGTTATTTGAAGTTTGGATTTTTTTTTTTACGACTGAGGTAGGTAAATTAAATTTCTTACCACTAAAGTACCGAAAAAAGGTACCGTTGGGTATCGGTATCGATTCACAGGTACCGGTACCGGTATCGGTTGAAATGTGAAAGGTACCCATCCCTATAAACAAGGAGAGAGAGCGAGAGAGCCCCCCCCCATCCGCATGCGCAGTAGTGCAAAACAAGGTCCACGCCACAAAGCCCCGCCCACGCACAGTCAAACCTAGTCCACGCCACGAATCCCCGCCTCAAACCTAGTCCAAGCCACGAAGCCCTGCCCAGACGTTGGGCTCTGTGGCTCTGCAGATATACCCTACTCGGTGGGTTGGGGGCACTGTACACTGTACATTGGAATACTGACAAAGCCATACTTGGTCATTTACTGTACAACTTGGTTAGGACATTTGTAGGGGCCAGTTTCGAATTGCAGTCTCCTGTAGGTGTTCTTTGAGTGTTTTTGAAAGTGGGTAGTGATTCACCTTCCTTTACAGCTTTGGGTAGGGCGTTTCACATTGATGTGGTATAATTGCGAAACGTGTTTAGTCCCTTGTTTGAGCCGAATCTGGGTTTAACATGATTTGTGGAGCTCCCTCTGGTGTTGTGATCGTGGTATTCACTGACCTTTTGGAAGTATTTTGACATGTACATGGGTACCTTGGTCGTGTAGTGTATCTTGTAGACCAGGCCCATTGCAAGTTGCTGTACTCTGTCGTCTACTCTAAGCCATCCTAGGTTGTCAAAGTGGGCAGGGGTGAGGTGGGTTCTAGGAGTCAGGTCAAGCAGTAGTCTGACTAGTTTGTTTTGAGATGTTTGTAATTTGGTTTTTAGTGCCTTTGAGGTGCTTTGGTACCTTGAAGTGCAAGCATAGTCGTAGTACCCTTGAATGAGTGCTCCTGCCAGAGTCTTCAGGCTATTCTTGTCTACCAGAGAGGAGATCTGGTACAAGAATCTAGTTCTTTGGTTGACTTTTTTTTATTACATTGGATGCCATTTTGTCACAGGAAAGATTTGCCTCTAGGATGGAACCCAGGTATGTAATTTCATCTTTCCTTGTGACAATATTGTCACCCACTGTAACTGAGAAGCAGTCGGTCTTGCTGAGTTTGTTATTTTAACCGAAGAGAATGGACTCTGTTTTCCCCAGGTGGTGTAATGCTAGTTTGTTATCAGCGAGCCAGATTCTGCCGAGTTCCGAGCTGAGGGTTTTTTCAACCTGTAACTTGTTCTTGTCAGAGACCTGAGTCAGAGGGCTGAGTCGTACGCGAACAGGAACAAGTTGCAGTCACAAGCTGACGACATGTCATTTACATGAATTAGGAACAGTAACGGTCCTAGTATGCTTCCTTGTGGATTAATAAAGTTTTCAATCAATTCAATCAAAACCCTATGCTACCTGGCCATGCCCCCCACTAAATGTATTGACAGAAGATTATGACAGAGGAGGTGCCGGATCCGATCAAATAGGTGCCGGTCTCAATCTGGCAGGCACAAATTAAGTCCTGCATTCATGTAAAATGCTTTGAATAAAAGCTTGTCAACTAATTGGCCTACAGTTCTCATTCTTTTCCCCTCCATACTGTGATGTGATTGGTGGAGAGAAGCCTCTATATTAGAGCCATATGAAATCTGTTTTATTATTTTCCAAATTCCATTTTATTTTTTCCCAAATTCAATTTTTTCCGTTTTAATATTTCAGAATTCTGTATTTTGCCTTTTATGCTCATTTTACCATCAGAAATAGTGTCTAATAAGTGGGAATGAATAAATGTCCACAATTGAATAAGATATAACAGTCCATTTAATGTTTTTAAGTGCTGCAACTCAGAAATACAGTTCAATTTACACAATATTTTTCAATTAATATTGTGACAAAATAAAAATACATATTTCAAGTGTAAACAATAGATACAGCTAGCTACTACTGACATTATCACAATGACAATGTCAGTAACCTAGCTATATCTATTATATTGTGATGAAATATAGTAATGCATAATTTAGGCACGTTTAGTTTATTTCGTTTATAAAGGACAGTGTATAATGGCAATCGTTTGCATTAAACAAATGGATGGGTGCACTAGATTTAGCAAGAAGCTATCATTTCCATCTATAGTCCTATGTACTGTAACGTTTCATAGCTATTTAAGTTTATTTAGATTATAAAGGGCAGTGTATAATGACAATAGTTTGCATTAAACAAATGGATGGGTGCACTAGATTTAGCTAGAAGCTAAACGTCCTAACGTTATAGCTATTTAATCACAATAGTGTCGCAAGTGTTTTTGCGGGTCCAGTCCACGGAACGTTGAGAGAATTAGCAAAACACCTTATCACCGGAGGCATAAAAGTCATTAGGATACTGTTCTGCTCTGAATTGAGGGCTTATTGTGGAATTGTTTAGCTTCTTGACGATGTTAACACTGAAGCAGCCAGAGACGCTTGAGCACCGCGGCTGTGTTGTGTGTAACACGCTGTAGAGTCCCCGCCTCCCCGGTCGCGTGTGCACCAAACGTTCCACCCAAAAACGAAATTTCAGTCCAGATTAGGCCAAATTCTGCAATATTCCACGTTTTGCAGTTGATTCCATTTTTATTGGTTAATTCCGCGATTCCGTCCGCGATTCCGTGAACGCGGATTTCATATGGCTCTACTCTATATATGTCCTGGCTGACCAGTCAGTTCCAGACTTGGATCTACAGTATGGGCTCTCTGTGACCATCTGCATTTATCCTTGTAGGAAAAC
The DNA here is from genome assembly GCF_963971535.1 of Notolepis coatsorum. Lineage (NCBI taxonomy): Eukaryota > Metazoa > Chordata > Actinopteri > Aulopiformes > Paralepididae > Notolepis > Notolepis coatsorum. The sequence continues at coordinate 163,474,345 of NC_140171.1, read as the reverse complement.
TCCAGTTCCAGTAGACGTCCAAGATCACACCCACTAGAATGAAGGAGGAATCAGACCAGCAGGACCTCTGTAAGTCAGAACAAGACTTCCTACTGAAGAGACTTTAGTTTACTCTCCAGACCCAGACGTAAATAAAGACTATTATGTTGAGTTGTGTTTCCCTCTGTCCCAGATCCACCCAGAGACCTACTGATTATTAAAGAAGAAGATCAGGACGCGCTAGAGCTGCCCAAGGAGACTTCCTTTGAGATGAAGGAGGAGCCCACAGACCACCAGGAGATCAGTATGTTGTTTCTTTCTCTTATCTTGATTTAGTCTTCTCCTTCCTCTGCTCCAGCATGCTTGTATGTCTCGGTCTTTGTCTCCATTGCTTTCTCTCCTCTCATTCTTTAATTTGATCAAACTCAGCCTAACTCTTTGGAGCACTTTATTCTGGTAGCTCTTGTTCACATTCAGCCTAACTCTTTGGAGCACTTTATTCTGGTAGCTCTTGTTCACATTCAGCCTAACTCTTTGGAGCACTTTATTCTGGTATCTATTTTATAAATGGAACACCTTTGTCCTGGTTCCCTGCTGGATTGAATAGCAACCAGGAGAACTAAGCTGATAGAAGGGATCCCAACTGTGATGTATTAAGCCTTAGCTAAAGGGGTCAGTGGTATTGTTTAACTTAAATAAATGTAATGGAGGAAAAGGACATATATGTTTGATAAATAAAGTTCAATATATAAATATAATAATTTGTAAAACAAGACTGTAAATACTGGAGTATTTCCTTAGTTGCTGTCTCCCTCTGCTCCAGATCTACCTCCAACTTCCTATCAATCATGAAAGAAGAGGCTCAGGACTCAATTACATCCTGTATTAGATTTTGTTTAAAGATACAAAAAAAAAAAGTGACAAATCTGTAATTACAGAAGAAATCAGAAAGTGGGCAAATACTTTTTCATGCCACTGTAAATACTTTTTCATGGCACTGTAAATACTTTTTCTGTCTCCCTCTGTTCCAGATCCACCCAGTGACCTACTGATGATTAAAATAGAGGTTCAGGCAGGGAGCGAAATTAACTTTTTGACTCACCGGCCAGTGGCGGGTAGATGGGAAGAATCTACCCGCCAAGCATATTTCTTACCCGCCAACTTTTTTTTGATAATTTTTTTTATTATTATTATTTTATATAGATTTTTTTTTAATAAAATATATATATTATATAATCATACTTGTGATTGTGTTATCTGCGAGACATCGCCACCTCGCTGTCTGCAAACAGCTCCACTGTCTGTGTGTATACTCGAGTGGCCTCCAGCTCCAGCAAGGATTCTCCGGGGGTGCAGCTGGACCCTAAACGCTACATTCAGCATGCAAAAGAATTCTCCGGCGCTGCACCTGGACCCTAGTCAGCAGCCCTCACTCATGCGATGTAAACCAGGGACTCGAATACGCATGTTGTTGTTGTAGGACATTGATGCCAAGAGCTATCTGTAGCTACTGCTGGATGGCGTTGGGACAACGCCTCAGTGAACTATTTAGTTTACTGCGACATTTCGTAGTGACTAGTTACCTAGCCAACGGAGGTATTATGCACTGGACTATTGCTGGAGGATTTGTTGATGTCGGGAGCTATCCGTAGCTAGCCGGCTGGATAACGTTACACAATGCCTCGTGTATTAAACTCAGTGAATAGTTGACTGGGTCATTTTGTAACGGTAGCTAACGTTATCTCACGAAGGTCCCACACTGACTAGACTAACGTCACGGTGCGGCAATAGCCTCTGTTTACATGCAGGCATACAGGGGTAGGAGCAGCAGTGCTAACTAACGTCACGGTGACTCGGAGGCAATAGCCTCTGTTTACATGCAGGCATACAGAAACAGGTGGGGAGGGGGTAGCAGCAGCAGTGCGCGGTGCGCGCTTCATGTCTGCTGAGACAGCGAGTGAGAACTCCGCTAAAGAATTGGATCATGATTTTCGGTTTTCACATGACTATTTGATTGCCCGTCACACGGCGCTCAGACGTCTCAGTGGGAGGCGCCAAACGTAAAAACTGAGCGCAAATGGTGGTTGGCGCTCTCTAGTTTCGGTCCCTGGGTTCAGGACACGCTAGACCCACCCACGGATATGTCCACTGGGCTGAAGGAGGAGCTCACAGACCACCAGGAGACCAGTATGTTACTTTTATTTTTCTTGTAATCTTTCTTTCTTTTTCTTAGACATGTTTTTAAGTCTCTAGATGTGAGTAGAGCTGCTGCGGTTATCGCAGTATCGCTGTTACGTCACGCCCACCGCAGCGTTTAACTGAATACCGCATCAACGCTGTTTTTTATAATAATACTCTCAACCAAAGCAACGGGACAATTTTGATTGACAGTCGATTCTGCCAATTACGTCACACCGCTTGCACCTGCCTCTGCTGTTACCACCAATCGGCAAGCGCATATTCGTTTTTTACTTTCTCAATGTCAGCCATTGAGCTCACAACACGGCTAATAACGTTAGCTCCCCGCCGGAGTGGATTACCATCGCTCCTCAGGAGTACTAAACGAGGCATAATGATTTTACTGCAACGAATGTTATAATAAAAGCCCTTCGTTCTATACACTCTGATTGAAAACTTTATTAACAGACCGCAGAATGGGCACAACTCGGCACGCTCTGAGCAAAGAAAGGAACTGAGATATGAATTGAGTAATGCTTGCCTTGCTATGGTCCGGTAAATACGCTGATGTTATTGAACGTGTAACTATATAACGTTAATGCCACAAAACGAATGCCTTTGTTAATCATAAGTAGTAACTTTATAATAATAATAATAATAATAATAATAATAAGAAGAAGAAAGGGTCGGGGGGGTAACCGCCGGGCGCTACCACCCCTGCCCGCGACACCGAGTGAACGGCACACGACCAGAGGGGAGACTTCGAATCCGTGTTTCACTTTCAATAACGAATGCGTGCTTGCCGAATCCCAAACAATATTCATGCTGCAAAGTCATCCTCTAAAGATAGAAATTTCTTTTGTCCAATAACCGCGGCGGTAGGAAATATTTAGCAAATTTGTGCGGTAAGGAAAACATCAATACCGCGGCAGCTCTAGATGTGAGGTTAAGAATTTACCTATGCGAATTCTTAAAATTCATATTTTTTGTCTGCCCCAGCCCGGCCCAAGCCTGTAGCATTCAGGCCCGGCCCTACCCTAGCCCGAAAAGTTAAACAATTATTCGGCCCTAGCCCGACTTAAGCCCGAGGCCAATATTACAATGTGATGACAGACATCACACACACACACGCTACCTACGTTACACACAGAAATACAAAACAAAAAATTGCTTTTCATTTATCTATTTATTTATTTAACTGTATTAAACAATATAAAACTAATTGGCCATAATTTACTGAGCAAACTAAGGCTTACTGCTGTAACCTACTAATAACACTTAACACTAGCACAGCCGACAAGGGGTCAAATGACCCCTAGGCATTTTCAATAAATGTATCCTCGTCACTCGGTCGAACTCCAGCTCTGTCACTCAATGACTTTTCCTAAAAGTACCCGTTTTATCTGGCACGGTTTCTGAAATTTCTAAATGACTTCAGGAAAATGTAATTAGAACGTTATTCCACATATATATGGAATATATGTGGAAAGTCACAGCACTTTGCAAGCGTCTAGTGCAGGGGTGGCCAACCCATGGCTCGTGAGCCGCATGTGGCTTTTTGCCCGTCAATGTGTGGCTCTTCCACCCAAAAAAAATTATAATTATAATATCTTTATTTATTATTATTATTTTTAAATTTTTACTTTTTTTTGTCACTCAAACCTGTGGTAAACCTCATATTTTTATATTAAGAGGTAATTATATAGTTTACACTGTTTATTTTTCTCATATTTCTCATATAAGCTGTGGGGTCATCTGACCCCTTCCGGTGGGAATCAGTGACATTTTCTCCATGGCTGTTCTAGTGGTAAAGTAAATCTGAAGATTATTATATAGCAGATGCCTTGGATAAGTCGTGGACAACTAGCGTGTGCTTGTTTATACAGAGCTGGTATGACTTGCTGGCTGAAATATAGATGAGAGGGAACTAGGTAGCGGGGCTCTATTACCTTTAACATGTGCTTAAACCCTGTGTTCTCGACAACGGAGTATGGTCGCAGATCTGCTGCTATAAAAACACCTATGGCGTTTGTTATTGCTTTGGCCCGGTCTGAATTAATAGTGAGATGCTGCTTGAATGCCACGGGGAGCTGGGTTTGCACTAGGGTCTGTTTCTTCCTTGTACCAGTGATATTCACATTCGGGTGATGCCGTTTCAAATGCGTGAAAAAGTTCACAATAAAGTTGAACAATGCTGGCACGTAGCCCCTTTCGTGACTGTGATGCAAGGCTTGCATCACAGTCACGAAAGGGGCTAGCCGGCACGTAGCTTTAGTGCGATCCACCTGTCTTTGTCCATTACTGTGGTTAACTGGGAATCCGAAATGATCCCAAACGGGAGACTTTAATGTTGTGGGAGCATCTTCTAGCTCTGGCTTGTCAGTTAGTATTGCACTCATCATACTAAGGCTAATATGCTATGCTGAATTACAGCTCTCGTTCAGCGTGGCTGCGCGCTGAGTGGGATGAACAAACAACATCCGGTTAGTTGTGCACGTTATATTTGGGACGGGGGCTTTAAGTTCTGCAAAAAAAGGTTCCGTACCGTTGCAATCGTTCGGTGCACAGATCTGGCAAATGTGTTTGTTTCAGAGTAATTTTGTCAACGAAAATGATGACTAAATATGGTCTTCAACTAAGACAAAAAAGACAAAATCGAGACTAAAACTGACTAAGACTAAAATGCTCAGACCTGTAGTTGACTAAATAAATGAAGGTGACCAATTACATAATCCAACATTGTGTAAACAACTAACATATTCCAGTTAACGGTATATATTTTTTAAATTATTCGTTACGAATATATCCATACTTCCATTGTGTCCGGGACATCCAGTGAAATCGCTTTGTGGTACGGTGTTTCAAAGCATGCCATCTAACAAAACCAATTACATAGTCCAACATTGTGTAAACAACTAACATATTCCAGTTAACGGTATCTTCTTTTAATTATTCGTTACGAATATATCCATACTTCCATTGTGTCCAGGACATCCAGTGAAATCGCTTCGTGCGACAGGGTCCTTTGCAGAGGCAGGTTGCTACAAAGCATGGCATCTAACAGTGAAGTTAGCGGTTGTTATTGGAATGATTGATTTTTTTGTATTTTATATTTTTATTATTTTTTAAACAAACACATAAACAAACATGACAACACACGATAAGATATACAAGCATTAGTTGACAGTGCACATCCAATGAAATCACATTTTAGTTAATTGTCTTATATAGGATATACCCTTAATACCTGTTATCTAAAAACCTACACACATATGCTCTAGCTCGTACCCCCCCCCCCCCCTCCCGGACCCCCCATTGGATAATCCATCCATTTTCCCTTGCTCCTAACCAGACATTACCATTATATGCTAGCTTTTATTTTCTCCACCACTTCTAACCACAATGTCATTTTGGATTCATTGAGACCCAAAATTCTTGCTGTAGATATTTCTTGATAGATCACATCGAGATATGTAATAATCCAGACCTTTCGGCAATTTTTTTCCGGTTGGAACCATCGTGATGCTATCAGCTTTTTAGCCACTGTGATACCCGATAAAACCAATCTCTTTAGCTGTGGATGTACTGCACACTCAAAAACATCATTCATCAGTAATACAGAGGGGTGTACAGGTATATTCCAAGTTAAGAGATTTGATAATTGCTGGGTCACCTCTTTCCAGAATATCTTAACTGGTGGGCAGTCCCAGTACATGTGCATAAATGTCCCCTCGTCCCCATTTGTACATAAGGAGCATTTGGAGTCTTGTATAAGACCCATTTTTTTCAGTCTTATAGGAGTCAAGTATGTCCTGTGAATATAGTTAAGATTGATTTGTTGATGGTCCGGGTTCCTTGATGTGAGTCGAACATTTGCCCAGGCTTCTTGCCAATCAAAATCACTTTCCAGGTCTGGTATATCCCTCCTCCAGACGGAGTCTAGGTGGAGGGTTTCATACGAGGACGTTAGTAATTGATGGTAAAAATCTGAAACAAAACCTCTCGATGTCTCTCTTTCATAGAAGAATTTGTGGTATCTGTGGTGTTCAATTGGTTTCTTTAATGGAACACCTTGAGTCTTCAAACATAACAATAACTGTATGTAAAAAAGATGTGTGGACTTGGTGAGATTACATTTTTTGCGTATTTCTTCATAACTACAAAAACCCTGTTTGTTAAAAACATCCCCTAATTAGTGTATGCCTTGCTTTATCCATATAGGGAATCTTATAGGTCGTTTTCCAATCAAGAGTGCATTGTTATTGAATAAGGGAGTATGATTGTGCCATTTATGTGGGTTAGGATATTTTTTGTGTGTTTCACGCCATATCCGGATCGCATGAGTAATTATGGGGCCAAATTTCCGTTCGCAATGCTTAATTGATAGTTTAGTGTATGCTATGTCCTTCAGTCTATGTGGGGCTACTATGTTTTCTTCTCATTTTCTCCAGGATACTAATGCTTGGGGATCAAACCATGTTGTCAATGGTCTTAAAGTGTACGCCTTAAAATAGTGGAAAAAATCTGGAAATGCCATGCCACTGTCTGCTTTATTTCTCTGTGCGGTGGATCTTTTTATACGTGGTGGTTTGTTATTCCAAATAAATTTGTATGTGGAGGAGTGTAATTTTTTCCAGTAACCCTCTGGAGGGGGTAACGGTAGCATTGAGCTGAAGAAGTTGATTCTAGGTAGTACGTCCATCTTAATTATTGATATCCGTGCCTGTACTGAGTTTTTAAGTTTTGCCCACCTATCAAGGTCGTCTTTGATTTTGTTTTGGATTTTTGTGTAATTGTGCTTCACCGTTTGTCTTATGGTGGGAAATATTTCCACTCCCAAACATCTAAAGTGTTTTACCATAGGTATCTCTCCTGGGAGGGTTATATCTTTTTTTTGCAGGGGCGTTAAGTGGAAGGAAAGCCGACTTCGGCCAATTTATCTTGAATCCCGATAAATCTCCAAAGTTCTCAATCAACTTGAGCAGATGAGGTAGTGTGGTATTGGGGTTTTGCATGAACAGTATTACGTCGTCCGCATATAAACTAATTTTATGTTGTGTGCCCTTGATTACGATTGGTTCTATGGATTGGGATTGTCTTATATATTGTGCTAAAGGCTCTAATGATGGATCGAATAGTCCGGGACTAAGAGGGCAACCCTGTCTAGCTGAGCGTGATACCGGAAAGATTCCGGAGGTGATTATACCTGTTGTAATCATGGCCGATGGCGATGGGTCTTTGTATACTACTTTAATCATATCAATGAAACCTTTACCTAACCCCATCTTCTCTAATACTGCCCATAGATACGACCATTCCAGCCTGTCAAAAGCTTTCATTGCATCCAGGGACAGCATCGCCTTAGGTATGGTGTCGTCCTTGTCGGCATCTAGTACGTGCAGTAATCGTCTTATGTCATCAGTGATCAGGCGGCCTCTTATGAAGCCAGTTTGGTCCGGATGAACTAAAGACGTCATATGCTTTTGTAATCTGATGGCTAATACATTAGAGTACAGTTTGATATCGGTTCAGAGGAGGCTTAAGGGTTTGTAACTACCGCACTCGGTGGGGTCTTTGTCTTTTTTGAGAAGGACTGTTATGAGTGCAATATTGTCGTTCTTATGGAAGTTCCCCTCCTTGACTGAGTATAAGATCATATTTAGTAATAAGGGTCCAATTATGTCCCAACAAGAGAGGTACATTTCTGGTGGGATACCGTTTCTTCCAGGAGCCTTACCACTTTGCATTTAGGATATGGCCTTCTTGAGTTCCTCTAGTGTGATCGGTGTTTCTAACTGTTTAGCGTCATCTTCTGAAAGTTTAGGGAGAATAATTTGATTAAGATATGTGTCCATTTTGTTTTGATCGAAGGTCGTTTCTGATTTATATAAGTTGGAGTAGAATTCTTTGAATGTCACGTTTATTTTTTCAGGGTCTGTAACAAGTACTTGTTGTGCTCTAATATATCTGCAAATTTTGCATTAATTCTTAATCGCATGGCTAATAGGTGACTAGGTTTAGAACCTTGGGAGTACTGCTGTTGTCTTGTGCTACGTATTTGTATTTCCGATTGTTGTCTGTATATGGCATTGATCTCTTTTTTTAGTACATTAACTGTGAGGTTTTTGTCCTTTGCTCACTTACTCGCTCTGTTCCTTTAAGCCTACTCGCTCTGTTTTTCCTTTTGTTTTTCTGTTAATCATTGCATTCCCCTATTCACACGCTTCTTCCCTTAGACGTCGTTGATTGGTGCTCCCCCAACCACACGCTTGTCAATCACATCCCTCAGCTGTCACTGCTTGTCAATTAAGCATTCCCTGATTATTTATACCCCGTTTCCCCATTCAAGTTTTGTTGGATCGTTTTGATATTTCAGTTGCATTCGCCGTTCCTGCCTTGCCTGTTGTTTTTCCCTGTGCTTTGCCTCCAGGATATTCAAGAAGTATTCCTCTTGGACACCCGTTTCCCGTGGCGACGCGCTCGCTCCGTTTTGTTCCAACGCTCTTTACGCACAGCGCCTGGGTGAGTTTTTATGACTGTCTTTGATCCTATCCGTTTTTCGTGTGTTTATATAACACTGAAGATTTCCTGCTTTTTATCAGACAGTCACTCACCCAGCGTTCTGCTTTTTTGGATTGTTTCATTGGGATAATATTTTGGCCTTAACATCGCTCACTGTGTGTTTACACACCGAAGATATTATCACTTGGAATTGTATTTTGGGACTTCGCTCACAGTGTTTATTTTGCACCGAAGATTTCTATCACGTGGAATTGTGTTTGGGACGTTACTCACAGTGTGTATATACACCGAAGATTCAGTCACTTGGATTACTCTGTTTTTGGGTACAAGTCACCTCTCCTGTCACCTGCTCTGTTCCAACTGCACTCTGAGCTAACTCGCTCCCTCTCTCCCTCTCGGTCCCGCTACCACCTCGGAGATTCTGCCGAGAGAAGTCTGCAGAGCGGCTCTGACGTCATCGTCTGCTTCCCCAGACTACCATCCCGGGAGAAGCTGCAGAGCAGCAACATTCTTCCATGCTTGTATTCCAGTCTTTGTTTGATCTCTACCAAGTCTATGCTGTTTATTTAGTGTAAATAAACAAGCCCTTGTTTTTGGCAACTCTGAATCTACTCTCTTGTGTCGTTGCGTTTGGGGTCGGTGTCAAACCTTAACATTACGATCCAACCAAAATGACGACCCCAGCCGACACAGAGAGGGTCAGAACCGCACTAGCTAATCAGATCGAGTTGACCAAGGATCACAGTCACCAACTAGAGAGGGCTGCGGCTGCGGTGCAGGATCTCAGGGAACAAGTCCAGCCAATTCAAGGGTCACTGGCTGCTCTGGCAGGACAACAGTCTGGTATTCTCGTTCAGCTTCACTCGCTGTGCGACACCGTTAACGCTTTGCTTCCCTCACTTCCTTCAGGAGCATTCCCCGCAGCCCCAGCAGTTCCCACGTACCCCGATCCCGCACCTCGGGAACCCCGTCTCTCCGTCCCACGGCAATCCCGAGGAGTGTGCCACATTCATCATTTTCCGTCATCAACCAAGTCGATTCACTTCTAGAGGGGCCCAAGTGGCCTATATGACAAACTTGCTTTCAGGCCGGGCTGCCCAGTGGGTCACTTCCTCCTGGGCAATGGATGCAGATTTTGTTTTCTCCTATCCAGACTTCGTGGCGGAGCTCCGCAGAGTGTTCCACCATCCAGCCCGTGGTCTGGACCCTGGAGCCCGATTGGGGACCTTCCGACAGGGGAGCGGCGGGGTAACTGACTACGTCCTGGAGTTTCGACTGGCGGCGGTGGAGAGTGGATGGAACGACCCTGCACTTCGCCTAACCTTCTTGAGGGGGCTCAGTGACGCAGTCAGGGACCAGCTCGCTACCCGGGAGGTGCCCGACTCCCTCGAGGACCTGTTTAGCCTCGCCATCCGCATCGACGGACGCCTCCAGGAGAGAAGGCGCGAGAGGACCCGACTGTTACCTCCTGAGGGACCCCGGATTCCCCGGACGCATGACGTCACTGCTGGTCGCTCTGCCCTCAACACGACCCTCCCGTTCGGTTCGCGAGGAGGAACCCATGCAGCTGGGACGCTCTCATCTGAGCCAGGCTGAACGTGAGGCAAGGCTCAGGTCCGGTCTCTGCCTCTACTGCGGAGGGGAGGGACACCGAATCGCCAACTGCCCCACCCGGCCAAAAGACCAGGCTCGCCGAGACCCCGGGAAATCCTGGTGAGCCGTTTTTCCCATTCCCAGAGCCGCGCACCACCTGGCCATCTGATGAGCGTCACCCTGGCCTGGGGGGACCAACGAGCCACGGTGGAGGCCCTCATCGACTCTGGGGCAGACGAGAATTTCCTCGACTTTGAGTTTGCTACCCGAGCCAACATTCCACTTGAGGACCTTGTGAGGCCCTTGGAGATCTTTGCGTTGGACCAACACCGCCTGGCCGACATCTCTCAACGCACCGGCCCAGTCGTGCTGACCATCGCTGGGAACCACGTCGAGAGAATCCAGTTCCTCATCACCCGATCCCCCCTTGTCCCGGTGGTCCTGGGTAGGCCCTGGCTCGCGCTGCACGAGCCCCACATCGCCTGGTCCTCCGGTACCATCAAGGGCTGGAGCTCCTCCTGTCACGCCCTGTGTCTGCAGGCGGCGTCCTGTCCCCCGCCCCGGAGGCCCGCTGGTGAGTCGCCTCCGGACCTCTCGTCCATACCTCCCGAGTACCACGACCTCTTGGAGGTTTTTAGTAAATCCAGGGCTCAGGCCCTTCCACCTCACCGCCCCTACGACTGCGCCATCGACCTCCGCCAAGGGGCTCCCCTTCCCGGCAGCCGCCTTTACAGTCTGACCGTTCCGGAGAAGAAGGCGATGGATCTGTACATCTCTGAGTCATTGGAAGCAGGACTCATTCGGCCTTCCTCCTCCCCGGTGGCGGCCGGTTTCTTCTTTGTTGGGAAGAAGGATGGGGACCTTCGACCCTGCATCGACTATCGCCAGCTCAACGAGATCACCATCAAGAACAAGTACCCTCTACCTCTCATGAACTCCACCTTCGAGCCACTCACCCAGGCTACCGTCTTCACCAAGCTGGACCTCCGGAGTGCCTACCATCTTGTCCGTATCCGTGAGGGCGATGAATGGAAGACCGCCTTCAAGACCCCCAGGGGCCACTACGAGTACCTAGTGATGCCGTTCGGCCTCACCAACGCCCCGGCGGTATTCCAGGCACTCATGAACGACGTCCTTCGTGACATGCTGGAGGTGTTCGTGGTGGTGTACCTGGACGACATCCTCATCTTCTCCAGGACCCTCGAGGAACACATCCAGCATGTCCGCCGTGTGCTGGAGCGCCTCCTCCACAATCGGCTCTTCGTCAAGGCGGAGAAGTGCCGTTTCCACTCCGACTCCGTCGACTACCTGGGCTTCATCGTTGAGAAGGGCTTGACCCGAGCGGATCCTCGCAAGATCCAAGCTGTGGAGGATTGGCCTGAACCCACCACTCGGAAGGAGTTACAGAGTTTCCTCGGGTTCGCCAACTTCTACCGAAGGTTCATCCGGAACTACAGTCAAGTGGCGGAGCCACTTACCAGACTGACCTCTCCCGCTCTGCCGTTCGACTGGTCCCCAGCGGCATGTGCTGCGTTCCGCTCCCTCAAGAAGAGGTTCACATCCGCCCCTATCCTGCTCCACCCTGACCCCAAGAGACAGTTCATTGTAGAGGTGGACGCCTCGGATACTGGACTGGGTGCTGTCTTATCCCAACGTTCACTTTCGGACCAGAAGGTACATCCTTGCGCCTTCTACTCGCGTCGGTTCCTCCCTGCCGAGAGGAACTACGACACCGGCAATCGGGAGCTGCTGGCGGTCGTGGCTGCGTTGGAGGAGTGGCGTCATTGGCTAGAGGGGGCCGAGGAGCCTTTTACCATCTGGACGGACCACAAGAACCTGACGTTCATCCGCGCTTCCAGGCGCCTCAACGGTCGGCAGGCGAGATGGGCCAGTTTCCTCAGTCGGTTCGACTTCTCGCTGACCTTCCGCCCCGGTTCCCGCAACACGAAGGCCGACTCCCTGTCCCGGTTACACTCCAAGGGGGCTCCACCCTCTGAGGACCCGACTCCCATCCTCCCGGAGGCCCGGGTGGTTGGAGCCATCACCTTGGGCATCGAGGGTGTGGTTAGACGTGCCCTACGCTTCCAGCGTGCTCCAAGCAACGTTCCGATTCATCGTCTCTTCGTCCCCGACTCTGTCCGGTCCCGGGTGCTGCTTTGGGGCCATACCAGCCGGTTCGCCTGCCACCCGGGCGTCCATCGCACGTTCTCCTTCCTGGCTCGTCGTTTCTGGTGGCCCACCATGCGGAACGACGTCAAGGAGTTCGTATTGGCCTGCGCGGTCTGTGCCCGCAGCAAGGCCTCGCACCAGGCACCCTCCGGGCTCTTACAGCCACTTCCCGTTCCAAGCCGTCCTTGGTCACATGTGGCGCTAGACTTCGTCACAGGTCTTCCCTCCTCCCAGGGGAACACTTGCCTTCTGACCGTGGTGGATCGATTCAGCAAGGGGGTTCACCTCGTGGCCCTTTCCAAACTTCCCTCGGCGGCCGAGACGGCGGACCTCATGACTCACCACGTGTTCCGCCTTCATGGGTTTCCCCAGGACATCGTCTCTGACCGGGGGCCCCAGTTCACCTCCCAGGTATGGCGGGCCTTTTGCAAGGTATTGGGGGCGACGGTCAGTCTTTCCTCTGGTTATCATCCCCAGACTAACGGACAGACGGAGAGGATGAACCAGAGCGTGGAGTCTGCTCTTCGGTGTGTGGCAGCCGAGAGACCGGCATCCTGGAGCCGTTTCCTTCCCTGGGTTGAGTACTCCATCAATTCAATGGTCAGTTCCGCCACCGGCCTCTCACCATTTGAGGTTTCCCTGGGCTACCAACCCCCTCTTTTCCCCGCACAGGAGGCGGAAGTGGCAGTTCCCTCCGTACAGGTCCACCTCGACCGCTGCCGACGAGTTTGGGAGATCACCAGGACCGCGCTGCTCCGGACATCTGAGCGCGCCTGTCGTGGGGCCAACCGGCGCCGGGTTCTTGCGCCGACTTACCACCCTGGGCAGAGGGTGTGGCTCTCCGCGAAGGACCTCCCGCTTCGGTCCTCGGCCAAGAAGCTCAACCCCCGTTTCGTCGGACCTTTCGAGGTCCTGAAGGTACTCAGTCCGGCGGCCCTGCGCCTGAAACTTCCTGCGTCCATGCACATTCACCCCGTGTTCCATGTCTCCCGGGTTAAGCCCGTCTCCCTCAGTCCCCTGATGCCTCCAGCTCCTGATCCTCCGCCTCCCGTGTTGGTGGATGGTCACCCCCAGTGGCAGGTCCGCCGGTTGATGGGCGTTCGTCGGCGGGGTCGGGGGTTCCAATACCTGGTGGACTGGGAGGGTTACGGCCCTGAGGAGCGGAGCTGGGTCTCCCGGCAGCTCATCGTGGATCCCAGCTTGATCACTGACTTCCATCGTGCCCATCCTGACGAGCCGGGTCGGCCTGGTCGCCGGGTGGCTCCCGTGGAGGGGGGGGTACTGTGAGGTTTTTGTCCTTTGCTCACTTACTCGCTCTGTTCCTTTAAGCCTACTCGCTCTGTTTTTCCTTTTGTTTTTCTGTTAATCATTGCATTCCCCTATTCACACGCTTCTTCCCTTAGACGTCGTTGATTGGTGCTCCCCCAACCACACGCTTGTCAATCACATCCCTCAGCTGTCACTGCTTGTCAATTAAGCATTCCCTGATTATTTATACCCCGTTTCCCCATTCAAGTTTTGTTGGATCGTTTTGATATTTCAGTTGCATTCGCCGTTCCTGCCTTGCCTGCTGTTTTTCCCTGTGCTTTGCCTCCAGGATATTCAAGAAGTATTCCTCTTGGACACCCGTTTCCCGTGGCGACGCGCTCGCTCCGTTTTGTTCCAACGCTCTTTACGCACAGCGCCTGGGTGAGTTTTTATGACTGTCTTTGATCCTATCCGTTTTTCGTGTGTTTATATAACACTGAAGATTTCCTGCTTTTTATCAGACAGTCACTCACCCAGCGTTCTGCTTTTTTGGATTGTTTCATTGGGATAATATTTTGGCCTTAACATCGCTCACTGTGTGTTTACACACCGAAGATATTATCACTTGGAATTGTATTTTGGGACTTCGCTCACAGTGTTTATTTTGCACCGAAGATTTCTATCACGTGGAATTGTGTTTGGGACGTTACTCACAGTGTGTATATACACCAAAGATTCAGTCACTTGGATTACTCTGTTTTTGGGTACAAGTCACCTCTCCTGTCACCTGCTCTGTTCCAACTGCACTCTGAGCTAACTCGCTCCCTCTCTCCCTCTCGGTCCCGCTACCACCTCGGAGATTCTGCCGAGAGAAGTCTGCAGAGCGGCTCTGACGTCATCGTCTGCTTCCCCAGACTACCATCCCGGGAGAAGCTGCAGAGCAGCAACATTCTTCCATGCTTGTATTCCAGTCTTTGTTTGATCTCTACCAAGTCTATGCTGTTTATTTAGTGTAAATAAACAAGCCCTTGTTTTTGGCAACTCTGAATCTACTCTCTTGTGTCGTTGCGTTTGGGGTCGGTGTCAAACCTTAACATTAACTTGATTTTCTAGTCGAGTTGAGTTGTTGTATTGTAAAGAATTAAATAACGTTGAGTAAAGCGTTTCCAGTTCAGCCAGTTTTGTGCATCGATTCTTGCGCATTTTGGAGGAAAAGCTATCAGTGAAATCCTTGATCGACCTTTACCGACATCCATATTATTCTGGGGTCCTGCACCGAGTTTGCATTCTCCCGTAGGAATACTGTAAGAGCTTCTTTGAGTTGTGTAATGAATTCCTTGTTATTAAGCAGCATCGAGTTAAATCGCCATCTTGGGGCTCGGGAAGATAGTATACCAAATGTTCCTTTTAGGAGTAAATAACCGTGATCTGATAATGCATTGGTTATCATTTCCACTTCATAGTTATCAAATAGTCTCGGGATGCAAAGACATAATCTATTCTGGATAATGTGTTATGTCTCGCAGATCGACAAGAGTACTTTCGGGTCGTGGGGTTAAGTGATCGCCATAAGTCATTTACACCTGTAATCTTCGACCAATCCTTTAATGCATTAGATGAATTCTTTTGTTTGCTGGAAAACGCGAGGTAAGATTTGTCCATCCTTGGATTCCAAATGGCATTAAAATCCGCACCTATTATAAATGAGTAATCGGGAAGGTCTAACATTGCTTTGGTTAGTGTAGTGAAGAAACCCACTTCGTACAAATTTGGGGCGTATACCGCTACCAACGCTATTTTCCTGTTCTTGTGTACAATCTTAGCTATAGTTATCCGACCATCTACATCAGACCATACTCCCTTTAATTCAATATTCAACTTCCGTCTAACGACTATGGCTACACCCCGAGTTCTCGTACCAAAAGAAGAGTGACTAATGTTATGATATGTGTTGTCCGCTAACGTATCTATGTCGTTCTCTAGAATGTGCGTTTCGCTTAGCAGAGCCACGTCCACCTGTTCTTTTTTCATCAGTGTGAGCACGCTTTTGCGTTTGTGTTGGTTATTTATTCCCCCAGTGTTCCAGATCATTATATTCAAACTAGCCATAATCTATACATGTTGTTGTGTAGTTGTTGGTAATGCTTCTGGAGTGCGAGGCTACAATAGATATACATCCAACTAGTGAGGTCCCGTTGAGAGCCGAGCTTAAAAACATACATATATACAAATAAAAATCCCTTTTCACCCCCTCCCACGAGAGTCGTACAGGATTGTGTCCCATAGACACATCCTACGCGTATGACTCCCTCCCTTAGGCCACCGGATTACCCAAATTGACCTTTGTAATCCTACTCTTCCTATGCTAATTGCCATAGGATCTAAAACTTTCATTCTAATTCAATAGAATGTTGCTTTTGGTCCTGCGCCTTCCCATTAATGTACTAACAATAGTGTGAAAAATGAAAAATATACCTTCATTGGTATATTCATTTGAACCTTCTACTAACTTATGTAGGAAACATCAGAAAAAAGGAAAAGAGTGGAGATAAATACTAACACCTGAAAGATAAAAATAAAAAAAGGAGTGAGAACTAAAATAAAACTCATCAGAGAAAAACAGATAAAATAAAATTGAATAAAGAGAAAAAAGAGAAAAACAGAGACTTTTAGAGCTACATTGTGCAAATCTCTAAATCAGTGGAGTAATTATTTAAAATATTAGAATAACCTTGTCGTGCTTATACATTTAGATGTGGCTAATGTCTTTTTCTTTTTCTTTTTTTAAAGCCTTATTAAAGCCTAATTAAACTTCAGTCCTTAGATCATATGCTTATTCACACCGGATGTTAATGTTAAATTTACAGGCCTTCGTTGAAGGGGTGCATTATATTCTAGAAGGTTGTAGAATACCCTAGTATATGTACACTGCTGTTATGTTCCAGAATGATCTTCCTACCCAGGGGTCATGACCTACTAGTATTTTCCGGGATATCCCTTTGTGTCCCTGAGCAGTCGAGAGAGGAGCCCAGAATGTTCCAGAATGTTTATAATGTCAATGTTGGATTATTGTCTCCACAGAGACCAGAAGACTGTAAATATAATGCCTTACGAGCCATATTAAACATCTTGTGCCTTATTGTTGTCAGCGTGCATATCATCTGTTACTTTTGTTGAGCCGTGGTAAAGTCATTCTAATAAAATTACTAAAATACAAAGAGAAAGAGAGAGATGAATAGGCTTATCTGTTCTGAGCCAGTGTTGCGTCCTGCCCAGGGGGACCAGATCCATGTTGCTTCATGTAATCTTCGGCGGCTTTAGGCATGCGTATTCCCTGCCTAATACCGTCTTTTCCCAAGATCGATAATAGTGCCGGGTAGTTAAGGATTGGCCTGAGACCACTCTTAAACATTCTCTGCATCACATCCTTGTAGGGGAAACGCTGAGCGATGGCCTCCTTGCATAGATCTTTGTAGATAGCTATTGAATTACTCTTTGGCCTCGTGTACCGACTCTGTAACATTGGTCCACTATCGGCGCTGTGGGAAGGGTGTTATTACCTAAAAAAAAAAATCGGCGCCGTTGGAGTATCTGTGCCGAATCTCTTTCCACCCTTTTTCTTATCCTTAATATCCATGTTGAGTCTTTATGTATTTTGATATAGTTAGTAGAAGGTCTTATCAATGTGGAAGCGAAGTAACGTGGAGAGACTTATAGTTGAACCCAGCGACGTTCTGGATATAACTACTTATTGAAGACTTCCTGCGGGTTAGCCTAGCAAAGGGGCTAACTAGCTATCACCCATGCCAACAGGCTTTTGGACTAATAGCTATTAATCCTGCCATCGGGCGCTAGGAATACAAGGACCGGTCCGTACGAGACCCTCTTCCCCAGCGACGACAGGATTATCCCACCAGTCTTCAGTTCTCTGGAGTCGGAGCTCCAGAGAGAATTACCGTCTCCATCCACCATCTTGCTTTTCCCTGTGCTGCTTCGCTCCGCCTTACTCCATTCAGAGCTCCAACGGTCGGGTACCCGTAGTATAGGAATTATCGTTACCTCGGACATTGTGGCATTAATATTAAAGTGATTGTTTAACTTGTATCACTGTCCCCTCGCAGTTAATGGAGTGTCCGCCATTTTGTGTACCTATATTGTCTGGCTAATTAATATTCTAGTAGTGGTCTAATCTAAACATTTAAATACAGTCAGGGTTGTGTAGCCCCTTAGCTACAGCGGACAAACCGGACAGGAAACATTACGAAAGGATAATGGTGATAGGGTCATAAATACTAAATGGAAAACGATTCTGTCACGGCGAATGTCTTAGTTGCTTAAACAATGTTGGATGATGTAATTGATGGGTCATGAGTCATTGTGGAACAAAATAAAAATCGCGCAAATTGATTGATTGATTGATTAGTTGCAATTATGATTGTGAGCGTGGACTATTGAATTGATTGTTTGATTGCTAATTTTATTACTGTCTGCCTTGTTTCCAACTGGTTAAGTTTAGGCCCTCTTTCGAAGTTGGTTACGGTTAGAGTTTGTCTTTAGAGCAGGGCGATAGACCACCAGCACTGATTCCAAACTCTAACCTTAACCAAATTCGAAACAGGGCCTAAACTTAACCAACAAGGTGTACAGTAATAAAATTAGCAATCAATCAATTCAATAACCCATGCTCACTTAAAACAGCGCACCTCCCAGCTGCTTCTATAGAAAGTAGGTTAAAAAAAACCTCTTATAGGGCAAAGAGAACTTTTTTTCCTATAGGGCAAAGAAAACTTTTTTTTAATTTGTTTTACCTACTTTCTATAGAAGCATCTAAGAATGTAGTTCTATAGAAAGTAGGTTAAAAACTAAAGAAAAGTTGGATGTGTTAGTTTGTTGGATGTCTAGGTGAAAGACAGTTGGATGTCTTAGTTTGTTGGATGCCTAGGTGGAAGACAGTTGGATGTCTTAGTTTGTTGGATGCCTAGTTGAAAGACAGTTGGATGTGTTAGTTTGTTGGATGTCCTACTGAGAACAGTTGGATGCACTTCCGAGCTGCTTCCACATGGAGGCAACTTCCCCCTTTTTTTGTGTGGGAACTACTTTTTCTGGCGGATTGTTTTTTCAATAAATCTTCAATTAATGTGTGTTTATTGTATAGCAATAAGGTTGGATGAATGCATTACACCACTTGTAGTCGTGGGTTGTGACAATTAGACCATGCCTAGGGGGGTCTAACGACGCGTGATGTAATGCTTAACTAGTATGTTGAGTTGTGTTTCCCTCTGTCCCAGATCCACCCAGAGACCTACTGATTATTAAAGAAGAAGATCAGGACGCGCTAGAGCCACCCAAGGAGACTTCCTTTGAGATGAAGGAGGAGCCCACAGACCACCAGGATATCAGTATGTTGTTTCTTTCTTTTATCTTGATTTAGTCTTCTCCTTCCTCTGCTCCAGCATGCTTGTATGTCTCGGTCTTTGTCTCCATTGCTTTCTCTCCTCTCATTCTTTAATTTGATCAAACTCAGCCTAACTCTTTGGAGCACTTTATTCTGGTAGCTCTTGTTCACATTCAGCCTAACTCTTTGGAGCACTTTATTCTGGTAGCTCTTGTTCACATTCAGCCTAACTCTTTGGAGCACTTTATTCTGGTATCTCTTTTATAAATGGAACACATTTGTCCTGGTTCCCTGCTGGATTGAATAGCAACCAGGAGAACTAAGCTGATAGAAGGGATCCCAACTGTGATGTATTAAGCCTTAGCTAAAGGGGTCAGTGGTCTTGTTTAACCTAAATAAATGTAATGGAGGAAAAGGACGTATATGTTTGATAAATAAAGTTCAGTATATAAATATAATAATTTGTCAAATAATACTGTAAATACTGGAGTATTTCCTTAGTTGCTTGCTGTCTCCCTCTGCTCCAGATCTACCTCCAACTTCCTATCAATCATGAAAGAAGAGGCTCAGGACTCAATTACATCCTGTTTTAGATTTTGTATAAAGATTATTAAAAAAAAAAACAGTGTGACAAATCTGTAATTACAGAAGAAATCAGAAAGTGGGCAAATACTTTTTAATGCTACTGTAAGTACTTAGTTTCTGTCTCCCTCTGCTCCAGATCCACCCAGCGACCTACTGATGATTAAGAAAGAAGAGGCTCAGGACACACTAGACCCAACCATGGATATGTCCACTGGGCTGAAGGAGGAGCCCACAGGCCATCAGGATATCAGTATGTTACTTTCTTTTTATTGTCGTCTTTCTTTCTTTCTCTTTCTTAGACATCTTTTTAAGTCTCTAGATGTGAGGTTAAGAATTTACCTATGCGAATTCTTAAAAATGAATATGATCATTTTTATTCTGTCGCCTATTGATTAAGGCTGTAGGGTAGACGTCTGCAGGGGCCTGCCATGTCTGCCCCAGCCCGGCCCAAGCCTGTAGCATTCAGGCCCGGCCCTACCCTAGCCCGAAAAGTTAAGCAATTATTCTGCCCTAGCCCGACTTAAACCCGAGGCCAATATTACGATGTGATGATGGACATCACACACACATGCTACCTACGTTACACACACAAATGCTACATTACGACAAAAAATGCACAATGCAATAACGACATAGCTATGCGGCTAACAACGGCAACAATTACATGCCCACAGACATGACACTAAAGCTTACCGGAAACACTCTAACCAAAAGGCCAATTAATTTGAGTAAATCAGGATGGACTCACCACTTCACTGTTAGATGAACTTCGGCAACAAAAACTTCTTGCGTTGAATAACTTTAACAACTCACAACTCTTCGCCAACCGGCTAAATCCAAGAACAATCATGCAAAACCTTTTACAGTTTATTCCACTCTGCTGTACATTTGCGGGCGCTCTGAAGGAAAATAATGGCATCCACCGTTGATGGCTTCAGCGCTGTTCTCCTCTCCTCCAGCGTTCTCCCTGCAGTGCTGAAATATCGCTCACTCCAGCTGCTGCTTGCGGGTTTACTCAACACATAGCACGTGAGTCTAGCTAGCAAAGGCAGCTTCTCCGTCTCCGATATGCACGCTCTCAGCGGTCTAGCTTGTTGCTTTGATGGAAACACGACGCGAGGGCCTGATTGTGTGTGCGCGCACGACTTGTGTGTAAAATGAAGCGAGACAAATAAAAGGAGCCCTACCCGAACCCCATCTATGCATAAATAAATCGGCCCTGGCCCTAATCTGTCCATGGTGTCGGGCCCCTTCGGGCTTGCAGACCTCTACTGTAGGGTCCTCATCTATACAACACAGGTATGTTGATTATATCACAGGTATAGTGATTATAGATAGTACCCCTCTTCAAAATGTCAGTCCAAAGCACATGCAGTATATATATATTTTTTAAACGTTAATCTTGCATTATAGTGGCGTTAAAAGAATTGTGCATTATTTAACTTTGACAGCCTTAGTAGCAACACTTGTAAAACTGACAAACAAATTCCACAGTACAGTCTAGGGCTGCTCGATTATGACAAAATTCATAATCATGATAATTCTTATTGATATTGAAATCATGATTATTAAACACGATTACTTATTGATTTGAGAACATCACAGGGCTTGACACTTACTTTGCATGTGACTGCTTGGAAAGACGGCTGAGGGAATAGACCCCATCGGGGGCTGGCATGCGTTAACACCCCATTATAGGAGGGGATGTAGATCAGCGTTTCCGTTAGAACATATTCGTGCCGGTCTGGGTGTCCTGCAAGATTTCTATCACCGGACATATTCGAGATATTCCGGTCAGAGTTTTAAACAGTAGTCTATTATAATCACATTTTTATGAGCTAACGAATTCCGTTATAATTGGACATGTGTATTAATTACATCAAGCGAAGAATGAGAAATTGATTTGCAGAATCAAATTATTATCTCTCGCCTCTCAAGTTAGTGCGATACGCTACCAGCATCAAGCTCCCGCCCCGCAGGCTCGCGGCTGCAGCAGCTGTCACACGCACCCCCAAATGAATCTCGAGTAGACATCGCTTCACCTCGTTGTATCAGACACGTCACACATATCATAATGTTCAACTTCACACACAGCAAACTGTAGTTGATCATCACATTGCCTCGTTTGCTAGCTCGTCGCCACATGCAGAGAGGACGAGCCACATGCGTGTAACTTATTTGTTAATTTCATTATAGGTTATAGCCTACATTTAGTTATAATCAATAATATGCATTACTATGTGACACAGCAGTCAAGCAACAGTTGCATATGATTAAAAATGTCAACAATCACTCACCCCGTCTCTCGTTGTGCCTATCCGTTTTGTACCTGCGACGGCTGCGAGAACAGCGACTTTAGTTGCTGGTTCGACTTTAATAGATCCCCATTGGAACAGGCGAGGCTCGCAACGGTAGCAGCAGACTGGGGATGCTCTTTGTGGTTCAATCAATAAATTAATAGTAAAAGTACGCTCGACATTTGTTTCTTTTCCGCGGGAGCCACCACGGCATCAGCGTCAGCGGTCTCTGTGACTTCAAGGTCAGAATACTCATCTTTGTTGTCATTATTAGACCTGCTTGTGCTTGGTTTCATGAAATATTTACTAATCTTAGCTTGTTTCGCCATCTCTCTTCCTCGTATACCTGTTTGTCGTTATGGTGGCCAGAGCGTGCAGGCTCAAAAAAAAAGAAAAATAAGTTTCACATCTGAGCGGCGCCATCCTATCAGAGTGAAGCGACAATTAAACTGAAAATGGAATTATTGTTTCGTTCATCGCATAGGCTATTTAATTTTAGCCGATTTTAAAGGATAACTCCACTATTTTGGGAAATTAGCTTATTTAACATCTTCCCTGGAGTTAGACAAGAAGATGCATACCTTTTTTGTCTCTGTGCGTGCATTTTAGCTTTGGGAATAGATGCTCCGTTAGCATAGCTTAGCTTCATCACTGGAAGTGAGGCAGGACAGTAGCCTTACAGTGCCTTACAGTGTATTGCAAGGTCTGACATTGACCAAACTTGATATGCATGACCTTGGTGGGCTCTAGGTCAACTCCTGAAAAGGGGGTCAATGTCAGACTTTGCAATCAAAAGTTAGGGGGCTAATAACCCTTGCCATAATTTCAGTGCGCCCCTAACTTTTGATTGCAAGGTCTGACATTGACCCCCTTTTCAGGAGTTGACCTAGAGCCCACCAAGGTCATGCATATCAAGTTTGGTCAATGTCAGACCTTGCAATACACTGTAAGGCACTGTAAGGCTACTGTCCTGCCTCACTTCCAGTGATGAAGCTAAGCTATGCTAACGGAGCATCTATTCCCAAAGCTAAAATGCACGCACAGAGACAAAAAAGGTATGCATCTTCTTGTCTAACTCCAGGGAAGATGTTAAATAAGCTAATTTCCCAAAATAGTGGAGTTATCCTTTAATACAATTCAAATAATAAAATTGTGCTTAGAGGAATTATTTTCACCGGACATTAAGACCGGAGATATTTAAATATTCGGACTTCAACATATTTTGCCGGTCAAATACCGGTAATTACCGGCTAACGGAAACGCTGATGTAGATGGTACTGAGGCCAGCATGCTGGTCAGAGAGAAGAGCTGTGGGCAAAAGGCTAGAGTTAAATGACCTAGGAAAAATGAAAGGAAGGAATGGGAGACAGTTAACAGGGATTTGAAAATGGTGTTAGATGGACTTAAAGGAGCAGTGGTAAATAAATTGGAGAAGGTGGGAGACATTATTTATGAATATGGTGCTGAAAGATTTGGAATCATTGAGAGAAAGAGGGTGGAGAGATGGCAGTCAGTTAGGTCCAGATGGCAGAAATAAATGGATAAATTGGTGAAGGAGAGGTGATGGCTAAGAAAGCAGTGGAGAGCGGCGTCAGTAGATGAGAAAGAGGAGACGGCTAAGAAAGCAGTGGAGAGAGGCTTCAGTAGATGAGAAAGAGGGAATTAATGTTTCACAGGAAGAGCTAAGAAATCGGTTAGCAGTACTTGTCTCTCTCTAGAGAAGACGATAAGCTAATTTCACAAAATGTTGGTGTGTTCCTTTTTAAAGGTATGTTCAGCCAAGGAAAGGGAGAGCAAACTGTAGTAAGTGGAGTCTTCTACCATGTTTATACAAGATGTAGTAAGTGGAGTCTCCTACCAGGTTTATACAAGCTGTAGTAAGTGGAGTCTCCTACCAGGTTTATACAAGCTGTAGTAAGTGGAGTCTTCTACCATGTTTATACAAGCTGTAGTAAGTGGAGTCTCCTACCAGGTTTATACAAGCTGTAGTAAGTTGAGTCCCCTACCAGGTTTATACAAGCTGTAGTAAGTGGAGTCTCCTACCAGGTTTATACAAGCTGTAGTAAGTTGAGTCCCCTACCAGGTTTATACAAGCTGTAGTAAGTGGAGTCCCCTACCAGGTTTATACAAGCTGTAGTAAGTGGAGTCTTCTACCATGTTTATACAAGCTGTAGTAAGTGGAGTCCCCTACCAGGTTTATACAAGCTGTAGTAAGTGGAGTCTCCTACCAGGTTTATACAAGCTGTAGTAAGTGGAGTCCCCTACCAGGTTTATACAAGCTGTAGTAAGTGGAGTCCCCTACCAGGTTTATACAAGCTGTAGTAAGTGGAGTCTCCTACCAGGTTTATACAAGCTGTAGTAAGTGGAGTCTCCTACCAGGTTTATACAAGCTGTAGTACGTGGAGTCTCATACCAGGTTTATACAAGCTGTAGTAAGTGGAGTCTCCTACCAGGTTTATACAAGCTGTAGTAAGTGGAGTCCCCTACCAGGTTTATACACGCTGTAGTAAGTGGAGTCTCCTACCAGGTTTATACAAGCTGTAGTAAGTGGAGTCTCCTACCAGGTTTATACAAGCTATAGTAAGTGGAGTCTCCTACCAGGTTTATACAAGCTGTAGTAAGTGGAGTCTCCTACCAGGTTTATACAAGCTGTAGTAAGTGGAGTCCCCTACCAGGTTTATACAAGCTGTAGTAAGTGGAGTCTCCTACCAGGTTTATACAAACTATAGTAAGTGGAGTCCCCTACCAGGTTTATACAAGCTGTAGTAAGTGGAGTCCCCTACCAGGTTTATACAAGCTGTAGTAAGTGGAGTCCCCTACCAGGTTTATACAAGATTTTCTCATTAGGAACGGTTGCCTCCGTTCCGTTCCGTCCCAGAGAGCGTTAGTCCCCACTCCCCCTGCTGGCCAGCTTTCACACTACCAATCACTACCAATCTCGTCTCGTTCCCGAGCACACTTGAGGGAGCAACACCCTGATGTTGGTAAAGCTGACACTGCCACATACACTGTAAAAACTGAGCATCATCTGGTAATTTTTTTTATGATTATCAGCTCATTTTATTCAACCAAAACGGTGTAAAATGCAATTCATAAATGGTTCAAATTCATTGAATTCAGCTCGATTCGATTTCAAATGGCACATAGTCTTTTTTTTATTATGTATAGGTTACTAATAATTATTTAATAAATATGAATTAACCCCAATCCCATTTTTTACAGTGTAGCATCAACCCTTCTTTTCTCTCCGAGAAAGCATTTCGGGATCAAATGAGATGGAATAGAATATAAATACTTTATTCATCCCGAGGGGAATTTGGCACTACAAATCGCTCACAGTAACCAGTAAACATTTAGGTGGACAAAAACAATGAGATCTCTACTCATTTAGTTCATGGAAACAAATGATACCTGTGAGGTCTCTGACACTACATTGTGGGAGTTAGATCATGGCAGAGGAGAGGCTGATTCTTGCGGTGTCTGACAACCCAGTAATATACGACCTAAGGTATATATGACCTATAACGCAGGTGACGCAACAATAAGCGCTCCCTGCGCTTTGGAAGCGCTCTGGGCATTAATATTTTTTATATCCAAAGCAGGGCTTGACATTAACTTTTTGAGCCACTTGTCCAGTGGCTCAGATATTTTACTTGTCCGAAAGCTAAACTTACTTGTCCGAAATGTACTTGTGAAAATAAAGGCCTATTAAAAAAAAAAAAAAAAAAAACCGACAAGAGATTTGGACAATTATTATGATTTAATAACTTAAACACTGTGGGCTAGATCCACAAGGAATGGATTGCACGTTGCTAATTGCACCCTTACTTACAATATGAATTGAAAAGGTTTTGATACCACCATGATCCCCCTCTGGAATGTTGAATTTAAATGCAAATGCGAGCAATTGCGTGATGCAACCATCACTCAAAAGCGTGATGCCGACAGACGGCTGTAAATGTGCGGTGACGTGGGTCGGGCCGTCGGAATTTTAAGAGGTTAAAAGATTAATGTAAGATGAATAGATCTGGAGGCCAGGCCTACCTACCGGTATAAAATAAAAAAATTCAACCTGCTTTATTGTAATATACAACGTGAGATTCGATCTGCTTTGCGCTGTGTACTAGAGGGGCTTGCAGCTATTATTATAGTGTAGTTATAGTGTTATGAGTTTTAATAAAATCATGGAATATAATTGTTTGTCCATGTACTGTTATTCAGCAGTAGGCTATTATGAGCAAATAAAATTAGGTAGATTGGACATTTTGATTAATTATATCAAGCAGGGAACTGAGAAATTCGGTACTACTGATGAAGTTATTTCATAACTATTGAGTAACAGACAAATGAATGAATGACACAAAATGCAATGGATATGCCATATTGTGTGTGTGTGTCCGCCCAGAGGGGCGCTCCTCTGTTAACCTTTTAACGCCCGGAGCCCTATTTTCTGAAAATCCGCCTAAAATACATACCTAAGTAAATGGAAGATTGCTCCATTTCTACAAGGGCCATTTGCATGTTCTTAGTATCTAAGGGACATCTATGGACCTGAGTGACTGTATTCCCAGTGTCCGAAATATTGTGTCTATTACTAGGCTTGCTTAACTCATTCCCCGCCAACAACGAGTTTACTCTTTATTG
Source organism: Notolepis coatsorum (assembly GCF_963971535.1). Taxonomy (NCBI): domain Eukaryota; kingdom Metazoa; phylum Chordata; class Actinopteri; order Aulopiformes; family Paralepididae; genus Notolepis; species Notolepis coatsorum. The sequence goes on along the minus strand of NC_140171.1, from coordinate 163,447,735 downwards.
GGAGCTGACGCTTGAACGCCAACAACGAGTATACTCGTTATTTGATCTTTTTTCCTTTTTTTCGATATTTGTATTCATTATTCATCCAGGGACCTTGGTGTTACCATAGGGAATGAGTCTGAGTTCGCCAAAGTGCAATACCGGCCGCATCCAGCTAGACGGCGGTATCGAGCACCCTTTGAAACCTTGTATCTTGGCCTGTGTAATGGCCAAATGTCTCCAGTTTCACTTATCTTTGTCGGGCGAATGGAGCGGTTCTCCCGGTTCCATTGAAACGTGTCAAATATCCCCGATCCATATGTTGTGGTGGGTTATGCCGTGGACCAAATGGACATCGGATGTACCAGATGGCGATCAAACAATTGGAATATTATTTTTGGAATACTCCCGATCACAGGTAAGGATTATCTGACGTCAATTTTAGCTTGATCCTGCAATGCTTTTATACCGATCGGGCTGATGAGCGTTTTTAGTGTTCAATACGAATGCCGTTACTGACAATCAAATAATCAGAAACTACCCCCCCCCCCCCTTTCATGCATTCATGATGGAACATAATACCTATGATATAGATTTGATTTGGGAATAGTAGCGTGTACAGGCAAGAAACGGCATCGCTTAGAGTAGGATTCACGTATGAGGCTATAACACAGCCTTTCGGGAATTACCCCAGACCACGCTATAATTAAGCATTACATCACAAGACAGAGTGGGTTATAGAAATTAGATCACGCCTATGGGTGGTTGTTAGGCCCGAGGCAATGGCCGATTTCATCCAACCTTATTGCTATACAATAAACACACATTAATTGAAGATTTATTGACAACCATGCGCAGAAAAAGTAGTTAAAAAAAAGGAGAAGTTGCCTCCGTGTGGAAGCAGCTCGGAAGTGCAACTGTCTCACTAACACATCCAACTGTCTCTCACCAAGACATCCAACTGTTCTCACTAACACATCCAACTGTCTCTCACTAACACATCCAACTGTCTCTCACTAACACATCCAACTGTCTCTCACTAACACATCCAACTGTTCTCACTAACACATCCAACTGTCTCTCACTAACACATCCAACTGTCTCTCACTAACACATCCAACTGTTCTCACTAACACATCCAACTGTCTCTCACTAACACATCCAACTGTCTCTCACTAACACATCCAACTGTTCTCACTAACACATCCAACTGTCTCTCACTAACGCATCCAACTGTCTCTCACTAACACATCCAACTGTCTCTCACTAACACATCCAACTGTCTCTCACTAACACATCCAACTGTCTCTCACTAACACATCCAACTGTCTCTCACTAACGCATCCAACTGTCTCTCACTAACACATCCACCTGTCTCTCACTAACACATCCAACTGTCTCTCACTAACACATCCAACTGTCTCTCACTAACACATCCAACTGTCTCTCACTAACACATCCAACTGTCTCACTAACACATCCAACTGTTCTCACTAACACATCCAACTGTCTCTCACTAACACATCCAACTGTTCTCACTAACACATCCAACTGTCTCTCACTAACACATCCAACTGTTCTCACTAACACATCCAACTGTCTCACTAACACATCCAACTGTCTCTCACTAACACACCCAACTGTTCTCACTAACACATCCAACTGTTCTCACTAACACATCCAACTGTCTCTCACTAACACATCCAACTGTCTCTCACTAACACATCCAACTGTCTCTCACTAACACATCCAACTGTTCTCACTAACACATCCAACTGTCTCTCACTAACACATCCAACTGTTCTCACTAACACATCCAACTGTCTCTCACTAACACATCCAACTGTCTCTCACTAACACAACACATCCAACTGTCTCTCACTAACACATCCAACTGTCTCTCACTAACACATCCAACTGTCTCTCACTAACACATCCAACTGTCTCTCACTAACACATCCAACTGTCTCTCACTAACACATCCAACTGTCTCACTAACACATCCAACTGTCTCTCACTAACACATCCAACTGTCTCTCACTAACACATCCAACTGTTCTCACTAACACATCCAACTGTTCTCACAACACATCCAACTGTCTCTCACTAACACATCCAACTGTCTCTCACTAACACATCCAACTGTCTCTCGCTAACACATCCAACTGTTCTCACTAACACATCCAACTGTTCTCACTAACACATCCAACTGTCTCTCACTAACACATCCAACTGTTCTCACTAACACATCCAAATGTTCTCACTAACACATCCAACTGTTCTCACTAATACATCCAACTGTCTCTCACTAACACATCCAAATGTTCTCACTAACACATCCAACTGTCTCTCACTAACACATCCAACTGTCTCTCACTAACACATCCAACTGTATTTTTTTTTGTTTACCTACTTTCTATAGAAGCATCTAAGAATGAAGTGACAGTGTGTTATTGGTTTGATTGATTGAATGATTGAACATTTTATTAATGTCCGCCTTGTTTCGAACTGGTTAAGAACGGTTAAGAACTTCATTCTTAGATGCTTCTATAGAAAGTAGGTACCAAAAAAAAAAGTTTCTTTGCCCTATAGGAGGCACATTTTTGTAACCTACTTTCTATAGAAGCAGCTGGGAGGTGCGCTGTTATAAGTGAGCGTGGGTTATTGAATTGATTGATTGATTGATTGCAAATTTGATTAATGTCCGCCTTGTTTCAAACTGGTTAGGCTTAGGCCCTCTTTCGAAGTCGCCCTCTTTCAAAGTTGGTTATGCTTACAGTTTGGAATCAGGGATGGTGGTCTATCGCCCTGCTCTAAAGATAAACTCTAAGCATAACCGACTTCGAAAGAGGGCGACTTCAAAAGAGGGCCTAAGCCTAACCAGTTTGAAACAATGCGGACATTAATACATTTTGCAATCAATCAATTCAATAACCCACGCTCACTTATACACGCGCACTACCAACTGGTATATCAATATCATAGTCAAAGCTTGATCTTATCATTGCCATAGCTTTGACTATGAAATTGATATACCAGACAATGATAAGATCAAGCTTTGACTATGATATTGATATACCAGGCAATGATAAGATCAAGCTTTGACTATGGATGTTTTGTTTGTGGTTCTGCTGCTAAGTCGTCACTCGACAAATTGGATGTTCTCCAGGCCCTGAGACTCTGCTGTTGGGCTTTTAGAACTTCCCCAGTACCTGCGACTCTCATAGAAATTGGGGAAATGCCTTTAATTTCAAGGCGAAATTCAATTAGACCTGCAGTACTGGATCAAGTTATGTGGTTCAAGTCAAGCATTCCTGGCGAGGTGTATGTTGAGAGGGTCATGGGAGTTTGAGGGTCAAACTAAAACCATTCTTTGAAGATATGAATCGGTGCAAGCTGGGGTTCTGTGCCTTACTGGTTAATGCGGGAGGTGGACAGTAATCTGACCTTTTTAGAAGAGGAGGATAAGAGTGGAATCGCTTCTAGTGTAGGGGCCTATCTACAGCAAGAAATGACAACCCATCTAGGTATTTTTACAGATGGATCTAGAGGACAGTAAGAGAGCAGACCTGTGTGGTGTGTACGTGGTGCAGCTGGATCTAGAGGACCGTAGGAGAGCAGGTGTGGTGTGTACGTGGTGCAGCTGGATCTAGAGGACTGTAGGAGAGCAGGTGTGGTGTGTACGTGGTGCAGCTGGATCTAGAGGACAGTAGGAGAGCAGGTGTGGTGTGTACGTGGTGCAGCTGGATCTAGAGGACAGTAGGAGAGCAGGTGTGGTGTGTACGTGGTGCAGCTGGATCTAGAGGACAGTAGGAGAGCAGGTGTGGTGTATACGTGTGTACGGCTCAATACAAACAATTGTTAAGGGGATGCAGACCAGAGAAAGACTTTCGTCTTGTTTACATCAGGGTCCCCCATTTTCAATTCATCATAACATTTATGACTTACATCACATACAGATGTTACATCCAGACATTTATGACATACCACATCTACAAATATACAGTACTGCTTAAGAGTACAACGCCTGTCACATAGACCCTGACGTTGGAAACTCTGATTAAGAGACAGAGTTTCTAAAAAGAGAGTATATACATTTGAGGGGGAAGAAACTGTACATTGGAGGGGGTTGGGTAGGTAGGGGGGGGGGTGGACTGTACATTGGAGGGGGTTGGGTTAGGACATTTACAGGGGCCAGTTTAGAATGGCAGTCTCCCGTAGGTGCTCTTTGAGAGCGGTTTTGAAAAGTGGGTAGTGATTCACATTCCTTTACAGCTGTGGGTAGAGCGTTCCACATTGATGTGGCATAATTGACTAACATGTTTAGTCCCTTGTTTGAGCCGAATCTGGGTTTAACATGATTTGTGGAGCTGCCTCTGGTGTTGTGGTCGTGGTATTCACTGACCTTTGGGAAGTAATTTGACATGTACATGGGTACCTGAGTGCTGTAGTGTATCTTGTAGACCAGGCCCATTGCAAGTTGCTGTACTCTGTTGTCTACTCAAGCCATCCTAGGTTGTCAAAGTGGGCAGGGGTGAGGTGGGTTCTAGGAGTAAGGTTAAGCAGTAGTCAGGGGTCGGCAACCTGCGGCTCCGGAGCCGCATGCGGCTCTTTAGCCAATCAGCTGCGGCTCCCTGGCCAAAAAAATTATAATAATAAATGTAACCCTTTTTTTTATCTCTTATTTTGGAGATCGATGTCATACTGTGACACTGAAATGAAAAAATATTTCATCAACTAAAATATACAGTATGTAACTGACCGCCAAGGGTAAAGATGCCTATCATCTTTATTATCAGTAAGCTTTAATTTACCTTGGTCTAGATGATCAACTTTTCTTTATTAGCTCAGAATACTGAGCTTTCTATTTAAGAAAAGAATATTTCAGTGCCGCTTGTGCATTTTCATTTAGTGTCCACATGGGGGCAGAGCTCGTCTTTTCTATAGTATAAAGGTCACAGCATCCTGTGTGTAACCAATACAGGAAGTAACCCAGAGACAACGTCGGAGCAGACAGCGAACTATATAGAATATAAGGACCTTACTTCAGTAATTAACACCCCTTGGTAAAGCGGAATAAGGTACGTTGAACACTAAAATGTATTATTATTATTATTATTATTGTTGTTGAAGAGGTCTATATTTACGTGTGGTAGACATGTAAAGTGGTGCACTGACTGATTAGCTTCTAATCAAAAGCACCTGCTGCCGAACAAGTAACGTTACTATTTATTATTAGTTTCCTTAAATGCCTTTTATTATGGAAGACGAGTTCACCCTTGATATCTTTAAATTCAAATGTTTGTTTGAACACATTAGGTGCTTTGTTGTGAACAATATTGAGCTGTGAACAATATAACTAATTATGTATGTTTGTGTTTTGACTGTCATAGTTTTCACGGTGCAAACGGAGCAAATGATGCAACCGTCACAACCTGTACAACTACGGTGCAACGACAACTACCAAAGAAAAGCTACAGTGCTGCTATGCTAAAATGCAAAATAAAAATAAAAATAAATAAAAGCACCTGTACGAAACATAACCGCATCTTTATTTCACCACCAAGCCGGGGGGCAGTTACAGTGAAAACTTACCCAACTCTGAAGAGGATCAACAGTGAGTAAGCCATACTCTGAAGAGGATCAACAGTGAGTAAACCCATACTCTGAAGAGGATAAATGTATTATGAAACCTCATTCTGAAGTGGATAAATGTGAAGTAGACCTTACTCTGAAGAGAATAGATGTTCCGAAGAGGATGGATGTATTATGAAGACCTTATTCTGAAGTGGATAAATGTACAATGAAGACCACACTCTGAAGAAAATACATGTATGTTGAAGACCTTACTCCGAAGAAAATACATGTATGTTGAAGACCTCACTCTGAAGAAAATACATGTATGTTGAAGACCTTACTCAGAAGAAAATACATGTATGTTGAAGACCTTACTCTGAAGAAAATACATGTAGGTTGAGGACCTTACGCTGAAGAAAATACATGTATGAAGAGAAGGAAGAATGAACCTACTGAGTTAACCCTATGCTGTCTGGTATCCATCCCAGCAATACCACGGACGTGTGGCAACTCCTGTATATCTAATTACCCTTATGCTGTCTGGTATCCATCCCAGCAATACCACGGACGTGTGGCAACTCCTGTATATTTAATTAATATTATGCTGTCTGGTATCCATCCCAGCAAGTGGAACTCTTAAATACCATCTATTTATTGATATTTTGAGTTTGTGTGATCAAGCACAATGTCGGCCCAAGAAGACGATGCTGGCAACCTCTTGGAGTTGGAACAGAACAGGACAGGTGCTCGCCAAAGAACTCTAACAGAGAAAGGAAAGAAAAATCGTGAGGTGGAGGATAAGAGGAATGAGAAAGCTTTTAACAAAGCTTATCAGAAGTGGAAGAAGATAGCCAAGGAAGCCAGAGGGAAACTAAGAACCTTCTGTCCGGCAGAAGAACTTGAAAGACTAAAACAAGACATTCAAGCAAGTTGTGACCTAGTAAGAAGCTTGTATGAGTCCATTTTACGTAACCATGCCACAACTCCCGAGATCGCAAATAAAATGGACGCCTGTATTCATCTGACGACAGACACCCAAGAGCTTGTGTGTAGACAGCTGGAAACAAAAGAAGAAGATTTTAATGAAAGACTTGAGAAGGAGAGGGTGAGAATAGCTCTGAACAAAGAGGAGTACAGGTCTGTATATGGACACACAAATACTGAAACAATTCACTCTCAACGTTCCAAGGCATCAAACAGGCGGAGGGAAGCTGAACTCGCGGCTAAAGTAGAAGAGGTGAAGGCCATTCAAGTGATCCAGGCTCAGCAAACCAGTCTCCTCCAACTAGAGGGGGAAGAGGCAGCCATGCTGGTGGAAATGGAGAAGATGAAGGTGGAGAGTCGACGTAAGCTGGAGGAGGAGAGGATGAAGCTACAGCAGCTACAAGCAGAGAAGGAAGTCCAGGTAGCAGCAGCCCGAGTGAGGGCATACAGTTCTGGAAGTGACCTAGACAACGAAGAAGAAGAAGTCACTGACCATGAAATAAATACTGCTCACCAAAATCCTGAATATAGTGCTCCGCTACATCCTACATCATTCCAACGTCAAGCATCTCCCAGCGCGACTGCAAACCAAGAGGCCTTCAGTCTAGCCGAAGCAATCACAAGTGCATTAAGCATGAATCGCCTACCTACACCAGAACCAACAATATTCAACGGTGACCCTATGAAATTTGTTGATTGGAAAATGACCTTCATGACCCTGATACACCGAAAGCCTCTCCCAACAAGTGATAAGATGTTTTATCTGAAAATGTACCTTACTGGAGAAGCTCGTAAGTCTGTGGAAGTATTCTTTTACAGAGACTCCGAAGAAGCATATAAAGGTGCCTGGAGAGTGTTGGAAGAAAGGTATGGGAACCCCCTCATTATACCAAGGGCGTTCAGAGACAAGCTAATGAGATGGCCTAAGATAAACACAAACGATCCTCTGGCGCTCCGAGAGTTTGCAGACTTCCTACAGGGATGCACAGAGGCAATTCCACATGTCCGAGGGCTGGACATCTTGAATGACTGTGAAGATAACCACAAACTGCTCAAGAAACTACCTGAGTGGATTGTGCGAATATGGAGCAGGATCATCGTAGAAGAGCTAGATAAATCAGGAAGCTATCCAAGTCTTGCACACTTTTCAAAGTTTCTGAACAAAGAGGCACGAATAGCTTGTAACCCCATCGCCACCCCACTACTGTTGAACTCCAGAGCCTCAGATGAAAGGTTTCCCAAGAGAGCCAGAGTGTTGAATACAAGCACTCACATAAAGAGCAACATCGTGGAGACCCAGTATTCACCCTATAGAGCCAGACCACCTTGCCCAATCTGCAAGAATGAGAATCATGGCATTGCTACATGCACTAACTTCGCATCAAGGTCTATAGAGGATAAGAGAACGCACATCTACCAAAATCACCTCTGCTTTGGATGTCTGAGGAAGGGACACTCCAGCAAGGACTGTAAACGACGACATACCTGCAACACCTGCAACCGTCGTCATCCAACGTGTCTGCACGAAGAGAGGTCACAAGCACCAGAGACAACCCAGAGTGGCACATCTACTGCAAACTACCGGAGCCAAGAAGTCCGCAGAGTCGTGTCTCACACTACAACCCGATGTGCTTCTGCCACCTCAAGCATTGTCCCAGTCCTTGTGTCTTCAGTTCAAGAGCCAAAGATAACGGTGCTCACTTACGCACTACTTGACACACAGAGTGATACAACGTTTATCTTAGAGGACCTGCTTAAGGAGTTAAGTGTGGAAAGTCAACCTGTGAAGCTGAGACTCAGTACAATGACTGCTGTAAATACAGTTATAACCAGCAAGAGTGTCAGCGGCCTACAAATCAGAGGACTCCATTCTGCAAACAACATCAGAGTGCCACAAGCCTACACTCGTAGCTTCATCCCAGTAGACAAATCCTACATTCCTACTGGTAAAACAGCGCTACAGTGGCCTCACCTCAAGCATCTCGTAAACAAGTTACCATCACTTATAGACTGTGAATGTTAATAGGGTGTGATTGTCCCTCAGCGCTAGCTCCACTCGAAGTCATCACAGGCTGTGAAAACGAACCTTTTGCACAGCGGACAGAGCTTGGCTGGAGCATAATAGGCTCATCTAACCCTCATCTGGACCGACAAGGGAGCCAGAGCTTTGTACATAGAGTGTCAGTAAAAGAAATACCAGCCCCGTCTACAACAGATGTCCTTAAAGTACTTGAGTCGGACTTCTCTGAAAAGAACTACGAGGACAAGTACGTGTCTCAAGAAGATGTTCACTTCATACAATTCCTCAGTGAGAACATCAGACAGAAAGAAGATGGACACTACGAGATGCCTCTACCTTTTAAGGGTAGCAGCCCACCATCCCTACCAAACAACAAGAGACTAGCTACAGTCCGCCTCCAGTCTCTAAAGAAGAAGCTAAAGACGGATAAAGAGTATCACGAACGCTATAAGGCTTTCATGAAAGACATCATCGAGAAAGGTGACTCAGAACTTGACCATACCACTTCATATGGAGAGACTGCTTGGTACCTTCCTCATCACGGCATTTACCACCCTCAAAAGCCTGGCATCGAGGCACAAAAGTTGTGCAAACGGGGAGGCCTACGCCTCCACAAATTCAACTCTAACCACAAAGACGTCCTCGACTGTGTGAAACCCTCAGAAAGAGCCACAATCACTGACCATCTCGAACTTAAGCTGGAAGCGACCCCAACTGAGCATGCACTTGGCCTTCAGTGGTCTATAGACAACGACACCTTCAGCTTCAATGTCAACATGAAAGACCAGCCTTCAACTCGTCGAGGAATCCTCTCCATCGTCGCCTCTCTTTATGACCCACTCGGGTTTGTTGCTCCATTCACCCTAAGCGGAAAACGCATACTCCAAGAACTATGCCGCAGAGGCATAAGGTGGGATGATCCACTGCCAGATGACCTAAAGCCACGGTGGGAGGAGTGGAAGATCGGGCTATATAACTTAAAGGAATTCACGATCCCTAGATGCTACCACCCACATGACTTCGGCAACATCATCAAGACGGAACTGCATCACTTTGCTAATGCCAGCAGCATGGGGTATGGCGCTTGTTCCTACCTCAGGTACAAAAATGACAAAGATACAGTACACTCCAGTCTTGTGATGGCCAAAGCAAGAGTAGCACCCACAAAGGTCTCAAGCATCCCACGACTCGAGCTCTCAGCGGCAGTGGTCGCAACCAAATTGAGTGTGTTGCTGAAAAGAGAACTGCAGATGAAGATCGATGAAGAATTCTTCTGGACAGATTCTCAAGTAGTTCTGGACTACATCAATAATGAGGCAAGAAGGTTCCATGTGTTCGTCGCGAACAGAGTCCAACTGATAAGAGAAAACACTGACCCAAGTAAATGGCACTATATCGAAACAGTGGAGAACCCGGCAGATCATGCCTCCAGAGGCCTTCAAGCATCTCACATTCCTTCAACAAACTGGATGTCAGGTCCTACATTTCTCTGGGAGCAAGAAGTACATCCCAAACTGAACCCTTTCGCAGACCTACTCGTCGGCGATCCTGAGGTTAAGGCTGTCCAAGCTTTCACAACCAAAGTTAACAATTGTACAGACATTCTAATTCGCCTAAATCAGATCTCTTCATGGTCAAAGATCCTGAAAGTAGTTGCAAGAATCAAGAGGCTGGGATCGGGAAAAGTACACAACACCAAACCATCTCGTCATGATGAAGTCTAAAATCGCTCTTCCACCCCCTGGGAGATTTGTTAAAGAGGACATGTATGCAACCAAGAGATGGCGCAGAGTCCAGTACCTAATCAAACAATTCTGGAGCCGCTGGAAGAAGGAATACCTCCTGAACATTTCCACACGTCAGAAGTGGCACGTACCACGGCGTAACCTCAAGGTGAACGACATAGTCATCCTCAAGGACAGTAACCTGCCAAGAAGCCAGTGGCAACTATGTCGAGTCGTCGAAGCCACTCAAGAGAGCGACGGTCTAGTACGTCGAGTAAAAATACAGACTGGGGAGCGAAAAGATCACTCTACCAGACCTTCAGTCCTCGAGCGACCGATCCAGAAATTGGTACTCCTCCTCGAGAGTAATTAGTATAGAGACACTTGAGTTGTACTATTTTGATCTGTTATGTGAAATCTAAAAAGAAATCCTGTATGACTAAATTAATTGTTTCTAAATTGTGCTTATCCGTCATAGCAGGATTTGGTGGGAGTGTAACTGACCGCCAAGGGTAAAGATGCCTATCATCTTTATTATCAGTAAGCTTTAATTTACCTTGGTCTAGAATCTAGATGATCAACTTTTCTTTATTAGCTCAGAATACTGAGCTTTCTATTTAAGAAAAGAATATTTCAGTGCCGCTTGTGCTTTTTCATTTAGTGTCCACATGGGGGCAGAGCTTGTCTTTTCTATAGTATAAAGGTCACAGCATCCTGTGTGTAACCAATACAGGAAGTAACCCAGAGACAACGTCGGAGCAGACAGCGAACTATATAGAATATAAGGACCTTACTTCAGTAATTAACACCCCTTGGTAAAGCAGAATAAGGTACGTTGAACACTAAAATGTATTATTATTATTATTGTTGTTGAAGAGGTCTATATTTACGTGTGGTAGACATGTAAAGTGGTGCACTGACTGATTAGGTTCTAATCAAAAGCACCTGCTGCCAAACAAGTAACGTTACTATTTATTATTAGTTTCCTTAAATGCCTTTTATTATGGAAGACGAGTTCACCCTTGATATCTTTAAATTCAAATGTTTGTTTGAACACATTAGGTGCTTTGTTGTGAACAATATTGAGCTGTGAACAATATAACTAATTATGTATGTTTGTGTTTTGACTGTCATAGTTTTCACGGTGCAAACGGTGCAAACGGAGCAAATGATGCAACCGTCACAACCTGTACAACTACGGTGCAAAATGCAAAAGAAAAATAAAAATAAATAAAAGCACCTGTACGAAACATAACCGCATCTTTATTTCACCACCAAGCCGGGGGGCAGTTACACAGTACGTCACACCCCACGCCTCTCCCTGCCGTCTGCAAGTGGCTAATCTTGAGTTTCCGACCCCCCAGTAAGCTAACCATGGATAAATCCAAAAAAAGGAAAGTGTGAGGAAAATAGAGGGTTTAATTCAGTGTGGACAGATTCATTTGCTTTCACGACTAACGATGCAGGTTACCTGTATGCCTGATATGTGGTGAGAAATTTGCAAACAACAAAAACATTTATTTTTATTTTATAGATTTTCCACAAATAAGGGAAGGACTCAAATATACCTGCATAGTTCAGGGTTTTATTTCAAAGTAGGTCTACAAATGCCAGTGTTTTTTCTCCTCTTCTGTGTTTTATTTCAAAGTAGGTCTACACATTAGGGATGCACTGGAAATGGTTTATCGGCCGAAAATGGTTAAAAAAGGCACTTTCGGCTTTCGGCCGAAAGGGTTTTAGCACTGAAAATATATCACTGAATGTCAAAGAACAGGGTTACGTTCGTAACCTGCCTAACGTGTTGTTGTGATGATGTAATCAAAACGCGGCTTCAGTCATTACATGCGCAACGTGAGCTCTTCAGTCCTGCGTTCTGCAGCCTGTGATAACTCCTCTTGGGACTCGCGCTGTTTCTATGTAAACTCTGCAAGCAACTTGTCCTATAAATGCGTTTTTAACATGCTTTATATCCTCGCCATTACTATATGCCTGTCGCGGTTAAAAACCTTTTTAACTAACGTTAGCGTTAAGCTAGCTAACAAGCTTCCATTCCTCACCCTCACCAGTCTCTCTTAACACTTTGAGTGCCAACGACGAGATTTCTCATTAGTTCATGCCAACCGTTGAGTGCCTGAGAGACGAGAGATCTCGTTTTTGATCGTTATTTTTTTTATTATCGATTTCCATTCATTTTTCATCAATCTAGCCTCACGTTACCAGTGGGGATCTGTCTGAACTCGAACAGGGAAAATACCGCCCCCTATCGTATCTCCGGATGGTACTGCACCCCATTGGATTGAATGAAAAGCATGGAGAAAAAAAAGTCCTGCTTCCACATTTTACTTGTCAGACAAGTAATCGGAGACGATCCAATCGCCCACCACCAGAACAGCGGAAAATGTGTGTTTCCAGTACCCAGCGTTGGATCAATAAACGCGATCGATATTTGGAATGGCGATCAGGACTTGGTATAATCTTTTTGGAGAACATCTGATCTGAGGTAAGGAATCTATTTTACCAGTCTTGGGATACTCAGAGCTATTTTCACGTATATATCAGCGTGTGCCATATGTGTGTGTGCGATCAGGAAATAAGATAATCCATTTTTCAGCCCGCTTCTATAGCGTGCATAAGTACATATACTATCGATAATCTAGCATTTATTTGAAAACAATTCATAAATAGGCCAAAAAATTACAACGTGTTTTGTGTATTCCAGTAAAGGGCGATTATCACCGAATATTCAGACATTTTCTGAAACTTTCAAGAAACAAGCGTTTTTCAAAATGGTATAAAACGGAAATGAACCTATTAAAAAAAACAATCCGTTTCGACAATGTTGACTGCAAACAAGTCATTGATAAGCGACGGCCATATTAGACACAGCCATAATTTAAGATATAGTTTATGCGTTCGCAAATATGAGAGCTCTGTCATTGAAGTGGGTGGTGGCACGCAACAGGGTTCCGGGGCACCGGACCCGTGGCACTCAAAGTGTTAAGCTACGTCATCCCCCGCTAAGAGTCACGGGAGATGTAGTAAATACAACAGTCCTTCCATGTAGGCTAGAACACCGTGAATTATGACAGTAGTTCAAGTTTCTTTATTAGTTGTCATACAAAAATACAGAGTACTTTTATATAAAATGCTTACTGTAGCCACTACAGTAACATAATTAAGTCTGCTATAAGCTATTCTCCCTCTCGTGTGTGCAGATCTTTATGCAGTTTTAAAGCACCTTGGCTTTGTTCTGAATGCACTTTGTTGTAGTTATCCTACAGATAAAAGAAATGTTTAAATTGTACAATCTTTCAGCAGTTAGTCTGGAATTAAGGTATGCATTCAAAAGTACTAAATAAAAGTTTTATGGACCCATAATAGTGATTATTAATATTATTTAAGTTAAGTTTTGTCATAATCAGGTAGCTGAACAAAAACAAATACATTATATATATATTTCTATTAATCATTTTCGGCCTCTTGGCATTCGGTTTTCGGCCAACTGTTTCCTGTGTACAGTGTAAAATGTGTGTGTGTCCCCTACCCAACCCCCCCCCCCCCCCCCCCCCCCCCCCCCCCCCCACCTCCACCTCCAATGTACAGCCCTCACCCAACCCACCCAACCCCACCAACCTCCTCCAATGTACAGTTTCTACGCCAAATGTATATACACTCCTTTTCTGGACACTTTTGTATCACAAACAGTACTGTATTTGCAAATCTGATATGTCATAAATGTATAGATGTAGCAGTACTGTCTATCTGTATGTCATGTATGTCATATATGTTATGATGAATTGAAAATGGGGGACCCTGATGTAAACAAGACGAAAGTCTTTCTCTGGTCTGCATCCCCTTAACAATTGTATGTATTGAGATGTACTGTACTGTACCCATTCTGCAATCTGTTAATAAACTTTTCAATCAATCAATCAATCAATCCTATTTTCGGTATCGGTTTCGGCCAAGAATTTCCCATTCGGTGCATCCCTACTACACATGGTAGTCTTTTTTCAAAGTGGACTACTTTTTATTTTATAAATGTTCCACAAATAAGGGAAGGACTCAAATATACCTGAATAGTTCAGGGTTTTATTTCAAAGTCGGTCTACAGACACCAACATCTTCTGTGTTTTATTTAAAAATAGGTCTACACAGCCAGTCTTTTTTCTCCTCTTCATACGAGTTCTAGGTTTTCCTTTGTTATTATAACAGGTAAAAACAGCAATAACATTTTTCTTTTCATTGCTTTATAATTCCATTAACAACAACACAACAAACTGTGTGCTATTAGTATAAAGTATAATAAATCGCTAATTACTTTGGGTATGCAATTGTTAGGCGTTTTATGTGGGGTATGCTTGGGGATAACTATAATATAAAATGTTATACACTGTTATCTTAATTTTAATTTGACAGTCACTATCTATCATCCAACATGTAAAAAATAGTTAATTTTTTCATGTATACGTTGGCGTGTTATCCCGTGGTTCGGGCTAATTCCTGGAAGCTGAGTTATGGAGCGCTATGTGCATTTTGAGAAAGTCGTTTGCCTTGCTCGCCTGGACACGATATTATTTCCAAATCAAAGGTATATAATAGGTATTATGTTTCATCATGAAAGCATCAAAGGGGGGGGTCGTTTTGTGATGCTCTGATCATCAGCAACGGCATACGTTTTGAACACTACATACCAGGGCTGTACAGTGCGACGAGGGCATCGCATATTGCGCCCGAATTTTACCTGTGCGAGTAGAAAAAAATATTTGGGGGCACCTTTGCGAGTACTGATTTCAACCCTCTCATTCGCATTCACTCCTTTTTTTCAGAGGAATTTAAACGTTGCAAATCTTGTTAGCAATTTTTTATATCTCTCCTCCCTCTGTCTCTCTCCGTCTGGCGTCTGCCCGAGGAGCGGGCTGTTAGTTACACACTAAAACGCTCACACTCACACATGCATACGGGTACTTGAGAGGTGCAGCTGTCTGTGCTGAAGCAGAGCAGAGCTCCATAGCGGAGAAAACGAAACGTTCGAAAAAT
The DNA here is from genome assembly GCF_963971535.1 of Notolepis coatsorum. NCBI lineage: Eukaryota > Metazoa > Chordata > Actinopteri > Aulopiformes > Paralepididae > Notolepis > Notolepis coatsorum. Next base: position 163,432,411 of record NC_140171.1, on the reverse strand, counting down.
GCATGCATAGCGCGACCAGTGTAACGTTAAAACCTGTTAAGCATTAAGGTCCCCCTGCTTTTCTTTATCATAAATCAATCAATAGAGACCGTATTAGATCCCCAATTATCATATCATGGGGTATCATTGGAAAGCCACACTCATTGGCTACAACCCTGTGCAAAGACTTTCGAGATCGCCAAATGATTGTCGGAGCTAGAGCCCCGGGAGTCGGGGGTGGTAATGTGTACTTTTGCGTACGCCTCACATATCGGCATGTAACTCGAGAACCGCTCAACGGATTTTGTCACCTGAAAGGGCAATCGACAGGCAACAAATAGGGCTTTAATTCTATCTATATATTGTATTAAAATAAATGCACACCCGAGCCACTAGAGGTCGGCAAAGAATCGTCCACATGTGGGCCCTTGGATGTTAAGAGGTCAATGTTTTTAAATATATATATCTTTTTTGTAGCCAAGAGTAAAGACCATAACCCTATCAAAAACAGTAGTCAAAGTGTATATTTTCATTTTTACCGATGTTTTATACGATTTATCAGAAATACAAAGTTATCGAAAATGCTAATTATCGTAAAAAAACGCAAGGAAATGACTAAATCCAGATTCAACCCTGCCATTGGAAAGAGGAGCATTATGATTTGGCCATAATAAGGTCAAGTTCAAGGTCAAATATGAATTTATAATTAAAATTGATTATCATTAATTACTGTATCTACAAATCCTTCTGTTTAATCATCTTCCCGCAGTTCATTTGGTTAAAATTAAAATTAGTACACATGATCTCAATAAGGTGGTGAATGAGCTCAGTGAGCATTATCTCCTACCCGTATCAATTTTTGATCAAAGATGCTAAAATCATAAATCATAATTTATATTCTCCTTTTCTTCATTACAATTTACTCAAGCCTAGTAACAGACACAATATTTCTGACACTGGAAATACATACCCCCAGGTCCCTAGATGTTCCTAGATACCAAGAACATGCAAATTGACCTTGCAGAAGTGCAATCTTCCATTTACTTAGGCATGTACCTTTAGGCGAAATACGGCTTACAGCTTATCAGGTTAAGTAACTTGTGTTCCGCGGGGAAAGACCGTTCATCACTGCATACAACTTGGTTTAATCCAAATATCCATTCAGAAACTTTGTATTATGAAATAATTCTGGGATGTCTGTCTGACTATTTCCATATGCCTTGTTTGGTGCGAGTTCAGCTGACACTGTTGACACGCCCACTACGCAAAGCGTGTGCTCTCACACACACACACGTCACACACACACACTGCGTCCACTCAACTCATGGAAATACAGCATCACACCGCTTCCTGACAGCCAGCGAGCGAGCGAACTGGAGACGAAATCGCACGCGACACTGTCCTATTATGACGCACCGCGTGTCCGAGTGTGTCTGTGTGTGTGTTACCTGGAAGCACAGGGGCAAAGCAACCTGCGATTCTCGACCAATAAAAAGTGTTTAGGGGCGGGACTCGGCCGCGTAATTCACTCAACTAGAGACACAGCGAGCGAATATTTGAGGGGTGAACGACATCGCTGCTCAGTTCGCTGTCGCTCGCGGCAGGTCAGGATAGTCTGATTGAAACGAATACATTTTAATCACTTTTTCTCGCTCGCGTCGCTCTATATCAGGACGGGGTGTCAGGCTATTGTTCTAAAAGTATCTCTACTAATAAATTGGAGTATTGAACCGTTTTTAACAGCTGAGTATTGGGTGGGACATACTGATTTAAGAACTTTCTAAATAAAATAGAAAGTCCCAAAATAGTTAATTTATCTGGCTGCTTGTATAAATTGATCAAAAAGTAGCCATGTGCAGTTATATAAAAGAATAATAAAGCAATGTCGATTCTGTTCCTAATAATAAAAAAAAAGATTCTTGCAAAATAATCAAAAAGAACCGATAAGAGTATCGATAAAGTACCCAACCGTTAAGCAGTATCGATAAGAGTAACGATACCCATCCCTAATGAACACTGTTAATACACTGTTATCAATGAAAGAAGAAATGTTTGCAGCTGTGGTAATACTTCAGTTGGTTCATTATAAAAGATACAACCCTGAAAAACAAAAGCACTTAAATGTTAAATAAAAGGACCACAAGGAGGCAGGAGGAACATATTTTTTTGCCTTATAATGGTAACATTTTTATTTAAAAAAGTGCCCCTAAAAAGGATTCTGTGCCCCTAGTGAAAAAGCTTAGCGTACAGCCCTGCATACGTTGATCGTTGCGATCAATGTGAAATCATTGTAGGATCGAAGTAGGATTGATGTCATATTGTCCTTACCTTTGCTAGGAGTTATTCCAAAATTAATATTCCAATTGTCTGATCGCGATTTCCAGTATTGATGTCCATCGGGTCCCTGACATGAAATGGCACAAAATATGCATCAAGTGTGCTGGATGCGTTCCAAGTTGCTCGAATGAAGCGTTTCATTTGCCGGGGTCCAAATTATCCACCCGGACCATATAAAATGTAACACACAGTGTGAAATAAGGTTTCAAAGAGTAGGCGATGGCTTGGGCGGTATGACGGTATTACGGTATACCAGGGTATTTTGAAATCCCATCGGTATGATTTTCAATACCGTGACGTCACAGACTGTGCGCCAAATCACAGATGCGTTGCTTGTAGTACACAGCACGTGCCAGCAGAGTGCAGGGCAGTCTGTCTTTCCCTCTCTCAGTCAGAGCTCACGCGCGTGTTCCTGTGGGTCTTTCATCTCTCATGTGTGTTAATCTGCACGACAAATAAAGACTTATTCTTCTATAGAATGCGGTTATGGACCGGTGGCCGTCCGTTTATTAACACTTTGGTCGCCAGGCTTATATTCATAATAAACCATCCCACGCCAGCTCTATTTGTCTATGGAGAAGTTCCCCTTCTTTGCAGGGCTATAACTTTTTAAATTGTATTGCTAAATTGACATTACTATGGCCCATTCAACGTCAAGTATCTATTGTTCAGGGTGTAGCAACGTTATACTTTTTCATTCACATATTCATACTAAAATACGGTCTAAAGTATAAGTATGTTTTTATCGTTTTCTGCAGCATTCTCCAGAACGTGATTTATAGCCCTAAATGCATTATATTGATGATCAAATACAGTTTGATAGCGATCTGCGCGAGATAAAAAAATTCAAATGGACGTGCTTCTAGAAGTTACTACTTATCATCTGATGTTGACCGGATGGGGGGGGGGGGGTCGTTTATAATTCCGTGGCCAACGTTAGATGATTCATCTAGTGTGGGTGATATGATCATTAGAGCAGTTTGTATCGAACACGTTAAAAAATAACGCTGAAACTTACCGTAGCTTCCTCGTACCGTTGGGCGATGAGCGTGGAGCAGAAATATTCCTATTATGGGATATTGAAATATGCGATCCATCTCCAGGTTGTATAATAGTATATACGTCCAAATCATGTTGTTTATCGAGTTATTGGTAACGGATTGCTATCCATTGTGTCTAGCTCGAGTCCCGGGACTATTAGCGAGTGATCGGACCGAATTGGAATGAGCACCAGTTTCCGGTTTCCGGTTTGAGCGATCCACCGATCGGCCACCAGATGGCGCTCTTGAACCGTTGGAGAGTTGAGAGGGGATCAACAGTAGATCTCAAGTCTCCGGGGGAGAAATATGATTGCGATCACAGATTTTTGAAATATTGATCTCAATGACGTGGTACGGCGTCTTTGGCAGAATGAGCATGGCGGGGAATGACGTGTTAAGGCGTTTTTGGCGACCAAAGTGTTTGGTCGAATGGACCATGGGTCCACTTCCAGACATTGGATGATTGTGGATTCGGGTATCGGAGTGTTTTTCTAACGTTTTGAAAGTACGGATTCGTGCGTGAATGTGGACCCGGGAACATGTTGTTTGGGTAAGTAAGTTATGTTATGGTTAAGCGTATGGAAGATGAACGTATGAGTTATGAATGCCGGGAGTGTATGTTTGGTAAACCGTTCCAGTTCGACTGTGTGTGTGCGTATTGGCTTCGGTGATTCACTACAGGGGTTTAACGGCTTAAGCTGGGTTTTGATGATCAGTTAATCAATGCAGATAAAATGTTGTGTCTTTATGTGTAGTTGTGTACTACTGTCGTGAGTTTGTGAGTCACATTGGTCTAATTTCAGCCTCCGTTATACGTTATTTGTTCCGTATGACTCGTTTCATATCTGTGTGTCTCGAATGTGCGCGCTGTGCAATTTGTTTTACGTTGGTAACGCGGGTCGCTAAGGAATTTAGGTTTGACGTTGAAGAAAGTGCACTTTTAGGTTGAAAGAACGGCCCTAATGTCAACGTGTTTCAATATAAGCGTCTTGTATCATTGAGATACCACAGCACAGTTATGCTGTGGATGTAAATTAACGTGTGCTTGCTTATTTAGAAACAATGCAAGATAACGAGACCTTTCATTATAACATCTTGCAACTGGTTATGACTAAGATATCAAGTATTTACTCCCGGAAAATCTATATGCAGGGCCGCCTCAGGGGGTGTGCGAGCAGTGCGGTCGCACAGGGCCTCGCGGGAAGGGGGGCCTCGCACAAAAAAAAATAAAAAATTTTGCGAGGCCCCCCTTCCCGCGAGGCCCTTTTTCATCACGGACCTAAAATCTAGTTTTGCTTATATGCTTATATATTTCACATTAGACACGTTTGTAGAATGTTCCTGGCTCTGCGGCTCTGCACTATTCTCTATTGGAGCTCTGGGGCTCTGCAGCAGACATACTATTGGTTTCAAGAAGGGAGGGGTTACATCATGTGTACACCGGCGTGTGTCAGCTGCGTTTGACTATTTCGCGCGTGCAGCTTTGGAGGTTATGCTTAGTTATGCCAGCCAAAACGAAGAGGACGGTCATTCGGCAGATGGACTGAAGATGAAAGTTGTTGCATGTTAGACAGTTCAGTCAGGCTAGCCATCCCGGCTAAAGGCAGGGACAGCTAGTTAGCTTTAGCTACGTTATAATATTGAGTGCTAACGTGTGGTTCAGTCGGGATAGCCATGATGATGTCGGCTAGTAGCTAGCTTAGCTAAAGGCTAACTAGCGTTAGCTAACCTAGAGAGAGCGCGTGCAGCATTGTTATGCCAAGATGAAGAGGACGGTCATTCGGCAGATGAACTTCGTCAACTCCACGCGGTTGTCTCCATCCTCTTGGACGTTTGGTGAGTTTTTAATGCACTCTATTCTATTCCCGCCGTGGATATATCTCTCTCTCTCTCGGGAGCCAAACGGGCCGGCTAGCTGTTGTAGTAGCTAACGGTGTGTGGCCTGGTGTCAGCACCTGGTGCGAGGGAGGTGAGCTTGGTGTTTCATTATGAGAATATCTCCATGCTCAAGTCGGCTATAGTCCGCGAGGGACTTGTTGCCGGCACCGCTATGGTAAACACCACTCTGTAGTGGGACGTGTATTGCCTTCTTTTTCCCTTCCCTCTTCGGATGAGAAGAGGAAAACACAGCGGCTGTCTGAAGTGTTGGCCTGTATTGCTTTTCTCACGTTGTACAGTTTTTCAGTGGTAGCCGCATAGCTTGCTTCTGCGTTAGCTAGTGGTTAGCGATAGCCGGGTTGAGCTAACTGTTAGCCAGTTAGCTGTTTAGCTACGACGTTAGCTGCTTGTTTTCGCTCGGCTGGGAACGTTAGCTTGATACTATCAGTTAGCCTAGAGTTAGCTGTTAGCTTGTGCTACGACCATTGACATTAGCCGTGAGAATAGCAGGCCCTGGCACTCTGACTACGACATCATCTTTGACAGAAGATGTAGTCGGGCCTGCACCATGACAAGGCTGCGGCCATAGCTTCTTTTTGTCCCGCCAGCGAGAGGCCTTTCGTCAACGTGGAGACCTGTGTTGCGGCCTTTCGCCCTGCGTTCCTTGGTGCAGGTAAGATGTCCATTGGACATTACCCCACTCTTCCTTCCTTCCCCTCCCGAATGTTTTGTTAATAATGATGTTTTTTTCCAGGCAAAACATATGTTACTTCACAACATTTGGAGATACAACATGTGCTGTGTGTGTATTGTCTTGGTCGTTTGTGTAGCTTGGGTAGCGTTGGCCAAAGCTGTGTGTGGCCTGGTGTCAGTACCTGGCTACTCTATTTGCAGTTAGCCTATTTAGCTGATGTCGGCCATTGGCTCCTTGCTACTTTGTTTTCTCTGGTATATACCCTCTTCTCTTTGGATTTAAGTGTTGATCTTTGTCCTTTTGGATCTATGTATATTCATGTTGCCTTTGTGAAGTTATCTTTTCCTTCTGTTTTGTTCTTCCATTAAAAGTTGAATATCCTTTAGGGGCTCATCTTTGCTTATCTCTCTCATACATGCTCTCTCTCTAACACACACACACAGACATGCTCTCTCTCTCTAACACACAAACACACATGCTCTCTCTCTCTCTCTCTCTTTCTAACACACAGACATGCTCTATATCTCTCTCTAACACACAAAATGACATGCTCTCTCTCTATATATTTCTCTCTCTTTCTAACACATATACATGCTCTCTCTCTAACACACACACACACACAGACATGCTCTCTCTCTATCTCTCTCTCTGGCCTTGCTCTGGTGGAGGGTCAGGGGCATTGCCGGGTCTGTGCAGCGATAACACTGTATATTGACTGTAGAACGGGAGCTCTCTCTCGCTTGCTATATGTTGACTGTATCATGCCCAGCCTCGGGCAGCGCTATTATTTAAGAATATGTTGACTGTATGAAAAAAAATATATATATATATATTTTTTTTTTTTTACCTTTTAGGGGGGGGGGGGGGGGGGCTCGTGTTTAAATCTCGCACAGGGCCTCTCATTTCTCCCAGGCGGCCCTGTCTGTATGTATGGTGATAACGAGTATATTGTTAACTTAGCTCCAATGATAACACAGAGGTCTGTGAGAGTGTATAGAATATTAAAAAGGTATACTCGTTATTGGCGGTCAAGCGATGGCGGCCAATAACGAGTATACTCGTGATTGGCGCAGAAAGTGTTATTGCAGCTTTCTTTTGATGCTCTTCAGGAGGCCCTTGTTAATCTTGAATTAGTTCTTAAGGTGAGTTAATAAATTCACTCTGAAAATCTGCTCCACTCTGATAAACTGACTCTTTGATCAGAGCGTCCAGTGTGCACAACTCGAGTGTGTTTGCTCTGACACACTGAAAGCCAATTTACCTTAAAACAAGTTTAATTTAGCTAACGCCATTATGCATCGGAGCTGTGGTTTCGCTGTGATCAACATGGCTGCCGCTAACAAGTAGGGGTGGAACGGTTCACAAAATACACGGTTCGGTTCATATCACGGTTTTGTGGTGAAGGTTTTCGGTTCGGTTCGATATACATTGTTTTTTATTTATTTTTTATTTAACACTCAAAATGTAAACATGCTTCTCATTTATTTGAAAGAAAAAAAAGAGTTTACAGCGGTTTGCCTTAAATAATGTTTGGCACACAAAGACCGAACTGACTGAAAAATATAGGCTACATTTGTCAAAGTATTAACTTGGTGCAAACAAACAATAATTGTCAGTTCTTAATGGAAAGATTAGTTTTCCGCTTGAAATTAGTGCAGTATTTGAAATACAATGAAAGGAATATGGCTGGATTTCTTATCAAAAGGAAAAGTGTCACTGTGTTATTTAAAATAAATAAACAAACAAATTAGAAGGCCATCAATATAGAATGCAGCATAAAGCAAACTAACACACACACACACACTGTAGGTCTACTGTTTCAAAACAACACTACTCTGTTCATTCTATTTTTAAAATAGGTACATTGTCTGTCTACATTTATTTAGACTAACATTATTTAAATATTGAGTGCAACACAGTAATTGTGAAGCGGTGGTGGATTAACGTAATTCACACACGGAACTGTCTTTGGGTTTGGGGTCCGCACGGACATTTAGCGTGTGGTACCTTTGTTCTCGACTCTACCTACAGTGGAAGTTGAGTTGAGTCGAATCGAGTTGATACCATGCAGTGGGAAAGTGGCAATAGTCCCGGTTGGAGTTAGTAAATACAATGTTAGCCTTCTTGGATGTTGAATAAACGTCATTGTCTTTCGACACCCCGCCTCAGACTACCATTTTATCCTCTGCTAGCTACGGTAACATTTCATTGATGTCTGATAATGATTTCACTGGCTGTATTGGAGCTGGCGGGCTACCAACGTGCGTTGTACTTGTAGCGTCACAAACCGTGCGAACGTAATGGCAAGATGTAGGCCTATGTAATGTTAATGCCAAATGTTAAGTCGTAATGAAGATTGATTTATATTGCACTTGCCATTTCCATGGACTTTCTATGAACTGACAGCACCTGCTGCTGCAGCCAGCAGCGGGCGCTTCACCTCTCCGTGCCAAATGAAAACTTATTTTTTTTGCATCCCCTGAACCGAACAATACCCACACGCCCCGGACCGTGGAGGTCGTGCCGAACGGTGTACGGTTCGAATGCATACCGTTCCACCCCTACTAACAAGCAAATCTTTCTATTTTAAGGAATGTTCTGTAGGATATGTCTGCAACATAAGAAGCCAGCTACTAGGGGTAGCTGTTAGTGTGAAATAACAAGAGGGGAGACTAGAGCGTGTGCTCTATCAACTGTGCGTCTGTATTGCAACCAATAGCATGGGCATCATATAGGTTACATCCTGGTCCCTGCTGGACGTACCACCTGAACACACCACTGTGGAGGGTTATATAAAAATCCTAGGTTGATTTGATTTTGTATACATTTTAAGGCTCAAGGAGCTGATTGACTGTCTAGTGCCTACCTCAAAGACTTTTCTCTTATTTTGCACATTTTAAGTAAATATTTGATTGAAATTGAAGTTTTATCTGGTGATTATTTGAGTGATTGTTTCATATTTAGGTTATATAGGATGCCAAGTCTACATCATTTTGGTTGTTTATAGCACAATAACATCTGATTTAATGTGATGGAAGAAGTTAAATGATAATTTCGAGTAAATATTTAATTTACCACAGCCGCATAAGATGCTGGAAAAGCTTGAAAAGGCACCTTGAAAATGCTTGAAAAGTGCTTCAATTTTGCTTTGGAAAAGGTGTAAGAACCCTGCAAATTGCATGTGTCCGGATGGCAGAATTCAGTACTGTATCTACAAAACCTTCTGTTTAATCATCTTCCCTTTATTAATTTGCTTAGATTTGTTGTACACGTGATCTCAAGAAGGTGCTGAACGAGCTCGGTGACAGTGTTTCATGTCTGGTCATTTTTAGCATGGTGTTATTGTGAAAAATCATAATTTATATTCTCCTTGTTTCATCACAATTTACTCAAGCCTAGTAACAGACACAATATTTCTGACACTGGGAATACATTCCCTGAGATCCATAGATGTCCCTAGATACCAAGAACATGCAAATTGACCTTGTAGAAGTGGAGCAATCTACATACCACAGCACCCACATGACTATAATAATACATTTACTCCCTACTGTCTTACACTACCAGACATCTTACACTACCCTTCAGTGTAATGCAGCACACGTTGGGATAATGCTTGGTAGAATTAGGTATTTAGCTAACATTAGTTGTAATATTAGATGGCTAGAGGATGGCTTTTGTAGCCAGGGGAGCAGCAAGCTAACGCCAAAAGCGGACGTTGACTGTCTGACTCTGTTTACACTTCAGGGTCATGTTGGATCAGGAGGATACTAAAATGACGTCAAATTAGACAAATACACTGCCAGCAAAGCAAAGATGAAGATGCTTATTTGTCAATAAAATACTGAAAACAAAACATGCAGACAGACAAGCAGCTCTAAGGAGGCAGCACTAGAAAGCAGTAGTTTGTTTACAAAGATGTGTAAGAGAGGAGCATACAAATGTATTCCCCCCCCCCCACACCTACAGAATCAAAACAAGCATGTAGAAAAGACGAGCAAGAGACAAATTGGGAGCAGAGAAACCTTAAACGTTGTTTACAGACTTTATGAAATTACATATTTTTGCAAAAGTAATGAATGAATGAATGAATGAATGAATGAAAGAACTTTTATTTAAAATGGACACCACAGCTACATTGGACCAGTCACAGTGGACAGACCAGATGTGTTGTTTTGCGTGTTTATAGCACATGTGCTAGTTTTCAACACTAGTCCATTGAGGCTTTTCTATAAGATATAATCAAATTAACAGTATAATACAGAATTAAAAAGAATGATGATACATGATTGAGCAAACATTTAAAAACGAGTAATATTACAGAAAATTACAAAATTGTCAAACATGAAAAGATTGTGCTTACTCAAAACACTGCAGTGATAACATCGCATTGGTAATATGACATTACTACATTTCTATTGTACAATTGCTAGCCTATAACCATACAGCCTAACTGAAATGTTTAATCTGCTTTAAATTATGATTTTGTCTGTATGGACTTTACAGAGCCGTGTCCAGTGAAGATGTCCCAGGGAAAGAATAACCTCAGTGATGGCCCCAACAAACGTGTCAGAGCTGTTTCACCGGCTGCAGACAAGAAAGATGACCACATAGCCGGTCCTAGCCAACACCATATGCTCTCCGAGGTGGTATATGCTCAGTTGTTATCCTTAGGGTTAGGCTATATGAACAAAATCTCATATCACCAGATCTTACTTAGGTTTGACTAGTGGATGAACAAAATACATCACATATAATCCTTAGGTTTGACTAATGGATGCAGGACTTCAGGGTTTCTGGAGACACCTACCATTGGAGTCGAGCAGAGTTGACGCATCCACTCCAATGATAGAAGTGGGCACATATTGGCCATTTTGGCTACAGAGCTACATCCGAGTTCACTTGTTTGGTCCACACCAGAGTTCGAATGAGCTTCCACACCACCCAAAACCAACCGGACTATCCGAGGAAACAAACCAGGGTTCGATTAAGGCGGACCAAAGAGCTCAGGTGTGAAAGCGACCTTAGACTTTAGGAGTTCAGGAATCTACTATTTTTGGGTAGACTCTAGGGCTGTACCGAATGCTTTGAAGCTTCGAAGCTTCGATCATAATGTTGACATTCGAATTCTAAATCAACATTCGAAATTTTAATTTTTTATAATTTTTTTTTTTTTTTTTTTTTATGTTTAAACCAATGGTGGTTTGGCTACACTAATTTATAATATTATACATAAGATGTCACCATCACTTTCATACCAACCGTGCCCTTATTGGATTGTTGATGAAACTGATGAGTTATATTCATTAAAGAAAGTTAATTTAATAATTTAAAAAATGTAATCACTTTATTAAAATTGAGGATTTAGTTAAAAAAAATATTTTTATTTTTTAAGTAAAAAATGTTTTATAGACATTCGAAGCTTCCTTCGAATACTTCAATCGAAGCTTCGAATGTTAACACTTTGATCGCCATGGTTAAAATTCATAATTTACCATCCCTCGCCAGCTCTATTTGTCTATGGAGAAGTTCCCCTTTGCAGGGCTATAACTTTTTAAATTTTATTGCTAAATTGACATTATCATGGCCCATTCAAGGTCCTATATGTATTGTTCAGGGTGTATCAATGTTATACTTTTTCATTCACATATTCATACTAAAATACGGTCTAAAGTATAAGTATGTTTTTATCGTTTTCTGCAGCTTTCTTCAGAACGTGATTTATAGCCCTAAATGCATTATATTGATGATCAAATACAGTTTGGTAGGAATCTGTGCGAGATAAAAAATGTCATCTGGATGTACTTCTAGGAGTTACTACGTATCATCTGATGATGACCGGATGGGCGGGGGGTCTTTTATAATTCCGTGGGCAGCGTTAGATGATTCATCCAGGGTGGGTCATATGTTCATCATAGCAGTTTATATGGAACACGTTAGAATATAACGCTGAATCTTACCGTAGCTTCCTCGCGCCGCTGGCAGATGAGCGTGGAACAGAATGTTTTCTATTATGGGATGGAGAAATGCCCGATCCATTTCCAGGTTGTATAATAGTATATACGTCCAAATCATGTTGTTTTTTCGAGTTATTTGCACCGATCAATGTTCACTATGTCAAGACGGAGTCTCTCTAACGATAGCGAGTGCCCGGACAACATATGGATGAGCACGTCCGGTTCAAAGTATCATTTCCGGTTGGCGATCTGCCGATCGGCCACCAGATGGCGCTCTTGAACCGCTAGAGAGTTGAGTGGAGCTTTTCAGTGTATCTCAGGGCTCTGGAGGGGAAATATGATTTCGATCACAGATTTTTGAAATATTGATATCAAAGACGAGTTACGGCGTCTTCGGCAGAATGAGCATGGCTAGGAATGACGTCTCAACTCGTCATCGGCGATCATAGTGTTAAAAAATGACATTCGGTACAGCCCTAGTAGACTCTTTGCTAGTTTTGACATTATTATGGTATTGAGTTTTCCAATACCAGTTACAATGTGATATGACATTTATTTGATATCAGTATCAAAATCATTTCCAAATGAACCGTTGAATATCTGGTTGATTTCAAATAAGTGGTTAGCTGGCAAACCAGTTATCTGTCCACCCCCCCCCCCCCCCCCCATTATTACAATCCAAACAAAGACTATACTTTTCAATGCATTGGTTGAGCATAAGTGAATATGTTATGAACAAATTAAAGGTTTGAACTAGTGAACGATTGTCTTCCAGGGATGTATTGATATGGGTATCGGGCCATGCCAGGCTAAAACAGGGTAGCGGGATTGGGGGGGATTTCCCCAATGCTAAAATCTGACACCAAGAGAGCATGTGATTTGATTAAACTCCAAGCAGCAAATACCCTGTTTGGCCCATCTTGTACCCCAGCATGTGGGGAAACTTGGCATGGCCAAACACTTGTCTGACTTGTGAGTTCAGGGCTGTACGTTAACTTTTTTTGCACATAGCACTGGTGCTACAGAGGTTGATAGTTTTGTAGCACAGGCCAAAATCTTGTAGCACAAGTATAAAACGTGTTATATTTGTAACAGTCACAAATGTGCCTATTGTATTTGTGTTATTTAGTTGCAGTGCCATGTTTGGCTGTCATTTTCATGCTGACAAGTTGACGTCACACAGCCAGACACGTTAGGTGTAAGGAATTATGGGATTTGGTGTTGGGTGTATGGACTCTACTAGGGGTGGGAATCACCAGTTTCATCACAATACGATACGATATAGATTCTTTGGACAACAATACGATATTTGCTGATATATGCCACGATATGATACGATGCAGGTGCCTGCAATCGATATGAGACGATATCATAACATAAGCCCATTTAACACAATCAGTAACATTTAGATCAACTCAAAAAAGGCAACGGAAATATCATTTGACATTTTTATTTTTGACCTCTTCCAGACTTTTAAAGGAAAAACAATCTATTGTTTTTAATACACATAGACCTCCTGTTCACTGTAAAGTGCCACGTTTTGATATATTGAGCTTTAAACTTTAAGTTAAATGTTTTGGAACTCACAACACGCAACCGTTTTATGTTGCATGATCATGAATACATTTATTTTGTATTGTATTTTTTATGTTTAAATATCAACATTATCTGTCCACCCTCAGTACATTTACTATCAATATAATATACTCGTCTGACTTCATGTGATCTTTCCAAACGCACACACACACACAGAGAAGGGAGAATGTCTGCCCCCTCCTCCTCACTCTGCCCGTCTGCTGTTCTCTTTATATGGCTATGAACAGCTTGTTGTTAGCTCATGCTAACGTAACGTTCATTTCGGACTTTATGACGCGAGGATTGCAAAGCATGTTATATGCATTTGACCCGTTGCCGAATAAAACAGCAGGGATTTGTTTTGGGTCGCGACAACACTATCCACTAGCTCTGTTTCAATGTCCGCGTTCCAAAGGCTACTGTCTGCTGCTGAGACGAGTCCTGCTCACCTGCTGTGTTGTGAGCTGAGCCGAGCGGATAGAGTCACTGCTCGCAACTCGCGGGGATATTGTTCGCTAGGGATTATGGGATTTCGTGTTTGATATATGGAGTCTTACACAGAAGGGACATTGTATTTAATCGCACAAGACTACAAGTACCAAGTGGATAGCGCTGTGGTCCATTCATTTACCGTCACACTTTTTTTTTTTTTTTTTGCTTGCGCCACGGGCCATCGCACCCGTGCTAGTGAAGTCAATTCATTCATCGCACAGACTGACGTCAGTGTCGCACGTGCAACATATATGTCGCACTGTACACCCCTGGAGTTAAAGGGATAGTTTGGATGTTTGGACTCTTAAGTGGTATGAAATACTTGCTAGTAGTATAGTTGATGCGATGCCATTAGCTTAACTCTGCTTAACCGTGGTCTGAGTTCTGGCCTGGTTCTGAGTGAACCGGGAAGCTTCAGACAGGCAGCAAATGAAATCATGAGACAAAAAAGTGTTATTCCACACAATAACCTGCAGGCAAAAGTTGTAATCATCCACAGCAGAAAACATTTCCTATGCTTCAGAGTGACATGATGTGTTGAACTAGTCTCAGTGTGACGTCACTAAATGGTTCACAGTGACATGATGTGTTGAACTAGTCTCACTGTGACGTCACTAAATGCTTCACAGTGACATGATGTGTTGAACTAGTATCAGTGTGATGTCACTAAATGCTTCAGAGTGACATGATGTGTTGAACTAGTCTGTGTGACGTAGTCACTAAATGCTTCAGAGTGACATGATGTGTTGAACTAGTCTCAGTGTGACGTCACTAAATGCTTCAGAGTGACATGATGTGTTGACCTAGTCTCAGTGTGACGTCACTAAATGCTTCAGAGTGACATGATGTGTTGAACTAGTCTCAGTGTGACGTCACTAAATGCTTCAGAGTGACATGATGTGTTGAACTAGTCTCAGTGTGACGTAGTCACTAAATGCTTCAGAGTGACATGATGTGTTGAACTAGTCTCAGTGTGACGTCACTAAATGCTTCAGAGTGACATGATGTGTTGAACTAGTCTCAGTGTGACATCACTAAATGCTGGGTCTTGAAGCATAGAAAATGAGGCATGCTGTTTTCTGCTGTGGGTGATTAAAACTTCTGCCAGGTCAGAACTCCGATCACGAGACTGTGTAAACTGAGGGCACCGCATCAACTATACTACTATAGTATTTCATAACTGTCCAAAACTCTGAACTATCCCTTTAAGGTGACACTCTCATCATCAAGTACCAGTGACAAGACATGTCTAGCATAAAAAAGCAACACTCCAAACCTGTCAATCTACAATTACTCTGGGGAGAGTGAACATTGTACTTTGCAGGACTCTTATTGTTACTGTTTTTTATCTGGTATTTTTAGGCCACAGCCCCACTGATATCCAGTACAGTGGAGGAGATAGCATCTTGCAGTCACCTCTCTCTGTTGAGACTAAAGACACTATCTGTCTACTTGGTGGACTGCATTAAAACACCAGGACTTAAAGGAACTGTGAATGAAGGAGGAGGTAAGGCTCTAAATTCTCTCTTTATTTAAAAAAGAATTCACATTGAGATATGTTTTCTTTTTTTACAAGAGCGCCCTAGCCAACACAGGCAACAGCACAATTAACAGGGTTGCAGATATTTCATTTCAACCTTTATTAAAAAATCTTAAGCTTCTGAAGTTTCCCTCATTTACAGAAACAACGATTGTACAAATGTAAACAGTACATAATAAAAGCAATATTCACAAAATGTAACACAAGAGTAATAATAATATTAAAAAAAACAATGTTCTAAAATAATTTAAAAATCTAAATAAATAAATACGAGTGTTTGCGCCTTTCTGCAAGAGAAGGCCAACCCACCCTATCATACAGGACACAATGGTGAGTACCATATCTGTCACCATTAATAAATCTAAGAGCTGAGTGATATGCAGAATCCAGAGGTTTAAGGCTGATGCCGCAGCAGGCCTATAAATTACATCACCATATTCAGTTCAGTTATTTTTTATTTCGGGTTTTGGACAATGGTCATTCTATAAATCGCCAAAGTTTTACCAGCTGCTATTGCAGCATTGTCCGAAAAGGGATGGGGAGAAGCACTAGGCTTGTCAGGCCCTACCCCTGAATACTTAAGTTTAATTAGTTTTTTTACATTTACATACAAAGTACATACATACTGTATAGTACACTTTACAGTACTCGCATATAGTACACATTACAGTACACATTACATATACATTACATACAAAATACATTGTATTGTAATACATGTATTTCTTTAATTAATTAAATGCAATTAAAGCTGTTCTTCCCTTCTGTACCTATCGAAAATAGATTTTTTTAGTCTAGATTTGAATTGATTTATGTTTTCACAATATTTTTGTTCATCCTCTAGCCCATATTCCAAAACTGATAAGAACAACAATTCTTTTTTCTACTAATTAGAGGAAAATTGGATCTGTTTCTGTACAGGGAACCAATTTTCTGTCGCAGTTTAGAGGCAAGATTATCCACATGGAACTTAAATGTAAATTTCCCGTCGAGCCACAGGCCAAGATATTTATACTCTGTGACTCTCTCTATACAAGAGCCACTCACAGTAGATACCTGCACATTATCAAAGTCAATATTTCTGGCTCTTGAAAACAACATAAATATTGTGTTACTAGCATTAACTCATTGGACACCAGAGGTCGCTGCGGGCGTATGGCTGTTCAATGGGGATAAATGCTGGTGTTTGCAGTGCTAAAACTATATTAAATATTATAGCTATAGCTATGGATCTAATAACATAGTCGATTGTCAGTGAGTTTCTTCCTGTCAACATGCAATAATTTTTTCATCCATATATTTCCGTTTTATACCGTGGTGAATATGAGTATAGTTTTAGAGTGATTCTGTGTAATCCCGGGAAACGAGGCCAACCAACGTTTTACTGCATTTCATTATAAATTGTGCCATTTCTCACCTGGATCAATAATCAATCTGAAATCAATGCTAGATTATCGGTATTATGTTTCATCATGCATGCAAGAAAGGGTGGGGGGGGGTAGTTTTTCTATGCTCCGATCGCACGGGGGAAATTATCGGATCAACGCAAGATTGATAACATATAGTCCTTACCTTGTCTATGATGTACTGCAAAAAGAATAATCAAATTGTCTGATCGCCATTCCAAATACTGATCGCGATCGTGTTGCTTCCAAATAAAAAGAGAAAATGCCTTTCATTTGTATTTAGTTTAAACTCAGGATTATTCAAAAGTAGTCATGGATTATGTGGTTATTTTGTAGACAAATGTTTCATCCAATTTACAGAAAACATACTATATCGTGATATATTTTGTTACAGATATATGAAATTTCCCATAGTGTGATAATAATAATAATAACTTTATTTGTATAGCACTTTTCATACAGAGGTTGCAGTTCAAAGTGCTTCAAAACAGTAAAAGATACAGGCATAAGCGGGCATAAAAAAGATAGACAGGTAGCAAGGTATGGCAAATCACAGTGTTTCACATTAGGATCTAGCATCCCAATAGGCTCTCCGCTTACAGTTTTCAGTAACACAAATAATAAAAAATAGTTTAAAATGATTCAGTTTAAAAAATAGTCTAGAAATTATAAAATAGAACGGACATAAAAAATACAGGCATGAGCGAGCATAGCAAGGTATGGTAAATCACGGTGTTTCACATTAGGATCTAGCATCCTAATAGGCTCTCTATTCAGTAATACAATTAATCACAGTGTTTCACATTTGGATCTAGCAAATAATAAAAATAGTTTAAAATGATTCAGTTTAAAAATAGTCATCAGTAAGAAGTAAAAAGTGCAATAACCGACACATGAATTTGATAGGCAGTGTATAAGAGTAGGCAGGGTAAGAATAGTGCAGGTAAATACAAGTTGTGTATTCCTGATGTAAGTGATGTAAGATTTTATCCATAAGGTGACACTTAAATCTGTCATAACCTGAGACTAAAGGGGCTTTAGTCCTGGACTAAATTAAACTGACCTTAACCATAGCCACGATAACCACTCCTGCTCCAGAAACGGTTGACTAACTGGTGCTTGAAACAAAGTGGTTTACGTATATAACTGTAGATGACTCTGGACTACACTGTTATTAAACTATAAAACCAAGATACATACCATTATAAACCTCTTACATAGAAACTAAAGCTGAATAAAATAACCAATTATCTTTCTCTCCTTCCTCTGACACTCTTCTCCATCACTATCTCCATCCAGATAGATGTCCTGTCAGGCCTGGGAAGAAACCAAGAGGATTGGATGGAAGAAAATGTCTCTCCTGTGACCAGTGTGGAAAGAGCTTTAGTCATCGAAGTCATCTGAAAACGCACCAGAGAATTCACACAGGAGAGAAGCCCTACTCCTGTGACCAGTGTGGAGAGGGCTTTACCACGCAACAGAATCTGAAAACACACCAGAGAATTCACACAGGAGAGAAGCCCTACTCCTGTGGCCAGTGTGGAAAGAGCTTTAGTCATCGATGTAGTCTGAAAACACACCAGAGAATTCACACAGGAGAGAAGCCCTACTCCTGTGACCAGTGTGGAAAGGGCTTTACTCAGCAACATACTCTGAAAACACACCAGAGAA
This sequence comes from Notolepis coatsorum, assembly GCF_963971535.1. Taxonomy (NCBI): domain Eukaryota; kingdom Metazoa; phylum Chordata; class Actinopteri; order Aulopiformes; family Paralepididae; genus Notolepis; species Notolepis coatsorum. Next base: position 163,413,842 of record NC_140171.1, on the reverse strand, counting down.
TTCACACAGGAGAGAAGCCCTACTCCTGTGGCCAGTGTGAAAAGAGCTTTAGTCATCTGATTAGTCTGCAATCACACCAGAGAATTCACACAGGAGCAGAGAAGCCCTACTCCTGTGACCAGTGTGGAAAGGGCTTTACTCAGCAACCGAATCTGAAAACACACGAGAGAATTCACACAGGAGAGAAGCCCTACTCCTGTGACCAGTGTGGAAAGGGCTTTACTCAGCAACGTACTCTGAAATCACACCAGAGAATTCACACAGGAGAGAAGCCCTACTCCTGTGGCCAGTGTGGAAAGAGCTTTAGTCATCTGATTAGTCTGAAGAAACATCAGAGAATTCACACAAGAGAGAAGCCGTATTCCTGTGACTAGTGTGGGAAGAGCTGTAGTCATCTGAGTATTCTGAAATCACACCAGAGAATTCACACAGGGAAGAACTTTAGGACAAGTACACATCTTCTGATTCATCAGCAAATCCATACAGCAGAGAAGCCACATCATTGTGGTCTGTGTGAGAAGAGATGCAGTAAATAAAAATATTAGAGTAAACATGCGAAAATCCACTTGGGAGAAAAGATTCAGTGAAATGTCAACAACCTGTCAATTCATCTGCATGTTTTTAGAGTAGAGAAACCTGCTGTAGCCAGTGTTGGAAGAGTTCCACTCATAATGATACTTTTTTTTTCTATTAAGATGATCTGTCAAAAGCTTTTGATACAGTCGATCATCACATGCTTTTAAAAAGGTTATCTAGTAGCAAGGCGCTCGCCACCAACGCAGGAGCCCAGCTCTCTGCGTTGCTTCCGGCTTGGCCGGCCGTCATACTAACACAACTGGCAGTGTTAGAGGGTGGGAAAGCCGGTGGGTGGGTCCTGGTCGTTGTAAACAGCGACTCCTACAGTTCGGTCGGGGCGCCTGCTCAGCGAGGAAAGGATCTAAGGGAGGTAGTGTGATCCTTCCACACGTTACACTCTCTCAGTGAGAGTCCACGCTGCCAGGTGAAAAGAAGCGGTTGATTGGCTACACATGTGTCGGAGGAAGCATGTGATAGCCTCCACCACTCTCCCAGACCGACTGTAGGGGGTAGGTGCGCAACGACCAGGAAGGGGATTGGGAATTGGCATAACGACTAACATTGGGATGGTGGAAAAACGGAGAAAAGGGAGGGGTGAAAAATACAAAAAAAAGTGGTGCATGTTATTGGTTTCAGGATTATCTATCTTCTGCTGTGTCAAATCGGGCCCTGTTCAATCTGAATTATTGTCCATAACTAAAGTTTTGCCGCAAAGTTCAGCTGGGTCCTGTCCTTTTTACTATTTATATTAATGATATTGTTTCATCTTTGAATGACTGACTTGACAACCTTTTGGATCATATGTGATTTATAGACATGCTGCAGCTTTAACTCTTAAACCGCTGCACATCATTCTGCCTTCCGATTTATTATTGGTGACCGATATGATGCCACCACTGTGTCCTTTATGATATATATGATGCCCACCACTCTGTCCTTTATGATATATATGATACCCACCACTAGGCAAAAGCTATTCTTCCTGGGGTCCGGCACGCACAAATGTACAACAGTATTCAATACATTACATTACATCAATACATACATTACATCATCATCATCATCAACATCAATACATTACATCAATATCAACATCAGTCACATCATCAATTACAGTACATCACTATCAACATCAGTTAAAAAAGCATTCAAATAAAATAACTAAAATAACAAATAACTAAAATCAAACAAATAGTGCTTCCTGAGCAGCACTCACCGCCATCAACTTAAACACAACCAACGTGAAAATAACTCAAATAACTCAAATCAAACAAATAGTGCTTCCTGAGCAGCACTCACCGCCATCAACTTAAACACAACCAACACCTCTTTGCCATAATGGCTCAGTGCATGCTCATCAGCAGATGGCACTTTAACTTCCTCTTAAAGGTAACCTTGGATTCTATTTCAGCTAAGTAGCTTGGCAATGAGTTCCATTCCATTATAGCTCTGTAAGTCACAGAAGATTTTGGTAGATTTGTTCTCGGTTTAGGTGCCATTAGATGGCCTGACGTAGCTTGTCTAGTCATATGGTCATGTTCTTCTCTTATGTAAACTATATGATCATAAAAATACTGTGGTCTTTTGACAACTTGAACATTTCTGAGAAAAGTAATGAGACGGGATTGCAGACGTTTCTCAACCGTAAGCCATGATAATTGTCTATGCATAGCTCCAATCTTAGTGCGCTTTGAACAGTGGAGGGCTAGCCTTGCAGCCTTATTTTGAGCTATTTTTTGTATTTGTGTTTTTGCTGCTGATGACCATATGACGGGACAGTACTCAAGATGTGACAACCAGAGCCTGGATGACTTCTTTCAAGGTGGTTGGTGTTAGATACTGTGTGCATTTTCTTGTCACAGCTATGCTCCTTCCTATTTTTGTTATTATACTGTCAATTTGCTTTGTCCACTTTAAACCTGAGTCAAGACCCATGCCAAGCAACTTAGCCTCTTTTACCTGTCAGGCTCAGAGTCAGGCTTAATTGTGGATCGCTGCTTAATATGTGCCTGGATCCGAATACCATTGCTTTTGTTTTTGCAATGTTGAGTACCAGTTTGTTATTTTTAACCCAGTCTGTTATGGCTTTAAGCTCTATTCCAAGTATATTGTTTAACTCACTACATGTTGATGCTGTACTGTACATTGTCGAATCGTCAGCATACATGATTACCCTAGATTTATTTAATACATAAGGGAGGTCGTTTGTGAATATTGAGTATAGCAAAGGCCCAAGCGAACTTCCCTGTGGGACCCCACACTGCAACACCTTACTTTCAGAAAAGCTCCCATTGAAAAATACTTTCTGGCTTCTCCTAGTCAGGTAGGTCTCCATCCAACACATAGCAACAGAGCCAAAGCCATAGCATTTGAGTTTGTTCAGCAGCAGACTATGATCGATCACATCGAAAGCTGCGCTAAAGTCTAACATCACAGCTCCAACAAGCCTCCTATCATCCATGCTCTTAAGGCGAGACACTACAGGTGAATAGTCAAATATACTTTTTTTGTTGATTTTGAGATTTTGTTATATTTTGCTTCCTAAACATGTCTTCTATGAAACTAGTGACAATAAAAACGTCAATAACACACATTTAGTTGTTTATTTTACATCATTTTGCCTTATTGCATCCATAAATGTGCACATATTTAATGGGGAAGTGCCTCATTTGCATATATAAACATACATTTCAGAAAACTTGCAATATATTTTTTCTTAGTTTATATGTACATAACAAATTGGGAAAGTTTCATAGTGATATCTATTCAAATATTTTTTGCCTATTAGGGGGTACTACACTGTACTACACTGTTTGTAGCCTGTGTGTAGTTCTGTTCAGTTCAATAACATCATTATTATTATTATTCAGTTATCAGGCATGTGTTTAGGTTGTCTATTACTAATGGTTTGATTAGGTATTGTGTTTGTAAATATCTGTTTAAAAAAAAAAGTATGGCATTTTACAATACAGAACTTTGAAGGCGTTTTCCCGAAAATGAGTTTTAAGAGTTTTTCCTCATACTCTGAGCCAGAAATCTCCACTTCAGTAGCACTCACATACACCAAACCTTCCAGTTCTATTCATATCTATGTTCTGAAGGTATTTACAGAAGGGTTTGTTGATATCGCATTCATACCCTGATTTATATCACATTTTATTCCTAAAAACATGGCGAAATATGGAATTTTACCATAAAAATTGACTGAATGGAGTATTTTCTGATTTATGGAGTGATAAAAAGAGATATCCAAAATCCCCTCTGTAATAACCTTTGGCTCTAATATGTCAACAAAATGAAACTATAATTTTGAAAATGGCTTTATCCAATGTTCAGATTTCTGTCCTGGAATTATATGCAAATTAGTGCATATTTAAGTAGATCATGCCTCATTTGCATATTTAAACATACAATTTCAGAAAACTTGTAATACAAAAAAGTCTTGTCTTAATATAAGTAATCAACTGGGGAAGTTTCATTGTGATATCTATTAGTTAATTTTTTTACCCTATTCACCTGCAGTGTCTCCCCTTAAACCCTTCATCGGTAATTTGGGCAAGTGATGTGCTTGTAGAGTGACCATCTCTATATGCATGTTGGTAATTCGTTATCAGACTATTACTTAAAAAGTTGTTTTGAATTTGGGTGTATACAATTTTTTCTATTATTTTACTTAACACTGGGAGGAGACTTATGGGTCGACTATTGGAACCAGCAAAGGTTTTTCTTTTATCCTTAGGTAATGGGATAACCTTGGCTTCCTTCCAGATCTCAGGGCACACACCTTGCTCTAGACATTTATTGAAGATGTGACTTAATGGCTTAGATATATATTTGGCAGTCATTTTGAGCAGTTTACCATCCAAGTTGTCAATACCAGGAGATTTATCATCAGACGGGTGTAAAAGCATATTTTCAACATTTTCCTCTGTAACATGGTGGAACTCAAACATGCACTGCCTCTCCTTCATGATACAATCTTTAATGATGTTATGTGACACTGTGTCATCGACTGCACCCATGGCGTTTCTCAGCTTGTCTACTTTATTTGTAAAGTAATCATTAAAATGATTTGCAATATCTGCTGGCTTGGTAAGGAATTTACCCTCTGTTTCTATAAAGGAAGGATGCATGTTTGAGTTCCTTCCCATTATGTTATTTAACGTTCTCCATAATTTTTTTCCATAATTTTTAGAATCACTGATTTTCTGCATGTAGTATTCCTTCTTTCTACATTTATTCAATTTTGTTACCGCGTTTCTTAGTTTACAGTAATGTTGTTTGTCACATGGATTGCCTGTTCTATTTGCGTTTTTTTTTTGCATCATCTCGTTGGACCATCAGACTTCTCATCTCATTATTCAACCACGGTGCACAATTTGACCGTGCCGACCATTTTCTCATTGGAGCATGCTGATCGGCTATCCCCATGAAATACTTCATAAATTCTCCCAGTGCTTTTTCTGGGTTTTCTTCATGGCAAACATCAGACCATTGCTTATTCTTTACCTCCTCCACAAATTGTGCTGGATTAAACCCCTTATAAGACCTTCTGTAATTTATCTTGGAGCCAGCTTTAGGTATTTTAGTCTTCCGTACAATGGCTACTAGGTTATGATCACTAAAACCAACTGTAAGTGACAACACTTTAGTGCAGAGCTCTGGCCTGTTAGTATATATATGATCAATGCAGGTTGTTGTAATGGCCCCATGTTTATTTGTGGCCATTCTAGTTGGTGATGTCATTACCTGAGTCATATTACACATTTTGGCAGCTAATGCAATCTTGTTCCACATGGGGCATTTCTCATTGAAGGCATTGATATTCAGGTCTCCCATGAAATATATTTCACTATTACAATCAGCTGTGTTGTCTAACATTTCACATATACCATGTAGATTATTTGAATTGGCACTTGGTGGCCTGTAACAGCATCCAATTAATATGGGTTTTAAATTTGGCAATTGTATTTGTAACCATAAGGCTTCTATTTCATTTTTCATTAAGTCGTATCGTACTTTAGCTGGAATATGATTCTGTACATAAATCAGAACTCCGCCACCATTCTTATCTCTATCCTTTCTGAACAGATTGTAACCATGCATTGCAACCTCTAAATCACCAAAAGATGAGTCCAGGTGTGTTTCTGTGATAGCAAGTATGTGTATATTATTTGATTCTACCAAGTGGCATAATTCATGCATCTTGTTCCTCAGACTACACACATTCAAATGAGCAAGTAACATACCCTTTTTTGGCAGATTAACAGAGTGTGACACTGTTACCTTAGCAATCATAGTCGCGTGTGTGTATCGTCACAATCCTGCGCCATTGTTTACTGCAGTGAAACACGTTAGCGTCCAGCCTGTGCTTTTTCATCACCGCCCGTCAGCCAATATGTGATGTCCTTGTCCTTTATGATATATATCAGACCTGGGCATTGTACGGCCCGCGGGCCGGATACGGCCCGCGGGATGATTCTGACCGGCCCGCGAAAGATTACATGATAATTAAAAAATATATATATATATATATTATTATTATTATTATTATTATTATTTTTTTTTTACTTTTTTCTTTTCATGTCAACGTTCACACGCACAATATACGCTTACCTAGGATTTGACTTGATTCAACAACAAAGCAGTCGGGGCAAGCCGAAAACTGTCGAAAGTGTGGTTATTTGAAGTTTAGATTATTTTTTTCACAACTGAGATAGGTAGGTTACATTTTTAGAGACTAAAGTACAGAAAAAAGGTACCGTTGGCTACCGGTATCGATTCACAGGTACCGGTACCGTATCGGTTCAAATGTGAACGGTACCCATCCCTACTGAACACACAACTGCAGGGCAAGGGCATTTTTGCTCATGAAATGCATAGCCATGTGAAAGCCTTCATGACAAAGTTGCAATTAATTTCAAGGCAGCAGCTATCTCAAACACATGAAAACCCTGAAAGAAGTCAAACCATCAGCTGATCACCGGCACAGGTACTCATCCATGTTGGGAGCACTGCATGATGAATTTTCAAGGCGTTTTCAAGATTTCAAAAAGGTTGAGGATGAAATGCAGCTGGTTTCCTCTCCCTTTACCTGCAGTGTTGATAGTTGTTCAGCTTGAACTCATTGACCTGCAGTCTGATTCACTACTGAAAGAGCACTTTAAGTCAGCATCACTGCTAGAGTTCTACTCTGCTCTCAAGGAGGAGAACTTTCCAAACATGAGGAGACATGCTCAGAAGATGTTGGTTCTCTTTGGATCCACCTACATATGTGAACAGACATTCTCAGTCATGACGTTTACCAAGTCCAGGTACAGATCCTCTCTCACGGATGAACATCTGGCAGCTGTGCTTCGCATCTCCACCTCACACATGCAACCTGACTTTGATGGACTTGTTAAAGCTCAACAGAGACTGGATTTCTCACACTGAATAAATTAAAAAAAAAAAAACTGAAGAACACTAAAATGTGGAAATATAACAAGTGAAATGGGACACTTGATATTTTTTTTTCTTTTTTTTGCACAGTTCTGAAAACATTAAATGTTTAATATAGGCATGTAAAGTAAAAAAGGCTACAAAACTGGGACACTTTTCTTTACACAGTTCAGTGACATGTCTTGTTTATTTTGGCTATAAGATGATGTGATGTCTTTAGAAAGCTAAGAAAATCCTTGTTTCAATAGTATATGAAACTCAAAATGCCCTTTGTTATTAATGTTTCACATTTTGTTTATCATTTTGGAAATAGATTCTATTTGAATAAATGATATTTTTGAAAGCTACTGTAACCTCACCTTTTAATTGTCAAATAATAACATACACTCTTACCAGGGGTCAAAACAATGCCATTTACTGCTTTTTATATAGAAATAAAATTTATATTATGCATAATTGAGTTTGGAATTTTGGCCCGCCCCTCCAACATATTTTCAGTTGCTCATTCGGCCCCCTGGGAAAAATAATTGCCCACCCCTGATATATATGATACCCACCACTGTGTCCTTTATGATATATATATGATACCCGGCCACCACTGTGTCCTTTATGATATATATGATGCCACCACTGTGTCCTTTATGATATATATGATGCCACCACTGTGTCCTTTATGATATATATGATGCCACCACTGTGTCCTTTATTATATATATGATACCCACCACTGTGTCCTTTATGATATATATGATACCACCACTGTGTCCTTTATGATATATATGATACCCACCACTGTGTCCTTTATGATATATATGATACACTGTGTCCTTTATGATATATATGATACACACCACTGTGTCCGTTATGATATATATGATACCCACCACTGTGTCCTTTATGAAAAGGGAACATTAATTAATACTTAAATTATATAATGGAGAATATCCACATTACCAATAATTCTTAACATTGAAAACAACATAAAATAAACGATCAGTATCTATAATGTAGTACAAAAGAAAACTACAGCTTAGAATCCAGAAGATTGACAATAGTCACCTCCCCTTTCCTATTTTTGGTCATTTGCAAATATTTGTTTATACATTTCTTTACATAGAGCAATATTTCTGCTTTCCTTCATTTTATCTTCCAACCCATTCTCCACACAGTTACTCCATAGGATGATATGCACCTGCTCCTGAGATTGGTGCGAGCGTAACGTTTATCAAAGTTGCAGTTACCTCTCAAATTATATCCCTTATCCCTCTATAAATATTTTGTTTATGTTACCTGGGAGTTCTTGAGTCTTTGCTCGATACATTATCTCTGCCAGTTTAAATTTGAATAAGTCCATTAGCTTTAAAAGGCATTTGACGAGCAAGTTATTTGTGTGATCCCGAAATCTGACCTTGTGTACAATACTCAGATTTTTTCTGTAGTATAATTAATGGTTTTAAAGTTGTATGCATTCCCCCATATCTCCACACAGTAACTCACATATGGTAAGATGGTATATTTAGGTATTTCTCTTGCCATCAAAGTTGATATTTGCTACAGTAGAATAGATCATTAGCGTCGTTGGCTCAGTGGTCTGCTGTTGTGGCCCCCATCCTGTGCACTTCAGCCCCAGCCTCGTATGTTATCCGGAGTGATGGAGGTTACGGCTCTTTGAAGGGAGCCGGATATTTTGCCTCAGTCTCTTTCCAAGAACCTAAAATAACGGTCATCGTTCTTTCTTTAGGGGGTTTTGGTTGATTGAAAACGTTATTACCAGATTGCAGAATGGGTACAATACAGTATAGCTCAATACTAACAACTGCCAAGAGGATGAAGACCAGAAAAATACTTTCCTCTTGTTTACATAAGGGTCCTCCATTTTCAATTCATCAAGACATTTATGACATACAAGACATACAACTATACAGTACTGTTTAAGAAAAAGAGATCATAAAAAAATATATACATTCGAAGGGGAAGTAACTGTACGCGGGGGGGGGGATTTGGACATTGAACAGGGTCAGTTTTTAATTGCAGCCACCCGTAGGTGAGCAGGGGTAAGGTGGGTTTTAGGAGTAAGGCCAAGCAGTAGTCGTAGGGTAGGTGTGGAAGTAACTAAGGCTGACTGATGATGGTGATTTGTGCGTCGCCCTCCCTGCCACAGATTTTATTAAAAAATAATTACAAAATAATGATGTATAATAAATATAATAATCATTTAAAGTGTAAAACGTCTCTTAAAATGTAAAAACAACTACAAGTAGTTCATCACTTAAATAGGTATGTGACTGGCAAAGGACATTCATCTTGCATACAGGGCACACAAAATCCAAAATCTTCAGACAAACAAGTTTCTTTATTTGCTCATAATGGTAAATTGCAGGGACATAACTGTATATAAGACATCAATATGTTACGCTTCAAATTAGCAGTGCAAATCTGTTTAAATTTGTCGTACAATAGTTTTTTATTGAGTTAAGTGTGTAAATCACTAACAGAACAAAAACAACAAACTGTGTGCGCGCACACGTGTCACAGATAATAATAATAATAATAATAATAAACTTTATTTGTATAGCACCTTTCATACAGAAACTGCAGCTCAAAGTGCTTCACAACAGAAAAAAGACAGGCATAAAATGAGCACATAAAGTGCAGATATATATAAAATCACAGTTTTTTACATTAGGGTCTAACATCCCAACAGGCCACCTTGTTTATGGTTTGATTCAGTTTTAAATAGACAATAATAAAAATAGTAAGATAAAATAGTGCAGTGCAATAAAATTGTAGAATAGATTAAAAATATATATAATTTACAGTGCAATAAAATAGTTCAGCATTACTGTTCAACAGTTCAAAGTCGTCTTTACCTTCTCTGTTTGGTATCCACAGTTTAAAACTTGACAGTCTTCCCTCCTGTTTTATACCCACTTTGACCCTTGAAGATCTAGCCTGTCTGCTGGCCACTTTTTCATATTTGTCTTCCTGGCCCTCTTAGAAGACGAAGACCATTTGGCTGCTACATGGCTCGGGTTGACTTTCTCCAGCCTTCCTGATACGGATCAAGTCTTCAGCAGTGGAGGCTGCTGCTGTTCTTAATACCATTCTGGGCTGAAAATCCACACTCTCACTGAGCGGAGGAGATCGGCATCACAAGCAGTATTTCAGCCAAGTGCAGGACGTTCTGACATAAAAGTAACTAGGAGTAAAACTCTATTAATTTATTCTGTAGAGTACACACGACTTTGTACATTTTGAAGAATATTAAATATTCCCCACAAACCTCTGAACGATATGGCTCCTTGGTGAGCAGTCTCTGCCTCAGCCCTAGGTATGACTTGTCTGTGAAAGTGGTCCTGATGAGTCTTCAGCTGCTGAAGCAGCTGCTCCGACTGGCATCCACCACTAGATGTCAATAGAGATACAGGGAGAGAGATTAGGGGAGAGAATAAGGTATGGGAACATTTAGACGTAAGAAATGTGTGAAACTTAAAACATTGAACATGTTACATATAGATTCATTAAAATACATAACATCTAATCTTGGTCATACCTCTATACTAAAATGAGAATTTGCAATATTGCCCTATCTACTCACTTTCTGAGAAGTTCTCAAATGTTGGAGAAGAGACTGAACCTCTGCCCTGCCGTAGTCCAGTAGTGCAGCCTGACTCTCTGGCCATGTGTCATGGTTGACTATTCTGAAGCTGTCGACTACACCTTCCCCTGACTGACTCATCAAGCAGCTGAAGCGTGATCTCATCTCTTCTACTGCAACAGCTGCTGCCACATGCAGATCACTGAAACACCATCAGTCAAGGAAACACATGCAGATCACTGAAACACCATCAGTCAAGGAAACACATGCAGATCACTGAAACACCATCAGTCAAGGAAACACATGCAGATCACTGAAACACCATCAGTCAAGGAACACATGCAGATCACTGAAACACCATCAGTCAAGGAAACACATGCAGATTACTGAAACACCATCAGTCAAGGAAACACATGCAGATCACTGAAACACCATCAGTCAAGGAAACACATGCAGATCACTGAAACACCATCAATCAAGGGAACACATGCAGATCACTGAAACACCATCAGTCAAGGGAACACATGCAGATCACTGAAACACCATCAGTCAAGGGAACACATGCAGATCACTGAAACACCATCAGTCAAGGGAACATGCTGTTACTTACATACAGTTCATAGTTATTTTCGATTACAATTGTATATCTTTATTTTTGCATATTAATAATACTACACATTATTGTATTTCATTGTATTTCATACTTATAGATCATTTGAATAGAACATGATTTATTTTTACTTGTGTATTATTTAGTTTCACAAGTCTCATTTTAATATCTGGTGATGTCTGATATTATCGGCCGATATTGGCATTAAAATGTGATATCGGAAATTATCGGTATCGGTTTTCAAACATTATTTTTCTTTTCTTTTCTTTTTTTTTTTACATTTATTTAACCTTTATTTACCCAGGCAAGCAAGTAAGAACACATTCAGATTTTTATTTATTGTCAAAAGTATTAGAGATGTCCCGATCCGATCACCTGATCGGGATCGGGGGCCAATCACGTGATTTTCAGAAGATCAGGATAAAAAAATAAAATGTTAACTTCTTTTTTTAATTCAACAAACATGACTATGTTCACGTCTTAAACTCATACTGAGGCCTTAGTTTTGGTTTTAAATTCATTCATTTATTTATTGTCACACAGAGCAGAAGAATTTTGACAAAACAAACGCATTTCCTTTGATTTAATTATACATCAAATGATTTATGTCAAGGATGAGGGACATCCACTAGTTGCAGAACTTGCAGTCACCTGATTTTTACAGATGATGGCGCCATTGCTCTCATGAAGTAGCAGGTTGGAGGCGGAGGTTTTAGATTACTCCGGTTGCATGAAATTAACTTTTCACCTGGATAACGTCAACATTCACAATGTAATGTGAGAAATTGGGATGGGAGAAAACATATATATATTTTTTTATCGGATCGGGAAAGATCGGTATCGGTAGATACTCACATGATCGGGATCGGATCGGGAGCAAAAGAATTTGATCGGGACATCCCTAAAAAGTATGCATAATGTTGTGTTAATTCCACTATAAGAGCTATGTAATGTTAATTACCTGAAATTATTCTGTTTTTTGGGGGGGGGGGGAACCCTGCATATATCGGTATCGGTTGATATCGGTATCGGAAATTAAGAGTTGGACAATATCGGTATATCGGTATCGGTAAAAAAGCCAATATCGAACATCCCTATGGTGACGTGTTTCCGCCGGCTCGCTTTTAAGTCCTGACATGACCTGATGGATGGCTGTATTGACTTTGCGGTCAATTCTAGCAAGTAAATAAAGATAGTTGTCTAACAAGCCAATCTAACAAGCCAATCTAACAAGACAATCTAACAAGACAATCTAACAAGACAATCTAACAATAAAAAGGACAAAAACGAAAGACATAAACAACAAAACCCTCACCTCGGAACTAGGCAAAATCTGCACCTGGCTCGCTGACAACAAACTATCATTACACCTGGGTAAAACAAAGCCTTCTCTTCGGTTCAAATAACAAACTCAGCAAGGCCGACGTCTTCTCAGTTACAGTGGGTGGCAATATTGTCACAAGGAAAGATGAAATTAGTTGCATACCTAGGTTCCATCCTAGAGGCAAATCTTTCCTGTGACAAAATGGCATCCAATGTAATAAAAAAAGTCAACCAACAAACTAGATTCTTGTACCGGATCTCCTCTCTGGTAAACAAGAATACCCTGAAGACTCTGGCAGGAGCACTCATTCAAGGGTACTATGACTATGCTTGCACCTCATGGTACCAAAGCACCTCAAAGGCGCTAAAACAAAATTACAAACATCACAAAACAAACTGGTCAGACTACTACTTGACCTTACTCCTATAGAACCCACCTCACCCCTGCCCACTTTGACAACCTAGGATGGCTTAGAGTAGACAACAGAGTACAGCAACTTGCAATGGGCCTGGTCTACAAGATACACTACACTACTAAAGTACCCATTGTAAATGCAGCTGTCGCCTCTAGAGGGCGCATGTTTATTTTTATATTTCTTTTTATCCCATGTGACGTATCACGTCCTGTCTCACGCTCTGACCCAGCGTAGTTTGAGCAGATCTGGCGGAACGTGTCTAGACTTGTAGGAAGAAGACAGTGCAGCAGATTTATGCACTTTATTTGTCAAAGATAAAAGATTAAAGTACTAGAGTTTGAAGATAACCCCCTCCCATTGAGCTGCAAGCAGGCCAAAGTGGTCCGTAAAGTTTATTCACACTTTTCGTTTTGTTTTTGTAATTCTATTGACCGAATTGTATGAGTATTGACTGTTGTAATTTCCTGCTTTGTAGTTCTACGGTGGTGATGAACGTGTATTCAAGAATATGCATCAATAAACAGCCATCTGTAATTAAAGAACTCGGAGTCCTCGTCGTGCATCAATGGGCGGCACAGTAGAACACTGGACTGTGGAGTTGAAGACTCCAAATGAGAAGTGAATCACGTCAGGTAGAGGATTGTCTGCAGTTGAAGATGTATCGTCGTGTCTGGGGAACCTTTCTGCCATGGAAGGAGCTGCAGCAGTGCGCACACGGCCAAACAAGCGAGCTCGTGGAAGAAGACGTCTCGAGGTTGGCGCGGGTACAGAACACTGCCGTTGAACTTTTCCATGTATCAGTGGGATTTCGCAGCATCCATCTTAAAGAAGCAGCAGACTTTCCCCTACATTGAAGTTGAACCGCATAGGCAAACAAGCGAGCTCGTGGAAAAAGACGGCTCGAGGCTGGCGCGGGTACAGGACTCTGCCGCTGAACCTTTCCACGTATCAGTAAGATTCACAGCATCCATCTTAAAGAAGCAGTAGACGTTTTCCCTACGTTGAAATTGAACTGCATAGGCAATGCCATTCACCAAGTTGACTGACTACACGTCTCAGGTATTGACTTTTCAGAGAGAAGTATTGTTGTAGGCTACAATTGCATTGCAAGTGAGCACATTCTTGAGACTATATAAGGTTGTTTACAGTTTAATATTTTTGGCCATTTAAGAATAGGTTGATATTCATTAATGAAGTCTAGCTTTATAAGGTTAATTTAGAAAGGGCCATTCATAAAGGGTATATTCGAACTTAATACTTGCATTTTCATAATAGCCTACTAGGCTTACATTTTCATTTCGTTTTTGAATTTCATATTAGCCTACACATTTTACCAGTTATCCCAGTATTGTTATGGTTTGTAACCGACCCCAATCGCACACACAAGACAGGTATGAGAGTAAGCCAAGAACTGGGCATTTATTGAATACAACAGAAAAGCGGCACTGTCCCTTTAAGGGAGAACACAAAATACTGGAAAACAAGAACTTGGGAAAATAGGCACTGTGCCTTTAAGGGGGAACACAAAACACTGGAAAAACAAGAACTAGGGAAAAAGGGCAATGTGCCTTTAAGAGGCGAGCTGGCTAAGGGGAAGGCTAAGGGAAAGGCTAAAGGACAGGGCCAGGGCAAGGGACAGGGCAGGAACAGGGGCACTGGAGAGGGGAACAGGAACAGAGGCCCGCGGGGGCGGGCTGGAGACAGGGACAGAGAAAACAGGGTTAAGGCCTTGGACAGGGCGAGGGACAGGGGCACTGGAGAGGGGAACCGGGAACAGAGGCCCGCGGGGGCGGGCTGGAGACAGGGACAGAGAAAACAGGGTTAAGGCCTTGGACAGGGCGAGGGACAGGGGCACTGGAGAGGGGAACCGGGAAGGGGCTAGCAGAGGGAAAGGGTAGCTGCCAGGGCACTGATAGCTACAGGGCCTATGCTAGCTGTACTGCTACATTAACATAGAGGCTGCGCTAGCTGCCTGAGCTAAGCTAGCAGACAGGGCTGGAACAGGGGCACTGGAGAGGGGAACAGGGAAGGGGCTAGCAGAGGGAAAGGGTAGCTGCCAGGGCACTGATAGCTACAGGGCCTATGCTAGCTGTACTGCTACATTAACATAGAGGCTGCGCTAGCTGCCGGAGCTAGGCTGGCAGACAGGGCTGGACCAGCATGAGAGAACAAGCTAGCTGGAAGGACAGTCCTAGCTGTGGGGAACTGACCTTGCTAGCTGAAGGGGCAGTCCTAGCAGTGGGGAAAACTGACCTTGCTAGCTGAAGGGGCAGTCCTAGCAGTGGGAGAAAACTGACCTTGCTAGCTGAAGGGGCAGTCCTAGCAGTGGGAGAAAACTGACCTTGCTAGCTGAAGGGGCAGTCCTAGCAGTGGGGAAACTGACCTTGCTAGCTGAAGGGGCAGTCCTAGCAGTGGGAGAAAACTGACCTTGCTAGCTGAAGGGGCAGTCCTAGCAGTGGGGAAAACTACACAAAAAGTGGAGGCCATGCAGAGGGACCGGGTTAGCTGCCTGGGCATGGCTAGCTACAGGGCCTATGCTAGCTGCAAGGGCTGCATTAACATAGAGGCTGTGCTAGCAGCCGGGGCTAAGCTAGCAGACTGGGGCCATGCTGGTAGTAGAGGCCTAGCAAGCTGCAGGGGAGCTAACGAGGCTAACAAGGAAGCTACAGGGGAATCAACAGGCTAACAGGGGAGCTAACAGGGAAGCTAACAGGGGAGTCAACAGGGGAACTAACAAGGCTAACAGGGGAGCTAACAGGGGAGTCAACAGGGGAACTAACAAGGCTAACAGGGGAGCTAACAGGGGAGACTAACAGGCTAACAGGGGAGCTAACAGGGAAGCTAAACAAGGGAGTCAAACAGGGGAACTAACAAAGGCTAACAGGGGAGCTAACAGGGGAGACTAACAGGCTAACAGGGGAGCTAACAGGGAAGCTAAACAAGGGAGTAACAAAGAAGCCAACAGAGGAGACTAGGGCCAGAGCTGCTTACAGGGATGGAGTAGGAGGGCACAGGCTAGACGTCTGGAGTGGGGCGCGTCGGCTTGGAGAACGCGCCGGTTCGGAGAGCGCGCCGGCTCGGAGAGACACATCCTCCCGTAGAGAATTAGAGAGCGATGCGCGTCTGGAGTGGAGCGCGTCTGCTTGGAGAACGCGCCGGTTCGGAGAGCGCATCTGGCGCGGGGTCTAGAGTGGTGCGCGTCTGCTTGGAGAACGCGCCGGTTCGGAGAGCGCATCTGGCGCGGGGTCTGGAGTGGTGCGCGTCTGCTTGGAGAACGCGCCGGTTCGGAGAGCGCATCTGGCGCGGGGTCTGGAGTGGTGCGCGTCTGCTTGGAGAACGCGCCGGTTCGTAGAGCGCATCTGGCGCGGGGTCTGGAGTGGTGCGCGTCTGCTTGGAGAACGCGCCGGTTCGGAGAGCGCATCTGACGCGGGGTCTGGAGTGGTGCGCGTCTGCTTGGAGAACGCGCCGGTTCGGAGAGCGCATCTGGCGCGGGGTCTGGAGTGGTGCGCGTCTCTCTCTCTCTCTCTCTCTCTCTCTCTCTCTCTCTCTCTCTCTCTCTCTCTCTCTCTCTCTCTCTCTCTCTCTCTCTCTCTCTTTCTTATATATATATTTTCCCTCATCTTTGGCTAGGGAAATGCGGTTAACGTTGGGCTACTCACCCAGACCCTTGGGTTATTGTTTGTATGTTCTGTTAATCATTTTAGCCCATCCATTAGGGATGGGCCATATGTGTTTTATGTGTAACCCGTCTGTGCAAGACGTTAGGGTTATTTTGTTTTATGTACTTCACCCCCTCCGTTCACCTCCCCCTTATTCCAACCATTTAGAGACCTGCCCACATTAGCCTCAATAGAAGCGTCAAAAAAATATTGCATTACCAACAACCATACAACAACATGTATAGATTATGGCTAGTTTGAACATAATGATATGGAACACTGGTGGAATAAATAAACAACACAAACGAAAAAGCGTGCTCACACTGATGAAAAAAGAACAGGTGGACATAGCTCTGCTAAGCGAAACGCACATTTTAGAGAAAGACATAGATATGTTAGCGGACAACACATATCATAACATCAGTCACTCTTCCTTTGGAACGAGAACTCGGGGAGTAGCCATAGTCGTTAGACGGAAGTTGAATATTGAATTGAAGGGAGTATGGTCTTATGCAGATGGTCGGATAACTATAGCTAAGATTTTACACAAGAACAGAAAAATAGCGTTGGTAGCGGTATACGCCCCAAATGTATACGAAGTTAGTTTCTTCACTACACTTACCAGAGCAATGTTAGACCTTCCCGAATACTCATTTATAATCGGTGCAGATTTTAATGCCATTTGGAACCCAAGGATGGACAAATCAAACCCCTCCTTTTCCAATGAACAAAAAAATGCATCTAATGCATTAAAGGATTGGTCGAAGATTACAGGTGTAAATGACTTATGGCGATCACTCAACCCCATGACCCGGAAGTACTCTTGTCGATCTGCGAGACAATACATTATCCAGAATAGATTACGTTTTCACAACCCCGAGACTATTTGATAACTACGATGTGGATACGATGATACCCAATGCATTGTCTGATCACTGTTATTTACTCTTAAAAGGAACATTTGGTATACTATCATCCCGAGCCCCAAGATGGCGATTTAACACGATGCTGCTTAATAACAAGGAATTCATTACACAAATCAAAGAAGCTCTTACGGTATTCCTACGGATAAATGCGAATTCGGTGCAGGACCCCAGAATATTATGGATGTCGACAAAGGGAATGATCAAGGATTTCACTGATAGCTTTTCCTCCCAAATCCGCAAGAATCGATGCTCAAAACTGGCTGAACTGGAAACACTTTACTCAACGTTATTTAATTCTTTGCAATACAACAACTCGGTTCAACTGGAAAATCGGGATTTAGGATAAATTGGCCGAAGTCGGCCTTCCTCTCACTTAACGCCCCTGCAAAAAGAAATATAACCCTCCCAGAAGAGATACCGATGGTAAAACACTTTAGATGTTTGGGAGTTGAAATATTCCCTACCATAAGCCAAACGGTGAAGCACAATTACATAAAAATCCAAAACAAAATCAAATACGACCTTGTCAGGTGGTCAAAACTTAAAAACTCAGTACAAGCACGGATATCAATAATTAAGATGGACGTCCTACCTAGAATCAACTTCTTCAGCTCAATGCTACCGTTACCCCCTCCAAAGGGTTACTGGAAAGAATTACACTCCTCCACAAACCACCACGTATAAAAAGATCCACCGCACAGAGAAACAAAGCAGACGGTGGTATGGCATTTCCAGATTTCCACCACTATTTTAAGGCATACACTTTAAGACCACTGACAACATGGTTTGATCCCCAAGCATCAGTATCCTGGAGAAATTTAGAAGAAAATATAGTAGCTCCACATAGGCTGAAGGACATAGTGTACACCAAATTATCAATTAAGCAATGCGAACGGAAATTTGGCCCCATAATCACTCATGCAATCCGGATATGGCGTGAAACACAAAAAAAAGACTCTATCCCACATAAATGGCATAATCATACTCCCTTATTCAATAACAATGCACTCTTGATTGGAAAACAACCTATAAGATTCCCTAGATGGGAAAAGCAAGGCATACACACATTAGGAGACGTTTTCAACAAACAGGGTTTTTGTAGTTTTGATGAGATATGCAAAAAAATTTAATCTCACCAAGTCCTCATATTATTTTTACGCACAGTTATTGGCATGTTTGAAGGCTCACGGTGTTCCATTAAGGATACCAATTGTACACCACAGATACCACAAATTCTTCTATGAAAGAGAGACATCGAGAGGTTTTGTTTCAGATTTTTATCATCAATTACTAACGGCCTCGTATGAAACCCTACATCTAGACTCTGGAGGAGGGATATACCAGACCTGGAGATAGACTTTGACTGGCAAGAAGCCTGGGCAAATGTACGCCTTGCATCAAGGAACCCGGACCATCAACAAATCAATCTTAACTATATTCACAGGACATACTTAACTCCTATAAGACTGAACAAAATGGGTCTTAAACAAGACTCCAAATGCTCCTTATGTACAAATGGGGACGAAGGGACATTTATGCACATGTACTGGGACTGCCCACCAGTTAAGATATTTTGGAAAGAAGTGACCCAGCAATTGTCAAATCTCTTAACTCTGGATATACCTGTACACCCCTCTGTATTACTGCTGAATGATGTCTTTGAGCATGCAGTACCTCCACAGCTAAAGAGATTGGTTTTATCCGGTATCACAGTGGCTAAAAAGCTGATAGCATCACGATGGTTTCAACCGGAAAAAATTTGCCGTAAGGTCTGGATTCTTACATATCTCGATGTGATTTATCAAGAAATATCAACAGCTAGAATTTTGGGTCTCAATGAATCCAAAATGGCAATGTGGTTAGAAGTGGTGGAGAGAATAAAAGCCAGCATATAATGGTAGTGTCTGGTTAGGAACAAATTATAATGGTTGGATTATCCAATGGGGGGTCCGGGAGAGGGGGGTACGAGCTGGAGCATATGTGTATTTGTATATCCTATTGTGTGTTGTCATGTTTGTTTATGTGTTTGTTTAAAAAATTATAAAAAAAAAAAATACAAAAAAAAAAATACATTTACTCCCTACTGTCTTACACTACCAGACATCTTACATTACCAGACATCTTACACTACCCTTCAGTGTAATGCAGCGCATGTTGGGATAATGCTTCGTAGAATTAGGTATTTACTATTTAGCTAACATTAGTTGTAATATTAGATGGCTAGGGGATGTCTTTTGTAGCCAGGGGAGCAGCAAGCTAACGCCAAGCAGACGTTGACTGTCTGACTCTGTTTACACTTTAGGGTCATGTTAGATCAGGAGGATACTAAAATGACATCAAATTAGACAAATTTGACACTGCCAGCAAAGCAAAGATGAAGATGCTTATTTGTCAATAAAATACTGAAAACAAAACATGCAGACAGACAAGTAGCTCTAAGGAGGCAGCGCTAGAAAGCAGTAGGGGTGGGAATCACCAGTTTCATCACGATACCATACGATATCGATTCTTTGGACAACGATACGATATTTTCCGATATCACAGTCTGCCACGATACGATTCGATTCAGGTGCCTGCGATCGATATGAGACGATATTACATGCCCATTTACTGTAACACAATCAGTAACATTTAAATCAACAAAAGAAAAGGCAGTGGAAATATCATTTGACATTTTAATTTTTGATCTCTTCCAGACATTTAAATGAAAAACAATATTGTTTTTAATACAAATAGACCTCCTGTTCACTGTTTTTTTTCTTTTCTTTTTTTTCCTGATATTAACACTTTGATCGCCAGGGTTAAATTCATAATTTACCATCCCTCGCCAGCCCTATTTAACATGGAGAAGTTCCCCTTCTTTGCAGGGCTATAACTTTTTAAATTGTATTGCTAAATTGACATTACAATGGCCCATTCAACGTCCTATATCTATTGTTCAGATAGATAGATAGATAGATAGATAGATAGATAGATAGATAGATAGATAGATAGATAGATAGATAGATAGATAGATAGATAGATAGATAGATAGATAGATAGATAGATAGATAGATAGATAGATAGATAGATAGATAGATAGATAGATAGATAGATAGATAGATAGATAGATAGATAGATAGATAGATAGATAGATAGATAGATAGATAGATAGATAGATAGATAGATAGATAGATAGATAGATAGATAGATAGATAGAT
Source organism: Notolepis coatsorum (assembly GCF_963971535.1). NCBI lineage: Eukaryota > Metazoa > Chordata > Actinopteri > Aulopiformes > Paralepididae > Notolepis > Notolepis coatsorum. The sequence continues at coordinate 163,393,093 of NC_140171.1, read as the reverse complement.
AGATAGATAGATAGATAGATAGATAGATAGATAGATAGATAGATAGATAGATAGATAGATAGATAGATAGATAGATAGATAGATAGATAGATAGATAGATAGATAGATAGATAGATAGATAGATAGATAGATAGATAGATAGATAGATAGATAGATAGATAGATAGATAGATAGATAGATAGATAGATAGATAGATAGATAGATAGATAGATAGATAGATAGATAGATAGATAGATAGATAGATAGATAGATAGATAGATAGATAGATAGATAGATAGATAGATAGATAGATAGATAGATAGATAGATAGATAGATAGATAGATAGATAGATAGATAGATAGATAGATAGATAGATAGATAGATAGATAGATAGATAGATAGATAGATAGATAGATAGATAGATAGATAGATAGATAGATAGATAGATAGATAGATAGATAGATAGATAGATAGATAGATAGATAGATAGATAGATAGATAGATAGATAGATAGATAGATAGATAGATAGATAGATAGATAGATAGATAGATAGATAGATAGATAGATAGATAGATAGATAGATAGATAGATAGATAGATAGATAGATAGATAGATAGATAGATAGATAGATAGATAGATAGATAGATAGATAGATAGATAGATAGATAGATAGATAGATAGATAGATAGATAGATAGATAGATAGATAGATAGATAGATAGATAGATAGATAGATAGATAGATAGATAGATAGATAGATAGATAGATAGATAGATAGATAGATAGATAGATAGATAGATAGATAGATAGATAGATAGATAGATAGATAGATAGATAGATAGATACTTTATTAATCCCCTTGGGGAAGTTCAGGGTGTAGCAACGTTATACTTTCTCATTCACATATTCATACTAAAATACGGTCTAAAGTATAAGTATAATAAAGAGAAAAGGAGGAGGAGGATGTAAGACACGCTTCCCCACCGCTCCTGAGTGTGTGACTAAACTTGCATATTATACTCTTATCAAATTGAATGTGTTAAGTAGGTGTTTGAACAGTCATTCAACCCGAAATTGATGAAATATCGGTGATATCAGTGCGGAAATATAACTTATAATGCCGTATACACGAAAAGGAGGCCTAACACCAGACGCTCATGAGGCCGGTGACGAAACCGGGATCCTAACTGCTGGACTACTACAAGCCATGATGGGCTCTCTTAAGACCGATATCTTTGCTAAAATAGACTCCCTTTCAAACTCTCTCAGATCGGAGATGCTGGCAGTCAAAGACGAGCTAAAAGAGTCTATTGAGAAAGTACAAAACAAACTTGATACGCAAGGAGAGGTTATAGTGGAGTTGGAACGCGGCGCCACAGATAACAGCACCCGCATCCGTGAGCTGGAAACCACCGTCGGCTCCCTGGTGACTAGGGTAGAATACCTAGACAACCGTTGCGAGGATATGGAGAGCAGAATGCGGAGAAACAACATCCGACTGCTAGGTGTACCAGAGGGAGTAGAGGGTCCACGACCAACTGAATACATAGCCGGGCTGCTCCAAAAGCTACTCGGCCTGGAGGAGAAGCCGCTACTGGACCGAGCTCACCGCACCCTGCGAATCCGCCCCAGAGAAGAAGAACCCCCACGACCGTTTGTCATCAGAGTACATTTCTTCCACGTTCGCAACGATATGATGCAACAAGCGGGGAAAAGGTCTCCCCTGCTCCTTGATGGGAAAAGGATCTCCATCTTCGCAGACTATACAACGGCAGTAGCTAAGAAGCGAGCTAGCTTTGGTGAGGTGAAACGCCTGCTGAGAACCTGCACTGAAGTGAAATATGGACTTGTTTATCCTGCAGTTCTCAGGATAACGTTACCGGACAACTCGACACACCGATTCGAAGACCCAGCTCTGGCAACCGACTTCACCCAAAAATATCTGAAAACGATGAACGTGCCTAAATAACCAAAAGGTCGCATTACTGGTCGTACTGGCAGGTTAGCCAACAAGCTAACTAGCAGGCTAGCTGGCTGTGCTAGCTGTTTGACTGAGCCAGCTAACCTAGAATGGACTATCGAGGACTCTCGGAAAATGTTAAACTTTCACTTCTTGTCCTGGCGGGTGAGTAGGCTACATAAACACGAACACTATATAACCTATCTTTTGTGTTATCCACAATAAGCATACAACATTATAACTGTTTACCACCAGTAGCCTACTTAGCCGACAGGCTAAACAACATGGCAGCGTTAGCTGTTTGACTGATGTAGTTAACCTAGCTGTCCTAGCAGAAGCAACAGATAACATGAACTGTTGCTTCGGCACTCTTCATTTTTTATTTTTTACTCTTACTTTTTCTCTTACCTTTGTCGAGGAGTAAACTACACAATTGACTGCTGCTGTAACGTGTCCCTCAAACGTAGATAGGTGATGTAACACGTATCCTCTATTTCACCTAGTAAATATAACATTACTTAGGCCTTTCGAAGCTATATTTTCCAATATGTTATGGCACCAAACAAGACTCTGGCAGCTAATCAGTTGACTTTTGAATGTCAACGAATGAGTGTTTATAAAAAAAAAAAAAAAAAAGAAAAATGAATCCAGTGAAATGTGTATGTTTTTTGTTATTGCTTTTTTTTTTGTATATATTTTCTATGTGTGTGTGTATATGTGTATATATATGTATGTGTGTATATATGTGTTGAAAGCTACAGGTCGCCTCTATGATATCTCAATCACCTACTCGAGATATAAACCTGCGGCCGCTCGATATCCCCCGGCGAGGTGCTAAACTCGCCAAGTTCTCGAGTCATTTTACTATTTCTGTCTAGATTACTTCAAGTCACTGGTCTTGTGATATCCAGTTGATATGAAATGTAATCATGAAGAGTTGTTAATCTCTTCTTGTTTGAAATAAACCGAATATATGTCTAGGAGAACCATTATCGCCTGTAATAAAAATAATATTATTATTATCATCATTTTACGAAAGGGCTTGTAATACTGCTCATTTGAAAGCTTGGTTGTATTACTCCTTTTTTAATAAGTATTACCACTGTACTAACACGTAGTCATTGTTTGCACTCCCCGGCGCCTCCTGTCCTCCTCCTCCTCCTCCTCCTCCGTCAGCGGAACCGACCGTCTTGAACCCTGCAGTGATTCAGACGGTCGAGGTCCCACATAAGACAGAGTCCGTCTGGACACAGAGACACCGGAACCCGCAAACAACACCCATCTACATGCATAGTATTTACACAGAGACACCGGAACCCGCAAACAACACCCATCTACATGCATAGTATTTCTTATCAGTACATAGCATATACATATATATATATATATATATTTTTTAGCTGAAAAGCATTAACCAGTCAATTGATTCAATCTGTATTTCAGGACATAGTCACCTCAGAGGAAATCAGGGCGCGGCTGGTATTTGCTGGCACTGTTGGCAGGAATCAGTCCACGAACTCAATGGATTATAAAAAGTCATTTTTATTTCAATGAAGTTACAGAAAAAGACTCGAGCTAAAATATCCATTACAGCTTAAAAGAAGTATAAAACAAAAAACATCTCATCTGGCACGTCTTGTGCCCGCAAGCAACATCTTGTCTTCCAAGTCACACAATGGTAAAAACTTCAAAATCTCTCAAAAAAGTCTGTAGGCACCATTCTTCTTCTCTCTCCTTCTCCGTGTAAAAAATCCCGCTGTGCTCTCGCCAGTTGGCCCTTTTTATAAGGTCCGTCACGTCACGCCATCATCAGTACATAGCTCCAATCACTGTACAGTACGTGTCATATCCCTCCTTCAGTTATTTGTTACTTTGCAGTTACATATCAAATCAAGTAATTCATAAGAATACAATGCCCCTCTGACTAGAGCTCCCTCTTCTTGGCCTTGCATTCCAGCCGGTCACTTCCCTACTGCATGGGGCCTCTTTCGTTCTGAGACGAGGACGAGGCAGACTGCCGTAATATATCTTACATAGCCCACCACATACATATACAGATATATACAGGTACAATAGGTTACAGGTACAATACAGTACTCGGTGTACTATATTACATTAGTTTACATTACATTATAGTCATTATAGTCTGCTCTCCTCTCCTTCCTCTTCTGATTCAAGACTTCAACCAGCAACCCTTCCCGTCTGAAAGGGTTAACATTACACAGCTCTTTCTCCTCTGTCTCTGTCTCTCTCCTCTCCAGAGGCCCACATTCCGCTGGTTCACTCCCTTTTCACAGCTTTTCACAGACATTTTCTATGGAGACATTTAAAGGCTCAGTTCCATTTTTTTTATAAGTAGAGCCATCATAGAGCTGTCTTTCCAGAGTTCAGTTCAAAGATTTATACTGGTCATATAGGAACGACCCAGGATGTCATTGTCAAAAAGTGTCACTTGTTCTGTGGCACTTCTCACCCACTCTGTCATTCTGGGCGGTCATTGTCCATCATCAACTGAATAATGAAGCATATAATTACATGTGAAAAATAGGTATATACGGCTATATTGGAACGACTCAGGATGTCATTGTCAAAAAGTGTCACTTGTTCTGTGGCACTTCTCACCCACTCTGTCATTCTGGGCGGTCATTGTCCATCATCAACTGAATAATGAAGCATATAATTACATGTGAAAAATAGGTATATACGGCTATATTGGAACGACTCAGGATGTCATTGTCAAAAAGTGTCACTTGTTCTGTGGCACTTCTCACCCACTCTGTCATTCTGGGCGGTCATTTTCCATTGTCTTAATAGCGTCTGTACTGGGGGACGAGATGGCGATTGTGGGGTCACGTGGCTGTGACTCTCCACACCCCCTCTGCCATCTCGGTACCTTGTTACCCTGGTAGCCGGCGGGAAGACTTGCATCTGTTGTTCCCTGGCTGGACGGCTCGACAGGATAGGGGTCACGTTGTTGCTTGGTATCCGGCGGGAAGACTTGCATCTGTTGTTCCCGGCCGATGCACCCAGGCTGTTGTCGTCTTGGTCATCTTGGTCACCTTGGTCATCTTGGTCACCTTGGTCATCTTGGTCATCTTGGGGTCGCCCCCTCTGACCTCTTGGATCTCTCCCATAGTTTGAGGTAGGTTGATTTGTCACTTCTCGGGCGACCCCCACGGGTCCCCGAGAATTGTAGCAGCAGTCCTCTATTGACGTGTGGTTGGCCTGGTCATGTGACCCTGTCCGTAGGTCTCGCAGGACATCACAGATACAGTCCACAGAGGACTAATTTCTTTTCTCTCTTTCAGGTCCATTCAGGGCTCTCGTCGCCCTGTAACCTGGGTCCAGGCCGATGTCTCTCTGTCCGGTCTGGGAGGTCTAGGAGGTCTAGATGAGGACCTTGAGGATGCTCTGGAGCTTGACCTATCGTGTGACCCTGTCCGTAGGCCTCGCAGGACATCACAGATACAGTCCACAGAGGACTCATTTCTTTTCTCTCTTTCAGGTCCATTCAGGGCTCTCGTCGCCCTGTAACCTGGGTCCAGGCCGATGTCTCTCTGTCCGGTCTGGGAGGTCTAGGAGGTCTGGGAGGTCTGGGAGGTCTGGGAGGTCTGGGAGGTCTGGGAGGTCTAGATGAGGACCCTGAGGATGCTCTGGAGCTTGACCTATCCCGGTCTTCCTCCAGTTCCGATTTCTGACCTGAGTCAGTATATTCCTTCTTGCCATCCGCTGCGTCGTCCGCTGACTCCCACCCAGAGAGTGTGGCACTAAGAGTGTGGCACTGATTCAGGTTTTTTTCCCTTTACCAGCGCACATTGTTCCCAGGCCTCTCGGACTGTTGCTTCCGTCCACTTCCTTCTTGCACAGGGGATCGACCCTGTGTTGTGCTTGTCTCGGTCCAGACGGGGTAGTTAGTTACTGTTATGTCTGGTGTTAGCTCTGGCTAGTTAGCCAGCTTGTAGATCCAGGCTATGTAGCCTCTTATAGACCCAGCTCCTGCTGATAACACCAGCCTGTATTATTACGCTGGTTCCACTACCGTCACAGTAGCAGGACTTATGCAGGACTTATTCTGATTTTAAGTAAACATTAGGTTACTTTTGGTTCAGGTGACCTGGTACCTATTTTTTCTACTTAGGTTTCGACTGTAAGAAAACATTACGTAACTTTTTAGTCGTGAGTAAACTTTTACCGCAATCACAGAAATATACTTTAAGTGTGATTCTTTCTTTGAGTAGAATCTTCTACGTTTTTTTGACTGTAAGAAAACATTACGTAACTTTTTAGTCGTGAGTAAACTTTTACCGCAATCACAGAAATATACTTTAAGTGTGATTCATTCTTTGAGTAGAATCTTCTACGTTTTTTGACTGTAAGAAAACATTACGTAACTTTTTAGTCGTGAGTAAACTTTTACCGCAATCACAGAAATATACTTTAAGTGTGATTCATTCTTTGAGTAGAATCTCCTACGTTTTTTTGACTGTAAGAAAACATTACGTAACTTTTTAGTCGTGAGTAAACTTTTACCGCAATCACAGAAATATACTTTAAGTGTGATTCATTCTTTGAGTAGAATCTCCTACGTTTTTTTGACTGTAAGAAAACATTACGTAACTTTTTAGTCGTGAGTAAACTTTTACCGCAATCACAGAAATATACTTTAAGTGTGATTCATTCTTTGAGTAGAATCTCCTACGTTTCTTTGACTGTAAGAAAACATTACGTAACTTTTTAGTCGTGAGTAAACTTTTACCGCAATCACAGAAATATACTTTAAGTGTGATTCATTCTTTGAGTAGAATCTTCTACGTTTTTTTGACTGTAAGAAAACATTACGTAACTTTTTAGTCGTGAGTAAACTTTTACCGCAATCACAGAAATATACTTTAAGTGTGATTCATTCTTTGAGTAGAATCTTCTACGTTTTTTTGACTGTAAGAAAACATTACGTAACTTTTTAGTCGTGAGTAAACTTTTACCGCAATCACAGAAATATACTTTAAGTGTGATTCATTCTTTGAGTAGAATCTTCTACGTTTTTTTGACTGTAAGAAAACATTACGTAACTTTTTAGTCGTGAGTAAACTTTTACCGCAATCACAGAAATATACTCTAAGTGTGATTCATTCTTTGAGTAGAATCTCCTACGTTTTTTTGACTGTAAGAAAACATTACGTAACTTTTTAGTCGTGAGTAAACTTTTACCGCAATCACAGAAATATACTCTAAGTGTGATTCATTCTTTGAGTAGAATCTCCTACGTTTTTTTGACTGTAAGAAAACATTACGTAACTTTTTAGTCGTGAGTAAACTTTTACCGCAATCACAGAAATATACTTTAAGTGTGATTCTTTCTTTGAGTAGAATCTTCTACGTTTGGTTTTTTTCAAATCTGTAATTAATTCTACTCCAGAGGCACCCGACAGCAGTCATTTCGGTTTTTGATACCTATTTAAATAGTATAAAGCCCAACTCACTTGAACTTATGTTCTTAGCCCCGGAACCTCCAATCCGTTTTGACAGACCTATAAACCAGTGACTTGGCCGCCCAAGCACCACAGCGTCCTGTATGCTGAGGCTTCCAAGTCCCCACAAATCTGATAGGCCCGTCGGATACAGAGACCCTGATGCTCGCTCTGTCCCCCCGCGTCAAGGTGCTAAGCTTGATGAGAGTTTGCAGAGTCTCAATTTTTTACCCATAGGTGCTGGTGAGTGTACATCTCATGCAGCTGATATGGCTGGTAGGGTGCTAACCCACCAAATGGTTGCTGTCAGGAACTCCCTTCCGAATGAAACAGATTACAAATTCACTTTACTTTACTCTGGATTTAGAGCAAGGACGGACATCTTTACATATTATACTTAAAATATATACAAAATGCATTTAGTATTCTATGTCATGTTCCTTCCTAAATGACAATAACACTACATATTCTTCCTCTTGACAGGTGAGCGGTATGTCAAGTGCAGTTTGCACTTGCTTGAGTGTCACGTGTCAGGGCCCCAGAAGGTAATTTCTCCCTTTGTTGCCCTTATCTCTGCTTGCTGCTCGGGGGTTAGTTTCTCCATCTTATCCCCTGGATCTTGACCGGGGGTCTTTACCTCTCTTTCCATCATTTGGGCCATTGAAGCCTCGTTGGTGAGCTAGCGTCTCCTTGTGCTAGCTTCTCTTTAGCTGTTACTCAATATGTTGAGTAATCAGAACTGTGTTCAGTTTCAGAGGTATTTAGCTCCCCATCCTGTTCAGGCTCAGACTCAGTTTCACCTGAAGGCGTCATCTGTGGCCTCGGGTTCTGATCCTTCATCTGAATGTCGCCATCCTCCTCTTCTGGGCCATAGTAAATGGAACAGTGCTCATAATTGATGTCTTTGGCGTTTAGGTACTCGTCTAGAGAGTTGAACGCCTCTATGTCAGTGGAGGGAGATACTTGTTTTGAGGTGGAGCCTGGCGCCTTATAAAGAGGAAGAATGACTACATCGTCTTCTTGGTTTTTTCCATTTCCACACTCGTCATTGATAGTGCGTCGCCGTGTTCTTGAGCGAGACACATCACCCCTTACTGCCCCCGTTAAGCAGGTTGGCACCTTGCATGGCTGCCTCCGCCGTCTGTGTCTCTGAAGCCCTTGCAGGTTCCGGAAGCTCATGTAACCCTGGTCACAGTAGTATGGTTTCTCTTGTGTGTGTACCATGTGGTGTAGTGTAAGGTTACGCTTCGCCTTGAAGCTCTTTCCACACTGGTCACAGCAGTAAGGTTTCTCTTCTGTGTGTACCGTGTGGTGAATTCTAAGCTCTCTCTTCGTCTTGAAGGCCTTCTCACACTGGGCGCAACCGTAAGGTTTATTTTCTGTGTGTACCACGTGGTGACGTCTAAGGTGATCCTTCGTCTTGAAGCTCCTTCCACACTGGTCACAGCAGTAAGGTTTCTCTTCTGTGTGTACCATGTGGTGTAGTGTAAGGTTACGCTTCGCCTTGAAGCTCTTTCCACACTGGTCACAGCAGTAAGGTTTCTCTTCTGTGTGTACCGTGTGGTGAATTCTAAGCTCTCTCTTCGTCTTGAAGGCCTTCTCACACTGGGCGCAACCGTAAGGTTTATTTTCTGTGTGTACCACGTGGTGACGTCTAAGGTGATCCTTCGTCTTGAAGCTCCTTCCACACTGGTCACAGCAGTAAGGTTTCTCTTCTGTGTGTACCGTGTGGTGTTGTTTAAGTTCTGCCTTCGTCTTGAAGGTCTTCCCACACTGGACACAGCAGTAAGGTTTCTCTTCTGTGTGTACCACGTGGTGTTGTTTAAGTTCTGCCTTCGCCACCATCTTATACCCTGGATCTTGACCAGGGGTCCTTACTTCTCTTTCCATCAGTTGGTCCATTGAGGCCCTTTCGGGGATCTCTAGTCCTTTGAGATGTCTCAACATGCGAGCTAGCGTCTCGTGTGCTTGCATCTCCTGAGCGAGCATCTGCTGCACCAGCTTCTCATGAGCTAGCATCTGCTGCGCCAGTTTCTTCTGAGCTACCCGCGCCAGCCTCTCCTGAGCTACCCGTGCCAGCTTCTCCTGGGCTGGCATCTCCTGGGCTGGCTTCTCTTGTGCTAGCTCCTCCTGAGCTAGCTTCTCTTGTGCTAGCTTCTCCTGAGCTAGCTTCTGGCGTGCCAGCTCCTCCTGAGCTAGCATCTCTCGTGCTAGCTCCTCTTGAGCTAGCTTCTCTCGTGCTAGCTCCTCTTGAGCTAGCTTCTCTCGTGCTAGCTCCTCTTGAGCTAGCTTCTCTCGTGCTGGCTCCTCCTGAGCTAGCTTCTCTCGTGCTAGCTCCTCTTGAGCTAGCTTCTCTTGTGCTGGCTCCTCCTGAGCTAGCTTCTCTCGTGCTAGCTCCTCTTGAGCTAGCTTCTCTCGTGCTAGCTCCTCCTGAGCTAGCTTCTCTCGTGCTAGCTCCTCTTGAGCTAGCTTCTCTCGTGCTAGCTCCTCTTGAGCTAGCTTCTCTCGTGCTAGCTCCTCTTGAGCTAGCTTCTCTCGTGCTAGCTCCTCTTGAGCTAGCTTCTCTCGTGCTAGCTCCTGGGTGTTAGCACTGGCTTGTTAGCCGATGTAGTGCTAGTTAGCTTCCGTCTAGCTACGGCTAGCTCATGGGTCTTCCGTCTGGCTAAAGCCAGCTCATGGGTGTTAGCACTGGCTTGTTAGCCGATGTAGTGCTAGTTAGCTTCCGTCTGGCTACGGCCAGCTCCTGGGTCTTCCGTCTAGCCAGCTCATGGGTCGCACCGTCTGGCTAGCTCATGGGTCTTCCGTCTGGCTAAAGCCAGCTCATGGGTGTTAGCACTGGCTTGTTAGCCGATGTAGTGCTAGTTAGCTTCCGTCTGGCTACGGCCAGCTCATGGGTGTTAGCACTGGCTTGTTAGCCGATGTAGTGCTAGTTAGCTTGCAGTTCTGTGAATTCGTTTTGGCTCGCTTCACATCCACACTCCGCTCATACAAAGTGTCTCTGGGCTAGGGAGCCCTCGCCTTTCTGTGAACGGCCGTTTTGGCTCGCTTCACATCCACACTCCGCTCATACAAAGTGTCTCTGGGCTAGGGAGCCCTCGCCTTTCTGTGAACGGCCGTTTTGGCTCGCTTCACATCCACACTCCGCTCATACAAAGTGTCTCTGGGCTAGGGAGCCCTCGCCTTTCTGTGAACGGCCGTTTTGGCTCGCTTCACATCCACACTCCGCTCATACAAAGTGTCTCTGGGCTAGGGAGCCCTCGCCTTTCTGTGAACGGCCGTTTTGGCTCGCTTCACATCCACACTCCGCTCATACAAAGTGTCTCTGGGCTAGGGAGCCCTCGCCTTTCTGTGAACGGCCGTTTTGGCTCGCTTCACATCCACACTCCGCTCATACAAAGTGTCTCTGGGCTAGGGAGCCCTCGCCTTTCTGTGAACGGCCGTTTTGGCTCGCTTCACATCCACACTCCGCTCATACAAAGTGTCTCTGGGCTAGGGAGCCCTCTCCTTTCTGTGAACGGCCGTTTTGGCTCGCTTCACATCCACACTCCGCTCATACAAAGTGTCTCTGGGCTAGGGAGCCCTCGCCTTTCTGTGAACGGCCGTTTTGGCTCGCTTCACATCCACACTCCGCTCATACAAAGTGTCTCTGGGCTAGGGAGCCCTCGCCTTTCTGTGAACGGCCGTTTTGGCTCGCTTCACATCCACACTCCGCTCATACAAAGTGTCTCTGGGCTAGGGAGCCCTCGCCTTTCTGTGAACGGCCGTTTTGGCTCGCTTCACATCCACACTCCGCTCATACAAAGTGTCTCTGGGCTAGGGAGCCCTCGCCTTTCTGTGAACGGCCGTTTTGGCTCGCTTCACATCCACACTCCGCTCATACAAAGTGTCTCTGGGCTAGGGAGCCCTCGCCTTTCTGTGAACGGCCGTTTTTGGCTCGCTTCACATCTCTCTAAACTGCCAGACATTTTAGAGAGAGGGTTTTCTTTACCCCTTTTTTTTTTTTTTTTTTTATCCAATTTTGCGGGCTCAACCGCTCCACCAGCAATGCCCCCACTATGCAGATGCCTTTAATTTGCCACTGCTCTCCATCGAGGGCCCTACAGATCAATATCCTTTGACTGGTGTATTCTAAAACTCGGTTCTCCGTTTTTTTTTTTTTCCAATATTTCTATTTTATTTTATTTTGGCTGTTATCTTACCGATCTCAGCCCTAACCAGGGACGCCATGTTGAAAGCTACAGGTCGCCTCTATGATATCTCAATCACCTACTCGAGATATAAACCTGCGGCCGCTCGATATCCCCCGGCGAGGTGCTAAACTCGCCAAGTTCTCGAGTCATTTTACTATTTCTGTCTAGATTACTTCAAGTCACTGGTCTTGTGATATCCAGTTGATATGAAATGTAATCATGAAGAGTTGTTAATCTCTTCTTGTTTGAAATAAACCGAATATATGTCTAGGAGAACCATTATCGCCTGTAATAAAAATAATATTATTATTATCATCATTTTACGAAAGGGCTTGTAATACTGCTCATTTGAAAGCTTGGTTGTATTACTCCTTTTTTAATAAGTATTACCACTGTACTAACACGTAGTCATTGTTTGCACTCCCCGGCGCCTCCTGTCCTCCTCCTCCTCCTCCTCCTCCGTCAGCGGAACCGACCGTCTTGAACCCTGCAGTGATTCAGACGGTCGAGGTCCCACATAAGACAGAGTCCGTCTGGACACAGAGACACCGGAACCCGCAAACAACACCCATCTACATGCATAGTATTTCTTATCAGTACATAGCATATACATATATATATATATATATATATATTTTTTAGCTGAAAAGCATTAACCAGTCAATTGATTCAATCTGTATTTCAGGACATAGTCACCTCAGAGGAAATCAGGGCGCGGCTGGTATTTGCTGGCACTGTTGGCAGGAATCAGTCCACGAACTCAATGGATTATAAAAAGTCATTTTTATTTCAATGAAGTTACAGAAAAAGACTTGAGCTAAAATATCCATTACAGCTTAAAAGAAGTATAAAACAAAAAACATCTCATCTGGCACGTCTTGTGCCCGCAAGCAACATCTTGTCTTCCAAGTCACACAATGGTAAAAACTTCAAAATCTCTCAAAAAAGTCTGTAGGCACCATTCTTCTTCTCTCTCCTTCTCCGTGTAAAAAATCCCGCTGTGCTCTCGCCAGTTGGCCCTTTTTATAAGGTCCGTCACGTCACGCCATCATCAGTACATAGCTCCAATCACTGTACAGTACGTGTCATATCCCTCCTTCAGTTATTTGTTACTTTGCAGTTACATATCAAATCAAGTAATTCATAAGAATACAATGCCCCTCTGACTAGAGCTCCCTCTTCTTGGCCTTGCATTCCAGCCGGTCACTTCCCTACTGCATGGGGCCTCTTTCGTTCTGAGACGAGGACGAGGCAGACTGCCGTAATATATCTTACATAGCCCACCACATACATATACAGATATATACAGGTACAATAGGTTACAGGTACAATACAGTACTCGGTGTACTATATTACATTAGTTTACATTACATTATAGTCATTATAGTCTGCTCTCCTCTCCTTCCTCTTCTGATTCAAGACTTCAACCAGCAACCCTTCCCGTCTGAAAGGGTTAACATTACACAGCTCTTTCTCCTCTGTCTCTGTCTCTCTCCTCTCCAGAGGCCCACATTCCGCTGGTTCACTCCCTTTTCACAGCTTTTCACAGACATTTTCTATGGAGACATTTAAAGGCTCAGTTCCATTTTTTTATAAGTAGAGCCATCATAGAGCTGTCTTTCCAGAGTTCAGTTCAAAGATTTATACTGGTCATATAGGAACGACCCAGGATGTCATTGTCAAAAAGTGTCACTTGTTCTGTGGCACTTCTCAATATGTATATACACTTTCACACGTGTATTTTGAGGGCTAAACAGCTCTCTAAAAGTGTACCAAAAGTTATATTCTAGGTGGACATAATGTATGTACTGTAATACCAATGCTTAAACAGTTCACACACTTGATTTATATTTGATGTTCATGTTTAATTTTTGATTTATCTTGTACCAACGGTCACACACCTCAGGTAGCATAGAGTAGAGGTAAAGGAAATATGATTCCTCACAGTGATGTGGACATATTTCGAGCTCGAAAAGGAAGCTACTTAGTAAGGGTTAAGGGTTGCCCGAGTGGTCAACTCGGGCATGTTAGGGGTAGGGTAATCTCTCTCTCTGTATTATGGTACCAACCAACTTTATTAGTTTTTATTTTTATTTTTTTCTTATTTCTATACGGTTACATCATGACATCCGAATCTTTACAACAGTCTCAGGGAGACAAAACAACTAATGCAAAATGGCAGATACCTTAATTGAATATATTTCATGGAACTGCAGAGGCCTTCAAAAGCTTACTAAAGTAAAACAAGTTATGAACAGGATAAAACAACTAAAAGCCAAGATTGTGTTTTTACAGGAGTCACACTTATTAGCGAACGACACACCTAAAATACAACGGAGGTGGCCAGGACAGGTCTTCTCAACATCATACTCTACCAATGCTAGAGGTGTAATGACACTAATACACAGGTCTATCCCATTTCAAATTGAAGAGGTGATAAAGGATCCTAACGGTAGATTCTTGATTATACGAGGTCGCCTTCTCTCTGAACACCTCAATCTAATCAACGTATATGGACCAAATAATGATGACGTTAACTTCTATAATAACCTATTTCTAAAAATCTCAACACTACCAGGCAAATATATTATCGCTGGGGACTTTAACTGCACCCTCGACCCAAAGGAAGATAGATCATTCGGAGTGGATAACACCCACACAAGATGCAGGAAAACACTACACTATTTTATAAAAGAGCTGAACCTACTGGATATATGGAGGCACCTAAATCCATCAAAGAAAGAATTTTCCTGTTATTCGAGTACATACAAAAGTTACTCCAGAATAGACTACTTTCTGATATCAACAGAACTACTACCTAATATTAGAGGATGTAAACACAACAGCATAGTCATATCAGACCATGCAGCTGTATCTATGGTATATGTGGAACCAAAACTGATACACAAACCTCATAAATGGAGATTTCAAACAAAATGGATGAAAGATCCAAAATTTTTACTTTTCTTGGGAGAACAAATTGATATATACTTTGAAATTAACACGAATCAAACGTCAGCCACAATTAGATGGGAAGCCTTCAAGGCATATATTAGAGGTCAAATTATAAGCTACACAAGTAGAACGACAAGAGAAAGAACGAAAGAAATTAGAGATCTGGAATCCAAAATAAAAATTTTTGAGAATGAAAGGTTTCAGAAAGGACAGAACGAACATCTCATTTCAAAACAATTATTAATACTCAGAACTCAATATAACGAGATAACATATGATAAAGCTGCTGCAAATGTGATGAGGCTAAAACAGAATTATTACGACCAAGGAGAAAAACCTGGTAGACTCCTTGCATGGCGCATCAAAAAACAACAGACTGAGAGGACAATCACTAACATAGAGGACGGCAATGGAAATAATATAATCGATCCATTAGAGATTAACACAACATTTAGAACCTTTTATGAAAAACTATATAGCTCAGAATATAACATTAGTGAAGTTACACAAACTACATTTCTTGATAACCTTAACATCCCCAAAATCTCTGAAGAAAGAAAAAAAAACCTGGATGAACAATTAAACATAACAGAGATATCAGAGGCCATAGGAGCATTAAAACCTGGAAAAACAGCGGGACCAGACGGCCTCTCAATTGACCTATATAAACACTTTAAAGATAAATTAATGACCCCCCTTTTTGAGATGTACCTAGAATCCTTTGAAAATGGTTACTTACCCGCATCAATGAAAGAGGCCCTGATTATCCTGCTCCCAAAACCAGGCAAAACCAATACTAAATGCGAGAACCTCCGTCCTATAAGTTTGATAAACAACGACACCAAAATCCTTAGTAAAATCTTGGCCAAAAGAATAGAGAACGTACTTCCAGAGATAGTGGGAGATGATCAAAATGGATTCATAAAAGGGAGACAGGGATTTCACAATGTTAGACGGGTCTTCAACATCCTATACAACCAAAAAGGAGAGAGGGACACAGGTCTTCTCTCGCTCAATGCGGAAAAGGCCTTCGATAGGGTGGAATGGGGTTATCTTTTTGATGTTATTGATCGATTTGGATTTGGAAATTACTTTTGTAACTGGATCAAATTACTACACCTAAACTCTGTAGCTGAGGTACTAACAAACGAAGTGACATCTAAACCCTTTAATATCACCAGGGGTTGCCCTCAAGGCTCGCCTTTATCACCGCTCTTGTTCATTTTAGCTATCGAACCGTTAGCAATAGCAATCAGGGCTAACAGACAGCTACATGGGATTGGAATCGGTAATAACGATCACAGAATAGCCCTTTTTGCGGACGATGTCATTTTGTTCCTAAAAAACCTAGATACATCGATACCTGCACTGCTCGATATAATTGATCAGTTCGGTAGTATCTCTGGATATAAACTAAACGCCTCAAAATCATCACTTATGCTGCTTAATGACAACGAGAGAAAAACCGCTGACCAACAAGAATTTCCTTTCAAGCTCTCGAACAGCTTCACCTATCTGGGCATCAAAATAATACCCCAAATAGAAAATATAGCATCAATAAACTATGAACCTATGATAGACTCTGTATTCAAATCCATAGAGAGATGGATGTTCTTGCCCATCTCTGTGATAGGGAGGATAAACATACTAAAGATGTCCATACTACCAAAGGTCCTATACTTATTTCAAAATATCCCTCTGGCACCACCGGTAAGAATGTTCGGAAAGATTGCGTCTCTCATCTCAAAATTTATATGGCGCAAGAAATGTCCTAGAGTCCGCCTATCTCTGTTGTATCTTCCATTCGATGCAGGGGGGTTGACCTGTCCTAACCTTCATTGGTATTACCTGGCTGCACAATTGAGAACTGTAATGTTTTATTTTTCTAAGGAAGAACCACCATCATGGATGGGAGTGGAAGCATACCCAATGCAACTACCACTACATTTATACATGTATTCAGCTGAGCCAAAATATTTAAGAAAACATACTACACACCCCATAGTGCTCAACATGATTAATATATGGTATGAGGTAAAGACATTTATGAAAATAAATAACTCCATGTCGCAATTCAGCCCAATCTGGGGAAACGTCTCATTTAAACCAGGCAAACTGGATGCCGGATTCAAACTATGGGCAAAAGAAGGAATAAGTCAAATATCTGACCTTTACAAAGATGGGGTCTTGATACCTTTTGAGGAACTATCAATAAAATACAACATCCCAAGGAAGCATTTTTTTAAATACTTGCAACTGAGAAGTTTCATTTCCTCTCAGCAAAACCAGTCACTGGCAATTCCTACACTTTCATCTTTAGAAAAAAGTATCATCAAGAACTGCAACAGCAAAGGCCTGTTATCAATGTTCTATAACTGGATTGTATCTGGTTCAGACGAGACGTCACTATCTAGATTGGAGTCATGGAGGCTGGACTTGGGAGAGGAGATCTCAAACGAGGACTGGAACAGAGCATGCGAGGAGGCTCAGACACAAACAGCCAACACTAGCTTAAAACTACTTCAATACAAATGGCTGATGCGGACTTATATAACCCCTGTCAAATTGAATAAATACAACAGCAACACACCAGATAGGTGCTTTAAATGTACCAAGGATCGGGGAACTTTTATACATTGTATTTGGGAATGTGACAAAATCAAGAAGTTCTGGGGGGAGGTGGTGAATAAAATCAAAGATATCCTGTCAGTGAATATCCCACTAGACTCCAAAATGATATTGTTACATTTATATCCAATAAATCTGAACCTGAGAACCAAACAATTTAAATGTATTGATTTTGCTATACTACAGGCAAAAAGAACAATAGCTTTCAATTGGAAGAAAATAGACGCACCCACAATCGGTGCTTGGATTAAAAACATGGCACAATGCATGTCTATGGAGAGAATAACGTATATCCTCAGGAACAATATAGAGATTTACGAGGATATATGGAAACCATTTAAAGAATATCTGAGAAGGGAAGATATAGGAGGGCTGCTATAGGATGAGTCCCCCCGCTTTCTCCCGCGGTCAGCCGTGACCCGGACCCCGGGAGAGACCGGAGACACGTCAGTGAAGGTGATGTAAAGATGTCATTTATTTTTATTTATTTTCATTTTTATGTACATTTTCTTTTCCTATTTTCAATTATTTATATTTGTGTACGAGCTATTCTAATGGAGGTACAAATTAATGTACATATTATTTCTGTATGAGAACAGTAAAAACAAAACCAAAGATGCTAAGAGAGAGAAAAGGGGAGGGGGGAGGGGGGTATGTGGGTATATGTATAATCTTGTGGAGAAAAGGAATTAAGAATAACTGACTACAATGAAAAAAAAAAAAAAAAAGTATAAGTATGTTTTTATCGTTTTCTGCAGCTTTCTCTAGAACTTGATTTATAGCCCTAAATGCATTATATTGATGATGAAATACAGTTTGATAGGAATCTGTGCGAGATAAAAAATGTCAACTGGACGTGCTTCTAGGAGTTACTAAGTATGATCTGATGTTGACCGGATGGGCGGGGGGTCGTTTATAATTCCGTGGCCAACGTTATATCATTCATCTAGTGTGGGTGATATGATCATTAGAGCAGTTAGTATCGAACACGTTGAAAAATAATGATGGATCTTACCGTATCTTCCTTGCGCCGTTGGACGATGAGCGTGGAACTGAAATATTCCTATTATGGGATGTAGAAATATCCGATCCATTTCCAGGTTGTATAATAGTATATACGTCCAAATCATGTTGTTTATTGAGTTATTTGCAACCGATCGACGTGCAGTGTGTCAAGATGGAGTCCCGCTAACGATGGTGAGTGCCCGGACGAAATATGGGTGAGCACCACTTCATCCGCATCACTTCCTGTTTGGGCAATCCGCCGATCGGCCACCAGATGGCGCTCTTGAACCGTTGGAGAGTTGAGAGGGGCTCAACAGTACATATCATGTCTCCGGGGGAGAAATATGATTTCGATCACAGATTTTTGAAATATTGATATCAAAGACGCTGCCCCTGCGTCTTCGGCAGAATGAGCATGGCGGGGAAAGACGCTGCCCAGCGTTTTTGGCGATTAAAGGGTTAATATCCTATCACAGCGCTGTATTTTGGCTGGAAAAGGCATATTGGGAGTCAGAAGGTGCAATACCGGCCAGATCCTGTTAGTGGGGCTATCTCGAGAATGCAGTAACCCCCCCTCCTTCCCAGTCCCTAGTGGGCCTCTGCTGTCTTCTCTATCGCTCTATCAGCTTAGCTTAGTTAGCTCACGCTAACGCAACGTTAATTTCGGTATTTAACGCGACGTGGGCATAAAGGAATGGCGAGGATGGAAAGCATGTTAGATGCATTTGACCCCTTGTGGGGGAAATAGGCTTCGGGCAAAATAGGCGGACTCTGAAGCAATGCTGTCTAATGTCTACACACGCTGAGCTGCGCTGAGCTACTGTTGTTGCAGCCGGGCGGATATGCTTACGAGGGGATTTTCAAAATAAGAGTATCGCAATATGAATCTATCTTTTTACGTTGCATCGATCCTATTTGATAATTGATAATAGATCGATATATCGATCTGGATCGATGTATCGTCCCACCCCTAGAAAGCAGTAGTTTGTTTACAAAGATGTGTAAGAGAGGAGCATACAAATGTATCCCCCCCCCCCCACACCTACAGAATCAAAACAAGCATGTAGAAAAGACGAGCAAGAGACAAATTGGGAGCAGAGAAACCTTCAACTTTGTTTAGACTTTATGAAATTACATATTTTTGCAAAAGTAATGAATGAATGAATGAATGAATGAATGAAAGAACTTTTATTTAAAATGGACACCACAGCTACATTGGACCAGTCACAGTGAACAGACAAGATGTGTTGTTTTGCGTGTTTATAGCACAAGTGCTAGTTTTCAACACTAGTCCATTGAGGCTTTTCTATAAGATATAATAAAATTAACAGTATAATACAGAATTAAAAAGAATGATGATACATGATTGTGCAAACATTTAAAAACAAGTCTAATATTACAGAAAATTACAAAATTGTCAAACGTGAAAAGATTGTGCTTACTCAAAACACTGCAGTGATAATATCACATTGGTAATATGACATTACTACATTTCTATTGTACAATTGCTATAACCATACAGCCTAATTGAAATGTTTAATCTGCTTTAAATTAGTATTTTGTCTGTGTATGGACTTTACAGAGCAGTGTCCAGTGAGTCCCAGGGAAAGAATGACCTCAGTGACGGCCCCAACAAACGTGTCAGCTGTTTCACCGGATGCAGACAAGAAAGATGACCACATAGCCGATCCTAGCCAACACCATAACTCTCCGAGGTGGTATTATGCTTCAGTTGTTATGCTTAGGGTTAGGCCAGTGGTCGGCAACCTGCGGCCTCGAGGCCGCATGCGGCTCTTAATCAGCTGCGGCTCCCTGGCCCAAAAAAAAAATCTTTTACTTTCTTTTTTTATTTTTATTTTGGAGATCGATATCGTACTGAGACACTGAAATGAAAAAATATTTCATCAACTAAGATATTTAGTCAACAAAAGGCTTACCTGTATGCCTGATATGTGGTGCGAAATTTGCGAACAATGAAAATTTTACTTTTTATTTTATAGATTTTCCACAAATAAGGGAAGGACTCTAATAGAGCTGCATAGTTCAGGGTTTTATTTCAAAGTAGGTCTACAGATGCCAGTGTTTTTTCTCCTTTTTTGTGTTTTATTTCAAAGTAGGTCTACACATGGTATTCTTTTTTCAAAGTGGACTACTTTCTATTTTATAAATGTTCCACAAATAAGGGAAGGACTCAAATATACCTGAATAGTTCAGGGTTTTATTTCAAAGTCGGTCTACAGACACCAGTGTTTTGTCTCCTCTTCTGTGTTTTATTAAAAAATAGGTCTACACAGCCAGTATTTTTTCTCCTCTTCATAAGAGTTTGAGGTTTTCCTTTGGTTAAAAACAGGTAAAAACAGCAATTAAAAAGTCAAAATTTTTCTTTTTGTTGCTTTATAATCCCATTAATGCAACAAACTGTGTGCTATAAGTATAAAGTATAATAAATAGGCGTTTTATGCTAAATGTGGGGTATGCTTGGGGATATATAAAACGTTATACACTGTGTTATCTTCATTTTAAGGGTAAATAGGTTGTGCGGCTCCCTGAGCATTTTATTTTGTGGGACGGGGGAAAAGTGGCTCTTTTGATAGTAAAGGTTGCTGACCCCTGGGTTAGGCTATATGAACAGAATCTCATCATCAGATTTCCCTTAGGTTTGACTAGTGGATGAACAAAATACATCACATAATATAGCTTAGGTTTGACTAGTGGATGAACAAAATACATCATATATATAGCTTAGGTTTGACTAGTGGATGAACAAAATACAGCACATATTTCTTAGGTTTGACTAGTGGATGCAGGACTTCAGGGTTTCTAGAGACACCTACCATTGGAGTCGAGCAGAGTTGACACATCCACTCCAATGATAGAAGTGGGCACATATTTGCCATTTTGGCTACAGAGCTACATCTGAGTTCACTTGTTTGGTCCACACCAGGGTTCGATTAAGGCGGACCAAAGAGCTCAGGTGTGAAAGCGACCTTAGACTGTAGGAGTTCAGGAATCTACTCTTTTTGGGTACACTCTTTGCTAGTTTTGACATTATTATGGTATTAAGTTTTCCAATACCAGTTTACAAGTGATATGACATCTATTTGATATCGGTATCAAAATAATCCAAATGAACCGTTATGAATATCTGGTTGATTTCAAATAAGTGGTTAGCTGGCAAACCAGTTATCTGTCCACCCCCCCCCCCCCCCCATATTACAATCCAAACAAAGAGTATACTTTTCAATACATTGGTTGAGCATTTGTTGAGCATAAGTAAATATGTTATGAACAAATAAAGTTTGAAAACTAGTGAATGATTGTCTTCCAGGGATGTATTGATACGTGTATCGGGCCCTGCCAGACTAAAACAGGGTAGCGGGATTGGGGGGGGATTTCCCCAATGCTAAAATCTGACACCAAGAAAGCATGTGATTTGATTAAACTCCAAGCAGCATAATACCCTGTTTGGCCCATCTTGTTCCCCAGAATGTGGGGAAACTTGGCATGGCCAAACACTTGTCTGACTTGTGAGTTAAAGGGATAGTTTGGATTTTTGGACTGTTAAGTCGTATGAAATACTTGCTAATAGTATAGTTGGTGCGATGCCATTAGCTTAACTCACAGAGTACCGTGGTCTGAGTTCTGGCCTGGTTCTGAGTGAACCGGGAAGCTTCAGACAGGCAGCAAATATAATTAAATTAATGCAATGATTTTGACGGGCGCAATTAATTGCCATTTGCGTGTTTGTTTTAACGAGGCGGAACCAGTACCCCTTGTCAGTCACTCTCCGTGTGGGGGGCCGCTGGCCTTACTACAGAGTACAGCACGTCAGCACGGGAGCTCCGTGGGGCACTAGCAACGCCACATAGCTTAACTACATTTCTCAATAGTGTTGCTCCTTGTAACCAAGTAGCCTTCTTTGTAGTGTAGCTATTTTTAGACCCAAGTAGTTACTCGCTACTGCCCGGAGAAACTGGACTGCTAAATAAAGATTAAAGATCTAGTATTGATGCTATCAACATTAGCTAAATAGCTAACAAACTAAATACAACGTATAGCATAGCTACAACACAGAATAACGTTAATACAATTACATTCATCATTGTTTACAATGAACGGGTGGGGCTAGTAAAAGGACTGGACACGGGGACAAGTTAAACATGAATTAATTTATTATAACGGGTAGTTTCGAGTTGTGCCTACGCACCACAGGGCTACTATTCTATTATATACGGCTTTGACGCTTCCTCCTCATCGTTGATTGCCTGTAGTAGCTGCATCTAACGTTAGTAGCTAACGTTAAAACTAACCTAAAGTTAGTTGTTCACCAACAATCTCAACATTTGTTTTATCATTAGCTCAAAAACACATAGCCGGACGAGACAAGTTGTCCGCTCAATAAGTTCTGCTAGGATAATAACAACAATACTTCCGGTCCGGACCGGTGGGTGGGTTTCAAAATAAAAGTCTAAAACACCGGAAAAGACGTTTATTTTGTACAGCGTTTTCCTCCACGAGTACTCGAGTACATCATGTGATCAATCGATCTGGATTATTTTTGCCCATCCCTAGTTTATCCTGTGCTGAAGTCTCCATTCCAATAGAGATAGTATATATTTTGGTGTTTATTTGATTATTGTTTCACTGCCTTTTTATTTATTACGTTTCCACAGTTTTTTCCTCATACTTTATTAACATTTTGTACATGGTACCGCAAGGTACATTAATAATACATGTACATGTTAAAAGGATGACACAAAAAGCCAGACAGAGGGCTTGTTTCCAGTTTCAGTTTGTTTTATAATAAACAATCAAACTGATAATTTTTTTTATTTAGGATATTTAAAATGTCTTCCAATGTTTTAAAGGTTTATTGCACTTTGAAACGGTTTCCTTGCATTATTATGCTATTATTATATTAGTAAAAAAAATAAAAAGGTTAATTGAAAACTTTTGGGAAATACATTTCTCAACAAAAAAATCTCTCAAAACCGCAATAATATCGCTTATCGCAATATTTTCTGGGACAATTAATCGCCCAGCAAAATGTGTTATCGTGACAGGCCTAAATGCTGGGTCTTGAAGCATAGAAAATGAGGCACACTGTTTTCTGCTGTGGGTGATTAAAACTTCTGCCAGGTCAGAACTCCGACCACGAGACTCGGTGTGTAAACTGAGGGCACTGCATCAACTATACTACTATAGTATTTCATAACACTTGATGTCCAAAACTCTGAACTATCCCTTTAAGGTGACACTCTCATCATCAAATACCAGTGACAAGACATGTCTAACATAAAAAAAAAAACTCCGCCAAACCTGTCAATCTACAATTACTCTGGGGAGAGTGAACATTGTACTTTGCAAGACTCTTATTGTTACTGTTTTTTATCTGGTATTTTTAGGCCACAGCCCCACTGATATCCAGTACAGTGGAGGAGATGGCATCTTGCAGTCATTCTCTGTTGGGACTAAAGGAACTATCCGTCTACTTGGTGGACTGCATTAAAACACCAGGACTTAAAGGAACTGTGAATGAAGGAGGAGGTAAGGCTCTAAATTCTCTCTCTTTTTTTTTTAAAGATAATTCACATTGAGATATTTTTTTTTAACAAGAGCGCCCTAGTCAACACAGGCAAGAGCACAATTAACCCATTATTCGCCAGGCTTTGTACCCTTCTTATACCATCCTCTGCCAGCTCTATTTGTCTATGGAGATGTTCACCTACTTTGCAGGGCTATAACTTTTTTAATTGTATTGCTAAATTGACATTACTATGGCCCATTCAACATCGATTAGCTATTGTTCAGGGTGTAGGAACGTTTTACTTTTTCATTCACACATTCATATAAAAATATTTTCTAGAGTATAAATATGTTTTTATCGTTTTCTGCAGTAATTCCTAGAACGTGAGATATAGCCATTTATGCATATATTACATCATCAAATGCAGTTTGCTAGCGATTGACGTCAGATAAAAAATTTCAATTGTACAAGGTCCTAAACGTCATGACTCATCATCTGCTGGTGACCGGAGGGGGGGGGGGGGGGGGGGGGGTCGTTTATAATGCAATGACCGACGTTAAATGAATCATGTAGTATGGGTGATATATTGATCATAGCAGTTTGTATGGATAATAATAATCAAACACGCTGAAACTCACCGCAGCTTCCTCGTAGCGATGGGGGATGATACTGGAGCAAAAAGTTCGCTATTATGGGATGTTGATCTAGATAAACCATTTCCGGGTTGTATAATAATATATACGTCCAAATAACGTTGTTTATTGAGTTATGGCAACCAATCGATTATCCAGTGTGTCAAGATGGAGTCCCGCGAGCGATCGCGAGTGGCGGACGGAATAGGGGTGACACCAAGCACTTCCGGCACCACTTCCGGTTTGGCAACTCGCCGATCAGCCACCATGTGGCGGTATTGAACGCTGGAGAGTTGAGCGGAGTCCTACAGCACCAGTCAAGGATCCGTGGGTGAAATATGAATACCATGAAATTTGAAATATTGATCTCGATGACGTCGTAATCCGTCATTGGCAGATTAAGAATGCAGAGGAATGACGTCTGAATCCGTCATTGGCGAAAGATGGGTTAACAGGGTTGCAGATATTTCATTTCAACCTTTATTAAGGGATGGGGAGAAGCACTAGGCTTGTCGGGCCCTACCCCTGAAGACTTAGGTTTAATATTTATTTTTAACATTTACATACATAGTATATACATAGTACATACATACTGTATAGTACACTTTACAGTACTTACATATAGTACACATTACAGTACACATTACATATACATTACATTACATACAAAATACATTGTATTGTAATACATGTATTTTTTTAATTAAATGCAATTAAAGCTCTTCTTCCCTTCTGTACCTATCGAAAATAGATTTGTTTTAGTCTAGATTTTAATTGATTTATGTTTTCACAATATTTTTGTTCATCCTTTAGCCCATATTCCAAAACTGATGAACAAAAATTATTTTTCTACTAATTAGCGGAAAATTGGATCTGTTTCTGTACAAGGCAAGATTATCCACATGGAACTTAAATGTAAATTTCCCGTCGAGCCACAGGCCAAGATATTTATACTCAGTGACTCTCTCTATACAAGAGCCACTCACAGTAGATACCTGCACATTATCAAAGTCAATATTTCTGGCTCTTGAAAACAACATAAATATTGTGTTACTAGCATTAACTCATTGGACGCCAGAGGTCGCTGCGGGCGTATGGCTGTTGTGTGCCAGCGCTTTGTTCAATGGGGATAAATGCCGGTGTTTGCAGTGCTAAAACTATATTAAATATTATAGCTATTGTTGTGAAGGGCCAGATTAAACCGAATATATATATTTATTTATATATATATATTTAATTGTATTTGTATATTCTCTAATATTCCCTGATATCCCTTGTATATTCCTTGTACAATATGCATTGAATATCCATTCTAGCCTACTGAACATCCCATAATAGTCTCCATTCTACTATTGGTCGAGACCTTGGTGCCAGGCTGCCATACCCCCCAGACCCAGTTCAAACGTACCGCTCAACATGTACGAACAAGTCCTAGTTCCGCGTAGGAATCTGGCTACCGCACCACTAATGGTACTATTTGTTCATAGTGCGTATATATACTGCGCTACTAAAGTAGGACTTCCTTTTTAGTCCAGTTTCTTACCCTCCGATAGAGTGACAGACGTAAAGCCTCCCCGCGACGCCACGTGTGGGAGTAAGGCCAAGTTCGGCCTACCATCGGTATTGAGACATCGTGTATATTAATATTTGAATAGTCATATTTGGCACTATATCGTCGAGTTGGACGTAGTCTATTAAGCTAATAATAGTCTATTCATATGTAGTGCTTCGTGCGGTGAGAATACTATCGTAGTCAGTACCCCCATCGTTTCGGGTAGAACTGGCTGCTTATCCAGGGTGGCCGACCCCATGTGAGGCTGCACCCGAGGAGCCCCAGAGCCGACGAGCGAGTGGACCTGCATACCGGATTATTCTACCGACGACAGCCCGCCTTCCCAGGCACGGATTATGCTTTGTATACAGTGATTATTCTATGGATAAAGACCAACACTGCCGTGTGTTGGAAACCCCCCCCCCGGAGAGGACGACAGGTGAGGAGACGCTCTACACGACGAGGTCGCTTCACGTCTCTCCATCGTGGACCGGAGGAAGCCGGCCCACAGAGAGTCCAACTGCTTTCATCTGTGGATCGAGGATCGCTGAGGCACCGAGCCGCACAACCGTGGGTTCTCCCAGGATACCCTCGGCCAGACGGATACAGCCAGACTCTACCCCCCCCCCCCCTTCTCCAGTTGTCTTACAAGCGACCGGAATTCCCCCCTAGTGTATCCAGTTCTATAATCATTAAAGTATCATTGCTATTATTCCTTAAATATTCCAGGTTGTATATTTACCGCCTGCGCCACCAGAGATTGGACGTTCTCTATTGATATACCAACGAATACTCATTTGCCATAAAAGTGCATCCTATTTCAAATCATAAATGTAATTAAGTGATTGCTCTACATACCTTTTGCTATGTATTAATTATTATTAAACGCAGACTTTCGACTTGGTACATTTGTGTTGGATCGTTTCATCTACGTGGGAGTGTTTACCATAATTATTTATGCCTAGTACTGGGTGGCCAGAGTCTAAAGTACAAGAGGTAGTGGTAGTAAGTATCATATCTAACAATACAGTCAGGGAATTGTACCCCTCAGTTACAATTGGTCCTTCGAACCGGATGGTAATTAGTGTAATATTAATATAGTGTTATTAATATTGAAATGGCCTATGATGAACACTCCACGAAACGATCCTCCTAACCAACACCCGCAGCGCGAACGACGGCTCCCTCAGTACTTAGAGGCTTACGCTGTCAGTCAACAACCTAGTCTTCTACTAACAGTAAACGCGGTAAAACTAGAAAGTAAAAGTATGTCTAACCCCAACGCCCAGACTACCCCGACCATAGTCCCATACGGGTTCTAATGTAACTGACCAAGCTCACGGTGGGGACCAGTGGGAACCAGACATGACTTCACACCCCGCCAGTACTGAAGAAGTAGTCCCCGATGAGTCCCGGGAGGAATACAACGCTACCGAGAGAGAACTCGGCACGGAAGAAGACGGGGAGAGCACCGTGGAGATAGAGCTCCAAGGCTCCGCAAGGAGTACCCCGAGGGAAGGCTCCCCTATACAACCGCCTTCTCCCAGCGAGGCAGAGAGGACCCTACAGCAGGCCTTCCTCATCAGCCTGAACGCCGCTGCTGAACGCGACCGACTGCAGATCCAGCAGCGGAGCGAAGAAGAGCATATACGTCTAGAAATAAGACGCATTCAGATGGAAGAGAATGTGGCCCGAGACCGAGCAGACAGCCAGCGAGCAGCTGCTGGTGCTCTACGGGACGCAGAGCGCGACAGACAGCAAGCGCAACTAATAGAACAGCTGATCAGACGGACAACACCCTCTCCCTCCGCCAGAGGCTCCAGGAACTCGTCTAGACACACCTCCAGGGCGGCATCCCCTAGCCGAGTAAACAACCCTGAACTTGACCAACAGACGAGGTCTATACCCCCCACAGACCACCTCCCCCCACCGGTCCAAGCGAGACCTAGCAACCGGGAAGGAGCAGCATATCCTGTGGAGAGGCTAAACCAGAGACTACAAGCACCGGATGACCTAACTGAAGACGAAGAGGAAGAGGAGGAGAACCGCGCCCGACGACAGCACAGTACTCTACCGGACCAGGAGGTCCGGTACAGCCCAGGCTATACTCCCGCGGAGCTGCGCTACAGACCCCCGACTCTATACACGGGTGAGCACGACGCACGACCCGCACCGAGGAACAGCACCTGGACAAGCGGGCCATGGTACACTGCCGGTACCAGCCCATACCAAGGAGCGGGAGGAGACTCGCCTAGGAGGCCTCTCCCCCAACGCTCGCCGATGTATCCACAGTCAGCGTCATACATTGGCACGCCTATGGTACCCGACTTCACCCAAGAGAACCGGGCCCAGTATACAGAACTCCGCATGTGTCTGGAGACCATGTTGGTGGATGTATTGGATGAACGCCATAAATACGCCATCCTACTGAAGCACTTAAAGGTACCCCGCGCACATAATATAGCGCTCGCCTACGCGACTTCCACCACCCCATACACAGCAGCGCTGGTAGCATTGGACCAGAGGTATGGGCGCATATGGGATTACGTGATCCAGGAGATCCGACACATCGACCGCTTACCCCCAGCAATAGACAATCGAGCACTGGACGACCTGTCCATCAGAGTGCAGTCCCTGGTAGGGATGTTGGGAGCGCAGAGAGAGAAGGGGAGGCATGAACTTTACGCCAACTCAAATGTGGAAAGGATCTTGGAGAAGCTGCCGCCCGCTCGACAGGAGCGTTTTAGGCGGCAGAGAGACCACCGAGACCCGAATGGCCCCGAACCGAACCTCCTCGATCTAGCAGACTTCCTGGCGAGAGAAGTCAGCAGCCTACGGCTAGATACATTCGGACGGAGCACCCCTGGCTCCAGAGAAGGAACCAGACGACTAAATGATGGAAGAAGATCGGTGACTGTGATGCACCAATCGGAGTCAGTACCGAGCAGCAGGAGCCACAGTACCCCCTCCAGAACGGAGAAGTGGAAGATAGTGTGCCCCTACTGTGAGAAAGAACACTGGCTAGCGCAATGTGACTCCTTCCCCAAGCTGAACACGGAGGAAGCAAGTCAATGGATAAAGTCCAACAAGCGCTGTTTTCGCTGTGCGCGCTCACACATGGCAGCCGAATGCCGCTTAAAGAAAAGGTGCACCAAGTGCGATGGAGCCCATCTGGACATACTTCACGACAGTAACAGACGGCGCCCTTCACCCGCACCATCCAGCAGCAAAGCGAGCGTCATGTACATCGATCCCGCCAGCAGCAGTGGAGCCCGAGTACTCCTAAAAGTAGTGCGTGTGACACTAAGCTACCAGAATAAAGTCCTGGACACTTACGCCGTCCTCGATGACGGGTCAGAGAAGACCCTTCTGCTCGCCTCCGCTGCGGCCCAGCTAGGGCTGCGGGGAAGCGAAACCCAAATGACAATTCGGACAATAAGACGAGATTTGAAGACGATAAAGGGCGAGAATGTCTCATTCTCTATCGCAGCAAGCGGCCAGCCTGAGCGACGGTACCAGATTACAGACGCTTTCACCAGCCAAGAAATAGGACTGTCGCGGTACACATACCCCGTCGCCAAGCTGATGGAGAAATATGCACATCTGCGCAAGTTACCGATCCCGCTCATAGACAATGCTATGCCGACCCTGTTGATAGGCTCCGACCATGCAGACCTCATTGTCCCGATAGACCGGGTTCATACCGGACCCCGAGGCTGTCCTGCAGCAGTCGAGACCCGTTTGGGATGGACTCTCCAAGGCCCGCTCGCCAAATCTCTCAACCGAAGTACAGCCACTAGATGTCTCCACTCCCGAGTCACAGAGGGAGAAACCGCACTCCTGCAACACGTAGAGCGGTTATGGACCTTGGAACAAATGCCCTTTAAGAACGGAAAGAAAGACATTCGCTCTAAAGATGACATTTACGCCATTCACCTCCTCGAGACAGGGACCAAGAGAGTCCCGGTCAACGGCGTGTTGAGATACGCCACGCCACTCCTGCGGCGAGAAGGAACGCCTACTTTCCACGCCAAGACAGACGCCACAGAACGGTACCTGCTGAACACGGAGCGGCGCTTAGCCAAGAACCCCGCCCAAGAGAGTGTATACCGCGCCGAGATTGAGAAGCTCATCACAGCGGGACACGTCACAAAGATGGACATTAAAGAGGCTGACCAGACCACCGAATCGTGGTACGTGCCTCACCACAAGGTCCATCACAACGGTAAAGACCGCATAGTATTTAACTGCAGCTACCAGATCGGATCCCAAAATCTGAATAAAGAGTTACTGCCCGGTCCCACACTCGGCCCCTCCCTACTCGGCGTTCTACTCCGCTTCCGCCAGGAAAAGGTGGCCATCAGCGGGGACATTAAAGGAATGTTCCTGCAGGTGAGATTAGTAGAGGAGGACAAGCCCCTGTTACGGTTCCTATGGAGAGAGAAGCCAGGAGATGAGCACCCAGCCATCTACCAATGGGAAGTCCTCCCCTTCGGAACGACGTGCAGCCCCTGCTGTGCTACATTTGCACTACAGAAACATGTAGCAGAGGACCCAGCAGCGGACGAAGAGGTCCGACACAGCGTAAAGAACAGCTTCTACGTAGACAACTGTCTACAAAGCCTTTCAACCCAGGAAGAAGCCGAGGCTCTCCTGATTAAACTCCGCGCCTCATTGATCAAAGGCGGCTTTGATCTCAGGCAGTGGGCCAGCAGCGATCCGCAAGTCCTGCGCAGCCTCTCCTCCGAGGACAAGGCAGCCAGCAGCGAGACCTGGATGGCTACAATCCCGGGAGAAGCCCAGGAGATGACCCTGGGATTGGTGTGGCGATTCAAAACAGATTCGCTTCACTACAGACACAAGCCCCTGACTACGGAGCAGGGAAGGCCGGCGGCGGCGCCGACCACCAGACGGAGTGTGTACACAACACTCGCCCGACAATATGACCCGCTAGGATGTATTCTACCGTACACCACCAGGGCAAAAATGATTGTACGAGCATTGTGGGACAAGGACCAGGGCTGGGACGACCCCATTCCCGCACTTCTTGCATCCACCTGGAGAGAGTGGGAGATGGAGCTCCACTCACTCCCAGGCGTTAATATGCGCCGAAGCTACTTCCCACCCACGGTGAGGCCAGAGACATGTAAAATGGACTTACACGACTTCAGTGACGCCTCAGAGGTCGCATACGGATCAGTAGCCTACTTGCGGGCCCAAGAAGAGGGGGGAGAGATCTACACAGCATTTGTCCTCGCCCGCTCGAGAATAGCCCCACGCAAGCAACAATCTATCCCACGTCTAGAGCTCTGCGCAGCCCTAGCCGGAGCGCACCTAGCCACGCTCATCCAACGTGAGCTCACCATACCGGTGTCTAGAACAATCCTGTGGTCAGATTCCACGACAGTACTCGCCTGGATCAAATCGGACTCATGCAAGTACAAAGTCTTCGTGGGAGTCAGAGTCACCGAGATTCAAGACTTAACCGAAGAGTTAACCGGAGAAACAGAGTGGCGCTACGTTGATACAAAACAGAACCCAGCTGACGTCATCACCCGGGGAATGCCCCTAGATGACCTCACCCGTCGCAATGTCTACAGTGACGGCCCAGCATTCCTAAAGCTCCCGGAAGGAGAGTGGCCCACGCCTATCCCGAGGGAAGCAAGTCAAGAGGAGGCTGAGAATAAGAAACCTATGTTCTGTGGATTGAGCACTGTTATCTCCGCAGACCCCAACATAGATGATTGCACTACCATAGAGAGTGCACAACAAAGGACATTCCTGCGGCACCACCCGGAGTGTAAGTCCCCCGCTGAAATGTCAGCAGCTAACTACGAGGAAGCAGAATTGCTTCTACTGCAGCGAGCCCAGAGAGACTCGTTCCCCGATGAATTGGCCTGTCTACAGGGAGGAAAGCCCGTCCCATCCGACAGCAGATTAATTCATCTGGCCCCCGAGAGCGACGCTCATACCCTCATCAGAGTGGGTGGTCGCCTACGCAGAGCCCCCAATCTACCGGATGACATTAAATACCCGATCGTATTGAACAGCCGACACAAGGTCACAGAGCTGATTATAAAGAAATACGATGAGGATGTACATCACGCAGGAGCAGAAAGAGTCTTCGCGGAGATCAGACGTCGTTACTGGATCCTACAAGGAAGAGAGGCGGTACGACGCTTCCAGCGAACATGTCTAGACTGCCGCAAGTGGCGCGCGCAGCCCAGCATACCAAGGATGGCTGACCTTCCTCCATGTCGCCTCCGAATCGGTGACAAGCCATTCCACTCAACGGGTATGGACTGCTTTGGCCCGCTGCACATAAAGAAAGGAAGAGGAACCGAGAAGCGGTGGGGTATTGTATTCAAATGCATGACCACCAGAGCGATACACATCGAGCTTCTCCCGACCATGAGCACAGACTCATTCCTTATGGCCTTCCGTAGATTCACATCACGGAAAGGAAGACCGTCTACACTATTGTCCGATCATGGGACAAACTTCAAAGGCGGCGAAAGAGAGCTGAGAGAGAGCTTCCAAGCTATGGGCCCAGAACTTAAGACCCACCTCGCTCCAGCACAGATTGACTTCCAATTCAACCCCCCAAACGCACCCCACTTCGGTGGTACTTGGGAACGGGAAGTGCGTTCCATAAAGACAGCCCTGTACGCAGTACTTGGGGCCCAGACTGTGGCGGAAGAAGTCCTAATGACAGTCCTCACGGAGATTGAGGGAGTATTGAACTCTAAGCCCCTCGGCTACGTCTCCAGCGATGTGGCGGATATCGACCCAGTTACCCCCAACACACTCCTGATGGGGCGGCTAGATCCCGCGTTACCCCAGACAATGTACCGGCCTGAAGAAGCGAACGGCCGACGAATGTGGAGGTACAGCCAAGTATTAGCCGACAAGTTTTGGAGCAGTTTCCTACTGCACTACCTACCGTCTCTACAGACCCGCCAGAAGTGGGTAAAGGAGAGAGACAATTTGACAGAAGGAACAGTCGTCATGATTATTGATCAATCACTGCCCAGAGCTATGTGGCCGGCCGGCCGCGTAAGCAAAGTGATCACCGGTGCCGACGGCAAGGTCCGAGCAGCTGAAGTGCTTGTCCAGGGTCGCACTTACACCCGTCCCGTGGCGAGGCTCATAGAACTGCCCCGACTCCCAGACACAATCGATGATGACCATGACCCTATAACCCTATGACTTTGTGAAGTTGACTGACCCCTACAGCAAACCCTTATGTGTAAATAGACAACGCGATTAATCTGTCTCTGCTTAACTGATTAGGTCTGGGACCAATCAGGGGGTGGCTGTTGTGAAGGGCCAGATTAAACCGAATATATATATTTATTTATATATATATATTTAATTGTATTTGTATATTCTCTAATATTCCCTGATATCCCTTGTATATTCCTTGTACAATATGCATTGAATATCCATTCTAGCCTACTGAACATCCCATAATAGTCTCCATTCTACTATTGGTCGAGACCTTGGTGCCAGGCTGCCATACCCCCCAGACCCAGTTCAAACGTACCGCTCAACATGTACGAACAAGTCCTAGTTCCGCGTAGGAATCTGGCTACCGCACCACTAATGGTACTATTTGTTCATAGTGCGTATATATACTGCGCTACTAAAGTAGGACTTCCTTTTTAGTCCAGTTTCTTACCCTCCGATAGAGTGACAGACGTAAAGCCTCCCCGCGACGCCACGTGTGGGAGTAAGGCCAAGTTCGGCCTACCATCGGTATTGAGACATCGTGTATATTAATATTTGAATAGTCATATTTGGCACTATATCGTCGAGTTGGACGTAGTCTATTAAGCTAATAATAGTCTATTCATATGTAGTGCTTCGTGCGGTGAGAATACTATCGTAGTCAGTACCCCCATCGTTTCGGGTAGAACTGGCTGCTTATCCAGGGTGGCCGACCCCATGTGAGGCTGCACCCGAGGAGCCCCAGAGCCGACGAGCGAGTGGACCTGCATACCGGATTATTCTACCGACGACAGCCCGCCTTCCCAGGCACGGATTATGCTTTGTATACAGTGATTATTCTATGGATAAAGACCAACACTGCCGTGTGTTGGAAACCCCCCCCCCGGAGAGGACGACAGGTGAGGAGACGCTCTACACGACGAGGTCGCTTCACGTCTCTCCATCGTGGACCGGAGGAAGCCGGCCCACAGAGAGTCCAACTGCTTTCATCTGTGGATCGAGGATCGCTGAGGCACCGAGCCGCACAACCGTGGGTTCTCCCAGGATACCCTCGGCCAGACGGATACAGCCAGACTCTACCCCCCCCCCCCCTTCTCCAGTTGTCTTACAAGCGACCGGAATTCCCCCCTAGTGTATCCAGTTCTATAATCATTAAAGTATCATTGCTATTATTCCTTAAATATTCCAGGTTGTATATTTACCGCCTGCGCCACCAGAGATTGGACGTTCTCTATTGATATACCAACGAATACTCATTTGCCATAAAAGTGCATCCTATTTCAAATCATAAATGTAATTAAGTGATTGCTCTACATACCTTTTGCTATGTATTAATTATTATTAAACGCAGACTTTCGACTTGGTACATTTGTGTTGGATCGTTTCATCTACGTGGGAGTGTTTACCATAATTATTTATGCCTAGTACTGGGTGGCCAGAGTCTAAAGTACAAGAGGTAGTGGTAGTAAGTATCATATCTAACAATACAGTCAGGGAATTGTACCCCTCAGTTACAGCTATGGATCTAATAACCTAGTCGATTGTCAGTGAGTTTCTTCCGGTCAACATGCAAAAAACGGATACTTTTTTCATCCATATATTTCCGTTTTATACCGTGGTGAATATGAGTATAGTTTTAGAGTGATTCTGTGTAATCCCGGGAAACGATGCCAAAAACGTTTTACTGCATTTCATTATAAATTGTGCCATTTCTCGCCTGGATCAATAATCAATCTGAAATCAACAGTAGATTATCGGTATTATGTTTCATCATTCATGCAAGAAATGGTGGGCGGGGGTCATTTTTCTATGCTTCGATTGCCACCAACGGGACACGGCCCACAGACGCACACCGCAGACACACGCTCCGATTGCAGGGAAAAATTATGATCAGATCAACGCAAGAATGATAACATATAGTCCTTACCTTGTCTATGATGTACTGCAAAAAGAATAATCCAATTATTAGAGTGGTACCGAATGTCATTTTTTAATATTCGAAGCTTCGATTGAAGTATTCGAACGAAGCTTCGAATGTCTTCATACATTTTTCTTTGGATTTTTTTTTTAAACTAAATCCTCAATTTGAATAAAGTGATTAATCTGATTAAATTAGTATTTTTATTTTATTAAATCAACTTTCTTTAATGAATATAACTCATCAGTTTCGTCAACATAAATAATCCAATAAGGGGTGACGTCTTATAGTATAATATTATAATATTAGTGTAGCCTAATCTTTAACTGCAACTGTGAAGAAAACCCCCATTGGTTTAAACGGATTGAATAGACAAAAAAATATAAACATAAAAAAAAAATATATATATAATTTTTTTAAATTCGATTGTTGATTTAGAATTCGAATGTCAACATTATGATTGAAGCTTCGAAGCATTCGGTACAGCCCTACCAATTATCTGATCGCCATTCCAAATACTGATCGCGATCGTGTGAACATGAACGGGGGCAGGGACCCTCGTCGATGCCATCCCTATAAGCGATTGTCTTGCCGGACTATTTATACCCCACCCGCACGCTGCAGCTCGGCCCAGAAAACAAACCACATCGTTTCAAATGGAGTGCAATAGCGGCCGCAAGGCGTTAGGCGGTGGTATTGGCCGTTTGCGATCTCAGACCCATTCCCAATGATAAGATCAGGCTGGATGGATGAATTATGAATGGATATAGCGAATAAAAGAAATAACGATGAAAACCCGACTTTTCTAGCGTTTGGAAAGTTAACCCGGGATATCTCGGGTCTGGCCCCGAATGTGTTAAGAACTAATTCAAGATTAACAAGGGCCTCCTGAAGAGCATCAAAATAAAGCTGCAATTTCTCAATGGCCAACTGAACAGAATCAGCAATATAGTACACAATTGTATCATCAGAATACAAATGGAAATTACATCCGTACAAGGAAGAAACAATATGATTGAATATGATACGATCGTAAAAAGGACAGTACCCAAAACGGAACCTTGCGGCATACCTTTAGTTATGGACAGAAATTCAGATTGGGCTTGACCCAACTTCACTCATTGACGCCTAAAAGATAGATAATCCTGAAACCAGACAGAGGCATTACCATCCAAGCCAATGGTAGATTTTAGAAGCAGGTAGTGATTAACTGTATCAAAGGCTTTTGACAAATCTACAAATAGGGCAAGCACAGTGTTTCTTCGTATCTAATGCTGAGATAATATAATTTGTAACCAGAGGGATGGCTGATGTAGTACTGTGTTTGGCTCTAAAACCAGATATAAAAACAAATAAAATAAAGAACATATTACAGAATAAAAAAATATTCATCACAAGTCATCGACATCAGGGTTCATACAGGGGCAATATAAATCTGTCAAA
The DNA here is from genome assembly GCF_963971535.1 of Notolepis coatsorum. Classification (NCBI taxonomy): domain Eukaryota; kingdom Metazoa; phylum Chordata; class Actinopteri; order Aulopiformes; family Paralepididae; genus Notolepis; species Notolepis coatsorum. Next base: position 163,356,605 of record NC_140171.1, on the reverse strand, counting down.
ACATCTGCAGCCAGATGTCCCTGCCTCAAAGTCATTAAGAATAACTTTAAATGCATCCAATGAGACCACCTACCAAAGATTCTGAAAATTTTGCAACCGTTTCCAAGTAGAGGGAGCAACATACTTAAACCCCCTTTTTCCCAATTCAGTATAGGCTTTAGGGACAGATAGTAGGAATAAGTCCTGGGAGTAAAGACGATAACTTCCCATACATTTGTTAAGAATGTAGATCCATAGGTATGATGGAAGCAAACCAAGAATAGCCTTATAAATAAAAATATGCCAATGGTTAAGTCTATGGGTGGACAAGGCAGACCATCCGACCCCAAACATGCAAAGGGCCATGGTGAGTAAGGCGAAGCTACAATATGTTAGATCCTTGCACATTTGAGAATAATCATTGCCGTATATCATTGTTCTTTGCGGTTATACTTTCTGTCATTCTGTGCAAATGTTATGCTAAGATTGATTTTAGAGTGATTTGTGGAGATTTAGGAGATCCCCGGTCTTTACCATGCATCCCAAAAATGTGGAAAATAATTGACATAAGCCATCTTGCAATACCACTTCATAGGGTTTCATGGGGTCGGGGGTTCCAGTGGTGACATTATTTGGGGGATTTGAGGTCACAGTCGCATATTATTTGATGACTAAATGGATTTTTTTTTTGATAATTTGTAGCAATTATGACAATTAGTTGAGTGAAGGTGAGAATCACAGTAGCTAAATTATCAGTGCGCTGCGCACTATTCTCTTTGTTTTCTTGTTAAACGATCAGTTAAACGATTAACCAATTTTTTCATGGATATTTGAATATTAAAACTCCCCATCCCATGTTTGAGCTCACTAACCTGGCGTATTCCTTTTAAATTGGCTGTGGAAAAACAATACTGCTGTTGCCAAAATGTGTGTGCATCTTTGTGATGATGTTGATGACAAAAAGGTCTATCGCAATTGAATTCCTTCAACTACTAAACATTATTATAATATTAATTAATTAATGAATGAGTAATTAACATACATGTATCCAACCAATCCTTGGTAATCCTTGAAGTAGGCCTAACTATGTGTTTTGTTGTACACAGAGATGAAAGACTTCCGCTGATCCACAATGGTGCACATAATTTCTATTTCAATCCTTAATCTCGAAAGGACATTTACAATGATGTCGAGAGGTACAATACATAATACAAAAATAATATAGAAACATAAAAGTAAATCATTTAAACAATTTAAATTAATTAAAACAAATAGTCGGCTATTATAGATTTAAACTGACCAATGGATACTCAAGTGTTGAGTTTAAAGTGCTTTGCAAAAGATTCCATGTGTCGGAGGCGCAGAAGCTAAAAGCAGATTTTCCTAATTCAGTGCAAACTCTGGGGACCTTAACACTTTGGCGACCACAGTCTTGCAGCGATTTATGCCTCAGAGGACAGGTTTGTTTACAAACCGATGTACTTTCTAAGAGCTATATATATAATTTATAGTATTGCTATCTGTCCATTCTCATTGTCACGTGAGTGCATAAACCGTGCCTTCATAATGGCTTAAAGAAAATAAAAATCCATCTGTTGGTTGTCATTTTATAGCGTCGTGAATATAAGGTTTATCGCGCTTTTCGTCTCGTCTTTTTTCCAGGAAGCTAGATAATAGGCTAAACGTTGGCGCCGTTATATCAAACGCCATTTCTGCTATATATATACGAATGAAATAAAACAAACTGCGTAGCATCCGGACTATTACAGAGCATCTATGGATGAAATGGGGGTGGCGGGGAATGCTGATTAGTATTATTGATTAGCAATACAGTGTGCGTTCAGGTAACCAATGTCAGTGATCGATCACGTTAGGTTTTAAAACAATGTCCAATCCAGCTGTAATTTGGGGGAATACTATCCTACCGTCAGGCCATGTGATCGCTGGCAGCATTTCGTCATTAGTCATCTGAATCTGGTAGATCGATATGTCCATTGGCTAATCATAAATCCCATTATTCCAGGCTGAAATATGCAATCAGTAACGTGATCAAAGATGGAGGGTGTTCTTTTGGAACCGAGGTTCATATGAAACGCCCACATACAGTGAAAAGATTTTTTTTTTCAAATGCCCTCAATGATACTGCAGTGGAGCGATGGTGCCCCTAAGCGGATCTGGCCGGTATTGCATGTTTCGAAAATCAAATATGTGGGTAGGTCATGCATCTCGATCGCGGACGTTAATAGCGTTATAAATATGGAATAAAACAATAACAACTCGCCACGAGTTAACTCGTGGCTCTGGTCCACAACGCATGGAATCGAATCACGAGTTAACTTAATAGTTATAGTATTAAGTGGCTTTATAGTAGAAGCAGCAGCATGTCTATAAACAGTGTCCATAATCCAAAACAGAAATAGCTTCAACAACCATCCTTCTGCTAAGCATAGGAAAATATATTTTTTTCTGTACAAAAAGCAGACCTTCTGTCGCAGATTACTTGCAAGGTTATCTACATGGCATTTAAATGTACATTTCTGATCAAGCCAGATGCCAAGGTATTTATATTCTTTAACTCTCAATAATAGACTCATTCACAGTAGATACAGTATATGCAAATGTTCACAGACCATACCTTTAGAGAAGAGCATGAACTTTGTTTGGTTTGAGTACCAGTTTAAGATTAACAAGCGTATCCTGCAAAGTATTAAATGAGAGTTGTACATTTTTAATGGGTAGTTGTACAGAGTCAACAACACAATAGACGATAGTGTCATCCGCATAGAGATGATCCTGACAATATAAAACGGACCTGGGCATTGTACCTGGGCATGATTCTGACCGCCCGCAAAAGATTACATCATAATTTAAAAAAAAATAATAATAATATACATTTTTTTTGTAACTTTTTTTTTTCATGTCAACGTTCACACGCATAATATACGCTTACCTAGGATTTGACTTGATTCAACAACAAAGCAGTCGGGGCAATGGCAAGCCAAAAACGGTCAAAAGTGTGGTTATTTGAAGTTTTGATTTTTTTTTCACAACTGAGGGTAGGTAGGTAGATTACATTTTTAGAGACTAAAGTACAGAAAAAAAGTACCGTTGGGTACCGGTATCGATTCACAGGTACCGGTACCGTATCGGTTCAAATGTGAACGGTACCCATCCCTACTGAGCACACAACTGCAGGGCAAGGACATTTTTGCTCATGAAATGCATAGCCATGTGAAAGCCTTCATGACAAAGTTGCAATTAATTTCAAGGCAACTAGGCAGCAACAATCTCGAACACATGAAAAACCTGAAAGAAGTCAAACCATCAGATGATCACCGGCACAGGTACTCATCCATGTTAGGAGAGGAGAACTGCATGATGAATTTTCAAGACGTTTTCAAGATTTTAAAAAGGTTGAGGATGAAATGCAGCTGATTTTCTCTCCCTTTACCTGCGGTGTTGATAGTGCACCCACTGATGTTCAGCTTGAACTCATTGACCTGCAGTCTGATTCACTACTGAAATAGCACTTTAAGTCAGCATCACTGCTAGAGTTCTACTCTGCTCTCAAAGAGGAGAACTTTCCAAACATGGGGAGACATGCTCAGACGATGTTGGTTCTCTTTGGATCCACATACATATGTGAACAGACATTCTCAGTCATGAAGTTTACCAAATCCAGGTACAGATCCTCTCTCACTGATGAACATGTCAGCTGTGCTTCGCATCTCCACCTCAGACATTCAACCTGACTTTGATGGACTTGTTAAAGCTCAAAAGACACTGGATTTCTCACACTGAATGAAAAAAAAGAACTGAAGAACACTAAAATGTGGGAATATAATAAGTGAAATGGGACACAGTTCTGAAAACATTAAATGTAAAGTCAAAAAGGCTACAAAACTAGGACACTTTTCTTTACACAGTTACACAGTTCAGTGACATGTCTTGTTTATTTTAGCTACAAAGGTGATGTCTTTAGAAATCTAAGAAAATCCTTGTTTCAATAGTATATGAAACTCAAAATGCCCGTTGTTATTAATGTGACTGAAAATGAGTTAAATGTTTCACATTTTGTTTATCATTATTATTATTTATCATTTTGGAAATTCTATTTGAATAAATCATATTTTTGAAAGCTAACCTCACCTTTTAATTGCCAAATAATAACATACACTCTTACCAGCGGTCAAAACAATGCAATTTACTGCTTTTTATATAGAAATAAAATGTATATTATGCATAATTGAGTTCGGAATTTTGGCCCGGCCCTCCAAAATATTTTCAGTTGCTCATTTTGCCCCCTGGGGAAAATAATTGCCCACCCCTGATATAAATAGTAGGCGTTAGGGATGCCCCGGTCACGTTTTTTGCCATTGATCATCTATGAGCCATATCCGCAGATACACTGCCGATACCGATAGTTTTTGGTTTTGTTATAGCAGCTGGCAGTATTATAGTGTAGGTCTAACACAGGCATTCTCAAAGTCTGGACTCCGACTAAATTATCTAATCTAATCTTAGAAATTAAGTAAAGTGAATAGTACTGGGTGTTAAGCATAACAGCATCTATGTTAATTTACTTCTGAATATTGGGGAGTATCGCCGTGCTTGTAGCCGTGTTTTGATTACGTCATCACAACAACACGTTAGGTTACGAACGTAACCCTGTTCTTTGCCGAAACTATAGCTATTTCCGGCCAATATGATTTGGGGGCCGAATATTCGGTGCATCCCTACTCAATTAGTATCGACGTGGCACCTGTTAGACCCACCACGTTTGATATTCCTGAAACTTGTGAGCGCTTTCTGTTAATCTGGTAAACTGTTGGTTGTATTGCGGAGCTAAATGCTAATGTGGCTAACTAACAGTAAACCTTTGTAGATGAAATACAGCCCAAAAACCTTAAAAGACCCCGCTGAGAAACACACTTGGTAATTTAAAAAGAAAAAAAGTGATGATAAAGTTGTTTAATTGACGGGAGAAAAGTTGCTAAAGTCTATGTATTGTGATGGGACCGGAAGAAGCCTACACGCTGAAGATTCAAGAGGTTTATTTGTCACATACATACCAGGGCATACAGTGACATAACCGGATATGCCGCCTCCACATTGTGCAAGTGGAGAATTGTCCCTGTCCGCAGTTAAACAGCAACTTTTCATTCAGATTTCTAGCTTCAGAGTTCCAGGGCAGTTTGCTTATTCAGTTATGAAAACATATGAATAATTTTCAATAATAAAATTTCTCTCTGCATACATGGTGTCAACTTTGCCATCAAACTCTCGCCTTGCACAGCTTTTAAAATGTCTTTTACACAGAAACATATGGTCAATCGTTGCACACCGCTTCTTGTCCCGACCGTGGCACTACATTGGGAATTCCCTCTGCAGTTCATCTGTAAATGTACACTTGCGCTTTGTCTTCGTGAGCAGAATAAAATCTGTCCGCTTCCTCTGATTGCGTGTGACGGACATTTTCATGAATTTAGAAAACCCCACCGGACGCCCCGGACACGGCGTGAAAAGTGGACGTGTCCGGGCAAAAGAGGACGTTTTGGTCACCCGATTAGCAATTCTAGGTTAAATTGGTCCTGGTGGTTAATATTTTGATCAAAAGTAATCATAATCAAATCAAATCAAATTTATTTATAAGGCCCGACAACACACGTTAATGTCCCCATGGGCCGTACAGGTCTTCTTTAAACAAGTCAAGAAGAAAACATAACAATAAGTCAAGAACAGAACAAGAACACCATAAGGTCCAAACATTTTTAGATAAATGCAAAAAATTAAAATAAAAAATTAAAGAATGCAAGCACTCGCAGACATACCCCAGGCGAAGGTAAGGAAAAACTCACTAAAACCTAACAATAGGGAAAAAAGCTCCACAGGCAGTGTGGAGGAGAGAAACCTTAGAAGGGCCATTCAAGGGGGGATCTCCCTTCTTAGATGTTGGTGATAGTAGTGTTGCAGACGGATAGTTGGTAAGCATGCACTCATGTGTGTAGTGAAACACAGATGAGTGCATGCAATAGCAACTGAACATTTTGAAAGATTAAAGATAAAGCAAATAGCGATAGCAACTGAACATTTTGAAAGATAGAGCTGATAGCGGATCTATTTGAGGCACAGGGGCGGCGCAAAGAGGGTCACATCCTCCCCGTCTTAGTCACGGGACATTCAACACTCCGGTCATTGCTCAGGGACAGCCGGAGACAGGGAGATAGGGGGCGGCGCAGAGAGGGTCGCGAACTCCCCGACATCATCGCGGGACGTCCGGCACTCCGGTCACCACTACAAGACCTCCGGAGACAGGGGGGCACGCAGAGGGGGTCGCAACCTCCCGGCCTTCATCACGGGATGTCCGACACTCCGGTCAGCACTCCAGGACAGCAAGTCATAGGGGGACAGGGAGACGGGACAGGCGTTAGACAGCTCATGTGATTGTAGTGGGCGGACATAGCAATAGATACAAGTGGTAAGCATATATGTGAATGGAGTAGATATATGAAGTAAGCATATTATGTGAATAGAATAGAAGTACTTAACCCAGCAATGAAACCGCGTTGACTGTTAATCTGTTAACAGTCTGTTAATGCTGTTAATCAGTTGACAGGACCACGGACAGACGACGGTAAATAACTGATCCAAGGCCTCGGAGGTGCATGTAGAGCAGTCACTACAATCTTGGCCAAGATCCCGAGGCATCCATCACCTTAGTCAGCGCCAGGAGACGGGCACTCAGAGAGATGGGGGGGGGAGGGGAGGGGGGGGAGGGGAGAAGAGTTAGAGAGTTCCCATGTTTGTGGTGCTGCAAAAGAGCAGACATGTAGTACCCTGTAGTGCCATGTAGTACCCCGTAGTGCCATGTAATACCCTGTAGTGCCCTGTAGTACCCTGTAGTGCCATGTAGTACCCCGTAGTGCCCTGTAGTACCATGTAGTGCCACACAGTACCATGTAGAGCCATGTAGTACCCCGTAGTGCCATGTAGTACCATGCAGTACCCCGTAGTACCATGCAGCACCCTGTACCCTAACTAAACTACCCTGTAGTAAACTACCCAGTAGTACCATGTAGTACCCTGTACCCTAACTAAACTAGACAGATTAATCTAAAGGTCAGTCCCCGACCAGGTGAGATCAGGGTATTTCTATGACATTTACACTTAACACATTATTTTACAGTGTAGGCTGATGAATGAATAATAATCCACTTGATAAAGTAAAATTGGATAAACTAATAACCACGGCTTGGGTCGAGTGAAAACAGACGACTGACTGACAAATTGTATTTAACAAAAACACGATGCAGATGCAGATAACGCTCAGCGTTTGCTTAAAGTCGGGACATTTGCACAAGGTGCGCTTGATTTCTTTCACAGGCCAGTTGAATTGCTCCTGGGTGAGGCAGCAAGCCGGATGAAAATTTCAGGCGGGCCGGCATAAGGATACTAGTAAAACATTAAAAAATATTAAATAGCAAATGGAATCAATTGTTGTTTTTCTGGTAAATTAATAGTTTGGATGAATCGATAACAAAATAATGGTTAGTTGCAGCCCTAGTGTTGGTGCCGTGTACAGGAGTTCAGTCGTAGGTGAAGAGGTATTCAGTACATGGTTCTGTAGTAAGAAACATGAGCATCACGTTCTGTTCAGCATTGCTTCCAAATAAAAAGAGAAAATGCCTTTCATTTGTATTTAGTTTAAACTCAGGATTATTCAAAAGTAGTCATGGATTATGTGGTTATTTTGTAGACAAATGTTTCATCCAATTTACAGAAAACATACTATATCGTGATATATTTTGTTACAGATATATGAAATTTCCCATAGCGTGATGTAAGATTTTATCCATAAAGTGACACTTAAATCTGTCATAACCTGAGACTAAAGGGGCTTTAGTCCTGGACTAAATTAAACTGACCTTAACCATAGCCATGATAACCACTCCTCACGCATAACCCGGCACATGTCGAACGAGCAAGACAAAACATTTTCAAGCTAAAGAAAAAAGAAAGAAATTAGTGACACTGAAGAAAATCCCAGTGGTGTGAGTGCTGTATCCACTACTGTGCTTATACCGAAAAAGGAGCACATTCCAGTGTATGGAACTTTTTCGGGTTTAATTAAACCCGACGGTGATATACAAGGAGGAGTCCTACAATGCTTTGGCACCATCGCAGCAACGCAAGGTAACACGACCAACCTCTACAACCACCTCAAACGTCACCATAAAGTCGAATATGATTTAGCAATGAAGGACAACCACATCACAAAATCCCAGCCGTCAGACCACACAAGCCTCAATAACGCAAACGTTATACAGTGCATCGTCATATCCATCAGGTCAATCAACACCGTTCAAAACGAGGGGTTTAAGAAAATTATCAAGACACTAGACAAGTGCTACTTAATACTTTTCAAATGTTGCATTGTCTGCTCTGTACACCCAGTGTCGAACGACAGTCGAGACAGAACTGCGTGATGATGTGATGAGGTTTTATTTGTATTATTTATTCTAAAGCTGTAACTGAACATTCTATTTCATGTTAAAACCATAATTGAACATTCTAAAGCCCTAAGCGAACATCCTATTTCACTCTGAACATTCTAAAGCCATAACCCAACATTACATTCTATTTTTTTTATGTTCAGCAGCATTTAAGTGAATCACTTTGATTAAGTGTTCTAAAATAAGAGCGGAAAAGAGACTAGTTATTTTGTATTACAAGATACTTTTAAGTTTAAGTCAAGCACTTTGTTATAAGTTAAGATATAAGTTATGTTAAGTCAAGCACATTGATATATGTTATGTTGTCCGTTTAAGAAAGTGCAATAAATGTTTTTATAAAATAAAAATAAAAAAGAATCGTGAGAGAATCGTGATCTCAATTCTTAGGGAGGAAAATTGTGATTAACATTTGAGCAAGAATCGCCCAGCCCTAATCCTAATGCGTGAATATTAAAGGCAACCAACTTGTGTTCGGCTTTTCTCTGATTGGCCGCGCCCCCCCGCCCCCACGCGCAGGCAAGCGCACGTCCCAAATGAAATCCAAGGAGCAAGCGAGCGGCGCGCGAGCGGCAGGCTGCTGTTCCAACCAACTTGTGTTCAGCTGCGGTAGCAGTGGACATACAGTACACCTCCTATCTATGTTGGGATTATGTTTGGTCATGACAAAACAATAAAAATCGCTGACAGAGCTCTCATATTTGCGAATGCATAAACTATATCTTAAATTATGGCGGATATAGTTTATGCATTCGCAAAATATGAGAGCGCGCCGCTGTCATTGAAGGGCTTCCTACAACAGAGCACCGCCGCTGCTGCTGCTGAAGCTGTATCAAGCCGGCGGCGGTGCACGGACGCCGGGGAAAAACCACCGCGTCGCCCCGCTGGCGCTTCAGGCTCAGCAGCCTCCACGGGCGAAATAACATATAACGTTACAGTTCCACACTGATGTACAGTGAGTGTCTAATATGGCTGTCGCGAAGTCATGCCTCTCCCTCTGAAAGCCCATCCACGCTGTGTATCATAGACTACCAGATTCGCACTCGTGTATAAACAAAGCCCATACAGTTATGAAATGCGCTGAACTAGAAAGCGTAAAGTTATTATGTTTCGCGTTCCATTGATTAACGCCATTACCTGCTGTGCTGTAGGAAGCAGAGGTACAGTAAGTTACAGTAGGTGTAGGTTACATGTTTAATCAAAGCCCATACAATTTTTCATAATATTTCAAATATCATAATGATGTGTTTTCTATATTATATCCACAATCATTCATCTAAAAAATTGTATGGGCTTTGATTAAACATGTAACCTACACCTACTGTAACTTACTGTACCTCTGCTTCCTACAGCACAGCAGGTAATGGCGTTAATCAATGGAACGCGAAACGTAGTCTATGATACACAGCGTGGATGGGCTTTCAGAGGGAGAGGCATGACTTCGCGACAGCCATATTAGACACTCACTGTACATCAGTGTGGAACTGTAACGTTATATGTTATTTCGCCCGTGGAGGCTGCTGAGCCTGAAGCGCCAGCGGGGCGACGCGGTGGTTTTTCCCCGGCGTCCGTGCACCACCGCCGGCTTGATACAGCTTCAGCAGCAGCAGCGGCGGTGCTCTGTTGTAGGAAGCCCTTCAATGACAGCGGCGCGCTCTCATATTTTGCGAAGCGATTTTTATTGTTTTGTCATGACCAAACATAATCCCAACATAGATAGGAGGTGTACTGTATGTCAAATGTCGGTCATGTGGTGGAAGTGTTTAGTACAGTCACACAACAGAACACCGCTGTAGAGTACAGTCACACAACAGAACACCGCTGGTTCGACCAGCGCTTTTGCCGCGTCTCTCTTTGCGCGAGGGCGTGTGCTAGTGGATTGATTGATTGGCCGTGTGGCCAATCAGAGAAACGCTGAATGAAAAGCTGAACACAAGTTGGTTGCCTTTAATATTCACGCAGCCCTAATACATACCATTATAAACCTCTTTCTCTCCTTCCTCTGACACTCTTCATCCAGATAGCTGTCCTGTCAGGCCTGGCAAGAAACCAAGAGGCTTGGATGGAAGAAAATGTCTCTCCTGTGACCAGTGTGGGAAAAGCTTTATTCATCGAAGTAGTCTGAAAACACACCAGAGAATTCACACAGGAGAGAAGTCCTATTCCTGTGACCAGTGTGGACAAGGCTTTACTCTGCAACAGAATCTGAAAACACACCAGAGAATTCACACAGGAGAGAAGCCCTACTCCTGTGACCAGTGTGGACGGGGCTTTACTCAGCAACATACTCTGAAAACACACCAGAGAATTCACACAGGAGAGAAGCCCTACTCCTGTGGCCAGTGTGGAAAGAGTTTTAGTCATCTGATTAGTCTGAAGAAACATCAGAGAATTCACACAGGAGAGAAGCCCTATTCCTGTGACTAGTGTGGGAAGAGCTGTAGTCATCTGAGTATTCTGAAATCACACCAGAGATTTCACACAGGAGAGAAGCCTCCGTCTGTGACCAGTGTGGGAAGAACTTTAGGACAAGTACACATCTTCTGATTCATCAGCAAATCCATACAGCAGAGAAGCCACATCATTGTGGTCTGTGAGAAGAGATGCAGTAAATAAAAAAGATTAGAGAAAACATGCGAAAATCCACTTGGGAGAAAAGATACAGTGAAATGGCAAGAACCTGTCAATTCATCTGCATGTTTTTAGAGTAGAGAAACCTGCTGTAGCCAGTGTTGGAAGAGTTCCACTCATAATGATACTTTTTTTTTTATCATCATTATATCTATTAACACTTTCAGAGCCCTTGCTTAACCTTGATTTACCGGTTGAATGCCCACCATCTACTTCAATGTCAGCGTTAAAAAACGCCTAATCTGTTTTAAATTGTGGCCATGTGTCTAATCTGACCGTCGCTTATCAATGACTTGTTTTCCAGTCAACATTGTCGAAGCGGATTGTTTTTTTATCGGTTCATTTTCGTTTTATAGCATTTTGAAAAGCCCTCGTTTTCAAGGAAAATATAAAGATTCCATGATAAAAAGACATTTACTGGAATATTCTAGAATACACAAACGTTGACATTTTTCGGCCTATTTATGAATCGTTTTCAAATAAACGCTAGATTATCGATAGTATATGTGTACGTATGCACGCTATGAGGCGATCTGAAAAATCGATTCCCTTATTTCCTCATCAGCGATCGCGCACAAACAGACACATCACACATAGGGCAAACGCTGAGATCTCAGCAAATACAACTCTGATTATCCCAAGACTGGTAAAATAGATTCCTTACCTCAGATCGGATGTTCTCCAAAAAGATCATTCCAATTCCTGATCGCCATTCCAAATATCGATCATGCTTATTGATTCAGTATTGGCTGCTGTAAATATATATTCCAGGCTGATTCCCGTCCCGCGATGACTTCCATGTTGATCAGACTGCTCTGAGCACAAGGAACCAGCTGGCTCCGCCCCTACATATCTACAGATCCCAGGTCAGTCTAAGCGACTGACCTGCAGTTACACAGGGATAGACAATAGGGGGCGCTTTTTTCCATTCTCTCGGTTGATGAAATATGATTTCAGGTCGCTAATAAAACAATATTTGTAGTCGTGGGCACTCAGTGGGGGGCCTAATAATACGAGTTATGTCGTCCGTGGCACTGAAAGTGTTAAGATGATCTGTCAAAAGCTTTTGATACAGTCGATCATCACATGCTTTTAAAAAGGTTATCTAGTAGCAAGGCGCTCGCCCACCAGCGCAGGAGATACTGGTATCGAGCCCAATCGAGCCCAGCTCTCTGTGTTGCTTCCGGCTTGGCCGGCCGTCATACTAACACAACTGGCAGTGTTAGAGGGTGGGAAAGCCGGTGGGTGGGTCCTGGTCATTGTAAACAGCGACTCCTACAGTTCGGTCGGGGCGCCTGCTCAGCGAGGAAAGGATCTAAGGGAGGTAGTGTGATCCTTCCACACATTACACTCTCTCAGTGAGAGTCCGCGCTGCCAGGTGAAAAGAAGCGGTTGATTGGCTACACATGTGTCGGAGGAAGCATGTGATAGCCTCCACTCTCCCAGACCGACTGTAGGGGGTAGGTGCGCAACAACCAGGAAGGGGATTGGGAATTGGCATAACGACTAACATTGGGATGGGGGAAAAACGGAGAAAAAGGAGGGGGGAAAATACCAAAAGAAATAAAAGGTTATCTAGTATTAGCCTGGATAGTGGTGCATGTTATTGGTTTCAGGATTATCTATCTTCTGCTGTGTCAAATCGGGCCCTGTTCAATCTGAATTATTGTCCATAACTAAAGTTTTGCCGCAAAGTTCAACTGGGTCCTGTCCTTTTTACTATTTATATTAATGATATTGTTTCATCTTTGAATGTCTGACTTGACAACCTTTTGGATAAGATGTGATTTATAGACATGCTGCAGCTTTAACTCTTAAACCTGTAACAGAGCGGCTTTAACCTGCCTGGTAAAAGTGCGCCTGTCCCTTTATGGCTGTCAATTACGGATGCGCTCATCTGGGATCTGATAGCGGATAAGAGGTGAGACGTCAGACGGTGGTGGGTTGGCCTTGTGAGACGTGAGACAGGAGATGTGAGAAGTCATGACACGGAAGTGAGAGTGGCGAGTTTGAATGTTGTTTCACTGAAGGAAGACGTGCAGCCGATATAAAGAGCAAGGAGAACGTGAACCGTAGTTAGATAACGTTGAAAACGCGCAAGTAAACATTACCTGACACGGGATGGATGACCAACGTGGATAGTCCGGACGTCTACGACCTGATCATCTTCACCCAACGCGAACTTCGGTGCGGTAGGGTACACGCTGCACTGTTTGTTTTGCTCCTGTTCCGAGGCTGTGACGCAAGCGTCTCCGACTCAAACATTCCCCTCTCCAAGCTTCCTAACGACGGCAACACATAGCCCAGGCCAAACGCGCCTTTATATCTCTCTCTGCAACCTCCAGCCCCAGCCAAACATCTCTCTCTACCCCCTCCAGCCCAAGCCAAACATCTCTCTCTACCCCTCCAGCCCCAGCCAAACATCTCTCTCTACCCCCCCCCAGCCCAAGCCAAACATCTCTCTCTCTACCCCCTCCAGCCCCAAGTCCAACGCCCCTCTCTTTCCCCTGCTCTCGCATCACACACACACATATTTTCTTTTAGAGACTTTCTATTTTTTCATTCATTCGCTCAGTTGCGTTGCGGTCATCACGAACTCCGTTGGAACTATTGGCAAACGCCTATACCTGTTCACACAATGCACTAGGGCTGCACGATTAATCGTTTTTTTATCGAAATCGCGATTTGGAATGATGCAATTATCAAATCGCCAAGCCTGCAATTAAAAAAAAATAAAAAATAAAAAAAAAATGTATTTAACCAGGAAGTCCCATTGAGATACAAGATCTCCTTTGCAAGGTAGACCTGGCCAAGATGACAGCAATAACATTTGCAATACATCACACAGCAATAAAATGTGCGATACATCACACAAGAACATAATAAATGTGCATGTATACAATACATCACATGTAAACACAAAGCAGAATAGTCTACATGATAGTAAAAGTGTATAATACAGGGTAATACAGTAATTTTGCAGTTGGGACCCGACTACAGAAAGCAGCAACATGCTTCTTGTAAAAAAAAATTAAAAATGTTATAATCGCATCGCAAATCGCAATCGCAATATCAGTCAGAATAATCGCAATTAGATTATTTTCCAAAATCGTGCAGCCCTACAATGCACCACTATATAATGCCACCACTGTGTCCTTTATGATATATATGATACCCACCACTGTGTCCTTTATGATATATGATACCCACCACTGTGTCCTTTATGATATATATGATGCCACCACTGTGTCCTTTATGATATATATGATACCCACCACTGTGTCCTTTATGATATATGATACCAACCACTGTGTCCTTTATGATATATGATACCCACCACTGTGTCCTTTATGACATATATGATACCCACCACTGTCCTTTATGATATATATGATACCCACCACTGTGTCCTTTATGATATATATGATACCCACCACTGTGTCCTTTATGATATATATGATGCCACCACTGTGTCCTTTATGATATATATGATACCCACCACTGTGTCCTTTATGATATATATGATACCCACCACTGTGTCCTTTATGAAAAGGGAACATTAATTAATACTTAAATTATATAATGGAGAATATCCACATTACCAATAATTCTTAACATTGAAAACAACATAAAATAATCAGTATCTATAATGTAGTACAAAAGAAAACAACAGCTTAGAATCTAGAAGATTGACAATAGTCACCTCCCCTTTCCTATTTTTGGTCATTTGCAAATATTTGTTTATAAATTTCTTTACATAGAGCAATATAGAGCAATATTTCTGCTTTCCTTCATTTTATCTTCCAACCCATTCTCCACACAGTTACTCCATAGGATGATATGCACCTGCTCCTGAGATTGGTGCGAGCGTAACGTTTATCAAAGTTGCAGTTACCTCTCAAATTATATCCCTTATCCCTCTATAAATATTTTGTTTATGTTACCTGGGAGTTCTTGAGTCTTTGCTCAATACATTATCTCTGCCAGTTTAAATTTGAATACGTTTAATTAGCTTTAAAAGGCATTTGACGAGCAAGTTATTTGTGTGATCCCGAAATCTGACCTTGTGTACAATTCTCAGCTTTTTTCTGTAGTATAATTAATGGTTTTAAAGTGCTTATGTATGCATCATTCCCCCATATCTCCACACCGTAACTCACATATGGTAAGACGGTATATTTAGGTATTTCTCTTAAATCAAATAAAATTTATTTATAATGCCCAACAACACACGTTAATGTCCCCATTAAACAAGTCAAGAAGAAAACATAACAATAAGTCAAGAACAGAACAAGAACACCATAAGGTCCAACAAATTTAAAATAAATGCAAATAAATGAAAGAATGCAAGCACTCCCAGACATACCCCACGCGAAGGTAAGGAAAAACTCGCTAAAACCTAACAATAGGGAAAAATGCTCCACAGGCAGTGTGGAGGAGAGAAACCTTAGAAGGGCCATTCAAGGGGGGATCTCCCTTAGATGTCGGTGATAGTAGTGTTGCAGACTAACAGTTGGTAAGCATGCACTCAAGTGTGTAGTGAAACACGGATGAGTGCATGCAATAGCAACTGAAACTCTTGCCATCAAAGTTGATATTTGCTACAGTAGAATAGGTCATTAGCGTCGTTGGCTCAGTGGTCTGCTGTTGTGGCCCCCATCCTGTGCAATTCAGCCCCAGCCTCGTATGTTATCCGGAGTGATGGAGGTTACGGCTCTTTGAAGGGAGCCGGATATTTTGGCTCAGTCTCTTTCCAAGAACCTAAAATAACGGGTCATCGTTCTTTCTTTATGGGGTTTGATTGATTGAAAACTTTATTACCAGATTGCAGAATGGGTACAATACAGTATAGCTCAATACTAACAACTGCCAAGAGGATGAAGACCAGAAAAATACTTTCCTCTTGTTTACATAAGGGTCCTCCATTTTCAATTCATCAAGACATTTATGACATACAAGACATACAACTATACAGTACTGTTTAAGAAAAGGATAATACAAAAATATATACATTTGAAGGGGAAGAAACTGTACGGGGGGGGGGGGGGGGTAATTGCAGCCACCCGTAGGTGAGCAGGGGTAAGGTGGGTTTTAGGAGTAAGGCCAAGCAGTAGTCGTAGGGTAGGTGTGGAAGTAATTAAAAGGCTGACTGATGATTGTGATTTGTTCGTCGCCCTCCCTGCCACAGATTTTATTAAAAAATAATAATAATAATGATGTATGATAAATATAATAATCATTTAAAGTATAAAACGTCTCTTAAAATGTAAAAACAACCACAAGTAGTTCATCACTTAAATAGGTATGTGACTGGCAAAGGACATTCATCTTGCATACAGGGCACACAAAATCCAAACCTTAACAAGAAATGTCTTCAGACAAACAAGTTTCTTTATTTGCCCATAATGGTAAATTGCAGGGACATAACTGTATATAAGACATCAATATGTTACGCTTCAAATTAGCAGTGCAAATCTGTTTAAATTTGTCATACAATATTTTTTTATTGAGTAAAGTGTGTAAATCACTAATAGAACAAAAACAACAAACTGTGTGTGCGTGCACACGTGTCACAGATAATAATAATAATAATACACTTTATTTGTATAGCACCTTTCATACAGAAACTGCAGCTCAAAGTGCTTCACAACAGAAAAAAGACAGGCATAAAATGAGCACATAAAGTGCAGACATATATAAAATCACAGTTTTTTACATTAGGGTCTAACATCCCAACAGGCCACCTTGTTTATGGTTTGATTCAGTTTTAAATAAACAATAATAAAAAATAGTAAGATAAAATAGACAGAGTAAAATAGTGCAGTGCAATACAATTGTAGAATAGAATAGATTAAAAATATATATAATTTACAGTGCAATAAAATAGTTGAGCATTACTGTTCAACAGTTCAAAGTCGTCTTTACCTTCTCTGTTTGGTATCCACAGTTTAAAACCTGACAGTCTTCCCTCCTGTTTTATACCCACTTTGACCCTTGAAGATCTAGCCTGTCTGCTGGCCACTTTTTCATAATTGTCTTCCTGGCCCTCTTAGAAGACGAAGACCATTTGGCTGCTACATGGCTCGGGTTGACTTGCTCCAGCCTTCCTGATACGGATCAAGTCTTCAGCAGTGGAGGCTGCTGCTGTTCTTACTACCATTCTGGGCTGAAAATCCACACTCTCACTGAGCGGAGGAGATCGGCATCACAAAGCAGTATTTCAGCCAAGTGCAGGAAGTTCTGACATAAAAGTAACTAGGAGTAAAACTCAATTAATTTATTCACACACGACTTTGTAAATTCTGAAGAATATTAAATATTCCCCACAAACCTCTGAACGATATGGCTCCTTGGTGAGCGGTGTCTGCCTCAGCCCTAGGTATGACTTGTCTGTGAAAGTGGTCCTTATGAGTCTTCAGCTGCTGCCATTCCTGAAGGACCTGCTCCGACTGGCATCCACCACTAGATGTCAATAGAGATACAGGGAGAGAGATTAGGGGAGAGAATAAGGTATGGGAACATTTAGACGTAAGAAATGTGTGAAACTTACATTGAACATGTTATAGATTCATTAAAATTAGTGCTGTCAATAGATTTAAAAAAATTAACTAATTAATCTCACAATTTTCTGTAATTAATCTAGATCAAAAATTGCATTTTTCATGACCGAAGCTTGTAACAGATATTTACTTGAGTAAAATCATGCAAATAATGTAGAATCAACACAAAGAAAGTATATTTAGATTCAAAGACTATTTTAATAGCTTTCTTTGAATACAGTTTCTCCTGTGAAATACAAATGTTCAACAAAACCATCAACATTGACTCAGCTTTAAAGACCTCTTTATTATATCTGCAGCGCTAACGGAAGAAAAAAAACAGGCCTATGTTAAAGTGCTTGGCTTAGAGGACGATAATGTCTTGCTGAAAAGACTGCAGCTAGAGTGGCCACTCACTTGGGGTCCTTTAAAGACAACATATGTCCCCACCTGAGAAACCTGGGTGTTGTCTTCGACCAGGCCATGAACCTAGACAAACATGTCAAAACACTCACACGCACCTGCTTCTTTCACCTCAGAAACATTGCAAAACTACGCACCATCATATCTCACTCTGAACTAGAACTGTCCGTGCATGCTTTTATTTCCTCTAGGCTTGACTACTGCAACTCACTTTTCACCTGTCTCACCAAATCATCCACAGACAAACTACAAATGGTCCAAAATGCTGCAGCCAGGCTACTCACAAGGTCAAATAAATCATGTCACATCACTCCCATTCTGGTATCCCTGCACTGGCTCCCGGTACACTAGTCCTCACTTTCACTTTCAGAGCACTTCACGGTCAGGCCCCTATCTACATCACTGAACTCATCCATCCCTACACCAACACCTGCTCACTCAGATCTGCCGATCAGCACCTCCTGGTGGTCCCCAGGTCCAGGCTGAAAACAAGGGGTGATTGAGCCTTCGAGGTGACGGCACCAAGGCTCTGGAACGCTCTCCCCCTAGACCTGCTTTGTTTTAATTAGTGACTCATGATTTTATCCAAATTATTTTATTCTACTTTTTCTATCTGGTTTCACTGTTTTTTAGCTGCTGTCTGTTGTTGTCATTTATTTCTGATTTTGTTTTATTGTGTTTTTTATATTAAGGTGTAGTGTAAAGCACCCTGTGCATTCGTGCTGTGAAGGATGCTATATAAATAAAAGTCATTCATTCATTCATTGTATGAACTACCAGTAATATAAATCATATTAACAACAAAAATGTGTTCCATCTTCATGTCAGATGATTTTCAAAAAGGTGCATGAGTCAATGCAAAAAAAGAACAAGCAAAGATACTGCTGAAAGTTCAGAACGTTGAACATTTTTCACTTCATAGATTAATCTAGATAAAGAAAATGTAACGCTTAATCATTTAAATTAATCTCCAAAGTTAAAGCATTAACTTTCACAGCCCTAATTAAAATACATAACATCTAATCTTGGTCATACCTCTACTAAAATGAGAATTTGCAATATTGCCCTTTCTACTCACTTTCCGAGAAGTTCTCAAATGTTGGAGAAGAGACTGAACCTCTGCCCTGCCGTAGTCCAGTAGTGCAGCCTGACTCTCTGGCCATGTGTCATGGTTGACTATTCTGAAGCTGTCGACTACACCTTCCCCTGACTGACTCATCAAGCAGCTGAAGCGTGATCTCATCTCTTCTACTGCAACAGCTGCTGCCACATGCAGATCACTGAAACACCATCAGTCAAGGAAACACATGCAGATCACTGAAACACCGTCAGTCAAGGAACACATGCAGATCACTGAAACACCATCAGTCAAGGAAACACATGCAGATCACTGAAACACCATCAGTCAAGGAAACACATGCAGATCACTGAAACACCATCAGTCAAGGAAACACATGCAGATCACTGAAACACCATCAGTCAAGGGAACACATGCAGATCACTGAAACACCATCAGTCAAGGAAACACATGCAGATCACTGAAACACCATCAGTCAAGGAAACACATGCAGATCACTGAAACACCATCAGTCAAGGAAACACATGCAGATCACTGAAACACCATCAGTCAAGGAAACACATGCAGATCACTGAAACACCATCAGTCAAGGAAACACATGCAGATCACTGAAACACCATCAGTCAAGGAAACACATGCAGATCACTGAAACACCGTCAGTCAAGGGAACATGTAAATGTAGCTATGGCCAACTGAACAGAATCAGCAATACAGTACACAATTGTATCATCAGAATACAAATGGAAATTACATTCGCCAACTGCCACACACCGAAGTTACAAGCTCACTGAACATGCATTTACTGTTTTTCAGGATGGGGTGTTTAATAACAAATACGCCTTGAGATGATTATATCAAGCTTTTCTTATTTATTTATTTATAGACTCATCTCTAACGACCTGCATTATAGACTGATCTCTAACGACCTGCATTATAGACTCATCTCTAATGACCTGCATTATAGACTGATCTCTAACGACCTGCATTATAGACTGATCTCTAACGACCTGCATTATAGACTGATCTCTAACGATAGATGGTTTCACTGGGATGCTGTTGCTAGGGAACAGTTATTGCATTAGCCAACAGGAAATAAAAGTGGGTCTTTTTAGAACGCTATTGTTGTCACTTGTCATTTCGTCATGTAAACACGCATGTAATTTTTTTTTTTTTATCTTTCTTCCCCTCCTTTTTTCCCGATTTTTCTCCCATCCCACCCTTCCTGGTTGTTGCGTACTTTCCCCTACTGTTGGTCCGGGAGACCGGAGACTGTCACATGCTTTCCTCCGACGCATGTGCAGCCTGGGGCAGGCCAACCTGGCCGCGCAGGTTCTCACCGGGGAGAGTGTAGCGTGTGGGAGGCCACACTATCTCTTCTCAGTTCCAACCCTTGCTGAGCAGGCGCCCCGACCGAACTGTAGGGGTCGCTGTCCACAACGCCCAGGACCCACCCTTCAGCTTTCCCACCCCCTGATACAGCCAATTGTATCAGCGTGAGAGGCCAGCCAAGCTGATAGCAACGCCGGGAGCTGGATTCGAACAGGCGAATCCTAGTGTCTCCCGGTGTTGGTGACGAACGTAATCTCTGTGCGCCACCTGCCCCCCCAACACGCATGTAATTAATAACATTAATTATGATTCAAGTTCAAGTTCAAGTTCAAGTTCTTTAATAGTTGTCATACAGAAGTACAGAATACTTTCATACAAAATGCTTCTTACTGTTACGCTCCAGAGACTGTGCTAGACAAGATAGTATCAAATAACATAATAACATAATATAGCATGAATTTAGAAGAAGAAAATGAGGTCACAGTTGTTCGGTATAGACATATGTACAATGTTCTGAGTTACCATATAATATACAATACACAATACTATGCAGTGTACTAATGTACAGTACTATCTAGTGCAAAGCAGAAATGGGATGAGGTACAATTTTAGGTACAATTTACAGTAAGGTGTACGAGTTGTAGTGCAATCCTTCATCCATAAATATAAAGTGTGGGGAGTGGGTGCTACAGTGTGTTTGTTTAAAGTGGGTGTGTGCTATAAAGTGTGTGTAGTGGGTGCTACAGTGTGTTTGTTTAAAGTGAGTGTGTGCGTGTGGATGTGTGTGCTATGTGTGTTTGGTGGTTGTTGTTGTGTAGTGTTCATTCATTGTTCGTTTAGCAGCCTGATGGCCTGGGGATAGAAGCTACTTCTGAGTCTTTCTGTGCTCGCCTTGAGACTCCTGTATCGCTTGCCTGACGGCAGCAGTTCAAAGAGGCAGTTGTTCGGGTGGCTCGATTCCATTCCATCTAGGTGTGCCTGTGCCTTGGTATGGTGTTGCTGCCTCACTGATCCAGTCAGGCTTCAGGGGGGGCTGTAGGGGCGGGGCCTTGCTGTCTCACTGATCCAGTCAGGCTTCAGGGGGGGCTGTAGGGGCGGGGCCTTGTTGTCTCACTGATCCAGTCAGGCTTCAGGGGGGGCTGTAGGGGCGGGGCCTTGCTGCCTCACTGATCCAGTCAGGCTTCAGGGGGGGCTGTAGGGGCGGGGCCTTGCTGCCTCACTGATACAGTCAGGCTTCAGGGGGGGGGGATGTAGGGGCGGGGCCTTGCTGTCTCACTGATCCAGTCAGGCTTCAGGGGGGCTGTAGGGGCGGGGCCTTGCTGCCTCATTGATCCAGTCAAGCTTCAGGGGGGGGCTGTAGGGGCGGGGCCTTGCTGTCTCACTGATCTAGTCAGGCTTCAGGGGGGGCTGTAGGGGCGGGGCTCCCCGGGCAGAGGCAGCAGGCTCCGCCCCCGAGATATATGCCTCGCGCCATATTAGCTATAAAGCATTGTAGCCTATAATATGAGTTGTGCTGCTATTGCTATTGTTGTGCTGTGAAGAGTCTTCTCTCTCTCTCTCTCTCTCTCTCTCTCTCTCTCTCTCTCTCTCTCTCTCTCTCTCTCTCTCTCTCTCTCTCGGATCTTGCGTTGCGCGTAATGAAAGTCTTTCTCTCTCTCTCCCTCGCTCTCTCTCTCTCTCTCTTTCCTTCCCTCTTTCTCTCCCTCTCTCTCTCTCCCTCCCTTTCTCTCTATCCCTCTCTCTCTCTCTCCTTCCCTCTCTCTCGAAACGCAGTGTGCCTTACTTGCGTCGTGTGTAATGACAGTCTCTCTCTCTGTCTCAAGTAGCCAAACTTGAGACAGAGAGACTACACTATAAAAACATTGTGTGTGTGTGGTTTTTGGCTGGTGAAAATGCTGAGTGGCGGACTTCCGGTATGAGAGCAGACGGTTAACACACGTGCGGTGGAGCTCCTGGTCAAATGAGCGAAAAAACGGATAAATAGAGACCCGAAAAGTGATTAAAAATAAAAGATGCACACGAGAAGTAAGGAAGAGACAACGATTGTGAAGGAAAGAGAAATGGAGAACACACGAGAAGAGGAGAATTTGAAGAAACAGAGCCCCCGAAGCGAAGCCGAGAAGAGACAGGCGGAAGAAGGGGGAGGTCCCGCTGAGGCAGACACGGGAATGCCAGGATGGGCCGTGGTCATGCAGGCCGGGATATTGGAGACCATAACAGCGACGATAAAACTGAACACGGACACGATAAGGAACGATATTGGGAAGTTACGGGAGGAACTGAGGAAGGAACAGGAGGACTTCAGAGGTGAAATGAATACAGAACTCAAAAGGGTGGATGAGAAGATGGCGGAACAGGACAGAAACGTAACAGAGTTACAGACTAGAACGGCGCAAACGGAGGAATGGAACACAGAGATACACGAGGTGTTAACGTGTGCGATTCAAAAACAAGAACAGATGGAGACAAAGATATCGGACATGGAGGGGAGGTCACGGAGAAATAACATCAGAATATGGGGATTGAAAGAAGGAGTCGAAGGGGAATCGGTGACCCAATATGTGGAAAAGCTGATCAAGGAACAACTGGAGGAGACGGGACTGGAAAAAATGGAGATACAGAGGGCCCACAGGGCGTTGGCTCCGAGACCGAAACCGGACAGACCTCCGAGGGCGGTGATTATTAACTTTCTGAGATTTGAGATTAAGGAATTGATACTCAGAACCGCGTGGACCAAGAAGATAGAAATCGAGGGGAAAAGACTGTCGTTTGATCACGATTACTCGACAGCGGTAGCAATAACACGCAGGTCCTACGCGGGACTGAAGAGAATTCTGAAAGAAAACGGAATGAAATTCCAATCACCCATGACCTCGCTAAGGATTCACTGGAAGGAAGGGACGGTGACGTACGCGACGGCGCGGGAGGCGGCGGAGGAGATGAGGCGACGGGGGATGCAGATGGCGGAGGACGGAGAAGGAAGGGGACAGGAGGGCCAGACGCTGAGCCTGCAGCAGAGATTGGAGAAAGCACGCAGATGGACCAGAGTAGGAGATCGAAACCCGGGAGAGGAGGGAGGAGAGAGGAGAAGGCCGAGGTGAGACGTGACAGACCGAAGGCGGAGACGGACGAGGAGGCCAGAGACGGAGAAGGAGGGGAGAGGAGGCGGGAGGAGACGAACGGATGAGTACACGCACAAGAGATTGAAAAAACTATCCAAATAGAGACAAAATATAGAAACTGAAATAACATATACATAAACACACATTCCCAGGTAGAGGCAGGATATAGGAACGAACATAACGTATACATGGACACATAATACACATGCTGATGGAGGAAATAAATGGAAATATAATTAGGTATGATAGACGGAACACAGAACATATTGAAACAAATACATAGACACACGCTGCGAGTAACACAGTTGGAAGGGATTAAGGGGATAAATGGACATCACATAGAAAATAGAGGGGAGGAAAAGAAAGTAAGAAGGGGTACACAGAAGACACCACACACGGGTTTGGGAGGAAGGAGGGACATTGGAACATATGAGCCACATTGAGAGGCACCTAGGAAATGGGGGTCTTTGATCATAATGAAGGACAGAGCGCTTTTGACCAGGAGCTCGACAGCAATAAAAACAGTAAGAAGGCTGGACAAATATGACGAGCGGTTGGGGGTAAAGGTTTCAAACCCCCAAGCCGTCAGGAGGAGGCCTCTCACTAGGAGAGCAATTACTCTTCACCCACCAGCAGGGGACAGGGGGGGACACAGGGACCCCCCGAACGCCTTGGGAGCACTTTATGTAAAGTTTATGTTTTTTATTTATGTTAATCATTATATGTATTCGGTGAAGAGAGCGGAGGCTTCAACCGGAGGGGGGAATGAATGTGACATGGGGGGGACTGACAGACGAAAGAAGAAGAAAGATGACAATGGTTAAAGGTATAAAAATGATGTTGTTAAACGTTAATGGAATGAATAATACGATAAAGAGGGGCAAAGTGATGTTGAAATGTAAAAAAAGTGAGATGGAAGTGATTTTTCTGCAGGAGACACATTTGGTAGCACAGGATCATGAGAAACTGAAGAGATTTGGATATGAAAATGCATACTATAGTTCCTTTAAACGGAACCTGAGGAGAGGAGTAATCATGTTAATCAAAAACACGGTCAAATTTGAATTGATCAAGGAAGTAAGAGACAAGGAGGGAAGGTTTGTTCTGGTGAAGGGAAAAATGGAGGGTCAAATGATTACGTTAGTGAATGTTTATGCACCCCCAGAGAGTGAGAGGGATTTATATGAGACCATTTGTGATATGATAGTGATGGAACTAGAAGGGATATTGATATGCGCGGGAGATTTTAATGTAGTACTGAATCACGACCTAGACACCACGAGTACTAGAAAAGGACGGGCACCAATCAGTAGATATATGAATATTCAGATGACAGAAATGGGAATTACAGATGTTTGGAGGGGGATGCACGCCATGGACAGGGAATACACACATTACTCACACCCGCACGTGACATATGCAAGAATAGACTACTTTTTGATAACGACGGGGGACAGTTACAGGGTACGGGAGAGCAGAATAGGAGTAGCGGACATATCGGATCACAGTGCCATATATCTGACAGTAGATCTAGAAGGGAGACGGAGGAACATGATCTGGAGACTAAATGTAGGAATATTAAATAACAAGGGGGTGGTGAGTCAGATCAAGGAGGAGATAGCCAGGTATAAGGAAGAAAATGACAACGGGGCGGTAGATCCGAACATTCTATGGGACACACTGAAGGTGGTGATAAGGGGGAAATTGATGGAGAAGACAGCAATGCTGAAGAAGGCCAGAACGGAGACATATCACAATCTGATAGGGAAGCTGAAGAAGCTAGAGGGGAGACACCAGATATCAAAAGAACAGGAGACACTCGGAGAAATCAAAGAAGTAAAGGCCAGGATAAATAGGGAATTATTGACGGAAATAGAAAAGAAAGCGAGGTTCATGAAACAAACATACTATGAAGGGGGACCAAAAGCGACCAGACTGTTGGCTAGGAGAATTAGGACGCAACATAAGTTGAACACGATACACACAATAAGGGATACAAAGACTAATGAAATATTGAGAGACCCAGCTGAAATAGAGAGGACATTTAGAGAATACTATGAGAAACTATACACACAGCCAAAAGCAGCGGGAGAAGAGGAAATAGAAGCATATCTGGAGAAGCTAGAGTTACCATCGATAGGGAAAGAACAGAATAAAGAATTAGACGCCACAACGTCAGGATTGTTGGAGTACCGGAGGCCAGCGGTGAAGGCCGTCTCTCTGAGACCATGCCCGAATTACTGCAAAAAATACTAGGAACTGACGTCCTCCCCTCGCCTCCTGTCTGTGAGTCGGCCTACAGGGCGGGCAGGTTTTCTCCCGGCGTGAACAAAGAGCCAAGGCCCATCATAGTCAAGCTGAACAGGCTTCAGCAGAGAGAACTCATCATGCTGTCGGCTCGTACCAGAAGGGGTAATCTGAGGCTTGGCGATCACAAAGTGGCCATTTTCGAAGACTTTACGCCGGAGGTTCAAGCACAGAGAGGCGAATACAAGGTGGTCCTGTCCAGGCTATGGAAACTAGGCCTGAGGCCCACGCTATTCGCTCCCGCGAAATTATCTGTGTTGGAGAAGGTCGATGGTCTGCGTTCATTTTGGTCGTTGGCTAAAGCGAAGGAATATCTCGAGGGGATACCCGAGACTGTTGCTTGATATCTATGTCGGGTGAGTGACTTGGCGGTGTGGGCCTATATACATTGATAGGGCCGACTATTCACAAATACTTGCTGTCATGCCCAGACACTCTAACTGTCCACTGCCCATCCAACTAGCGGGACTTCCCAATGACTTCTGTTACTTGCTAATGCTGACCTCATGATCGTACTTGTGTATCGCCTCTTTGGAAGCTAGCGAGCTAGCTGAACAATGTACATAACAGTCTCTAACGTGCTATCCGGATTCATCACTAGCTCACGCGCTAGCCTCGGGCTAGCTAGCGGGCTGCGTCTATCGCCTGCGTGGAGTCGTTCGAGACCCGTTAATAGTGACGCACTTTGGTTGTTGTTGCTGTATAAGTGTGATCGGCTCGCACAATCCAACGGTGATCGGGTCCTTAACTAAATTCTTGTATGCTGTTATTTTTATATCCATGCTGTTTTGAGCTTTGGGCTCCGGTAGGAGAAGATCGGTTGAATATGTATATAAACAAGATATGATAACAGGTTTTGTCAGATATTGCCTATTATCATCCCCGGGTTAATGAATGTGTTTAATTGTGCCTGATCAGAGGGACTGTTACAGATGTGCACTTTGACCATAACCCCTTTTTCCCCTTCTTATTATTGTCGTTGTTAAATGGCATTTGTTTGCACAATTTACCTGGAACCCGATCCTACCTTAGACTACCGACTGGTATACTCTAATTTAATTTTGTTTTGGATTTTTCCTTTGTCCATTGGTGCTATAACATTGCGTCGTTGATGCGCAGACTCCGAAATAGATGGTTGCAGGGTTGATGTTGAGTTGTTATATAATAATGACTATATTAAAAAAAAAAAAAAAAAAAAAAATCCATTATAAGTTATCTCATGTTAAGTCCTAGGCACACGGTGGTTTTCGACCGATATCTTTATTGAAACAATAGATGATAACGGGTTGTGTCAGATATTGCCTATTACCATCCCCGGATTAATTAATGTGTTTAATGCTTTTCTTACATAGGTTATGTCATTTCAGCCGTTGTGCCTGATCAGAGGGACTGCTACAGGGGTGCACTTTGACCATACCCCCTTTTTTCCCTTTCTTATTATTGTCATTGTTTAATTGACATTGTTCACACAATTTTGCACAATTAACCTGTGACCCGATCCTGCCTTAGACTATCGGCTGGGATGCTTTAATTTAATTTTGTTTTGAATTTTCCTGTACCCATTTGGGCTATAACATTGCGACGTTGAAGCGCAGATTCGGAAATAGATGGTTGCAGGTTGATGTGGAGTTATTATTTAATAATGGCTATTTTTACCATTATGGTTGTCTCATGTTGGGGCCAAGGCTCAGGTGGTTTTCGACCGATATCTTTATTGAATTTTATTTTTATTATTATTTGTGTTTATTGGACTAGTGGGGGTTTACTCAGGGGTTTATCTAGAGGGGGGTTGGAGTGGGGAGCGTCTTATTGGATCCATGTCTCTAGTGGGAAGTGTTAGGAAGATGACCATCCTCAGTGGATGGGGCATAGGGTGGGGACTGGAGAGTGGGTATAGGAGGGCTTATAATAGGACGGGTGGGTTAGGGTTTAGAGTAGAAGGTGGGGGGGTTGTAACTGGGGTGGTATTTTTATGTGTTTTATGTGCTGTTGTCTTATATGTGTGTAATTGTTCCTCCTCTGTACTCCTGGGATTGACCGTCTGGGCCCGCCTGGATCAGCGCCTCGAGCAGTCTAGCTACACTGGTATGTTCTCTACGCATTTAGACAAGCTCGACCATGGCTAAATTGAATATTTTAATTTGGAACGCAGGAGGGCTTAACGCCCCACACAAGCGTGCCAGTGTCCTTTGGCTATTGAAGAGGAGAAATATTGACCTTGCTCTCCTTAGTGAGACGCATTTATTGGTAGGTGACGTGTCAAGACTGGCAAATCGGCAATATCACGTTATCTCCTCATCCTCAGCCGATGATAAGACGAAAGGAGTCGTCATAGTTACAAGACGTAACCTTGATATCAAAGTCCTGGACGTATGGTCGGACACGGAGGGAAGGATTACTATAGCAAAGGTTGAGTTCTCGCATAGGAAGATGCTATAATAGCATTGTATGCTCCTAACACATTTGATTCAGCGTTCTTTAATACAATCACGAAGAATATGTTGGAACTTAATGGATACGCTCTCATTGTGGGTGGCGATTTTAATGCGTGCTGGGATGCGGAGATGGATAGGTCCGGGCCCTCTGAAACGAGCGACCAAAAACGGGCCTCTAAGGCCCTCAGGATGTGGGCCCAGGACACGGGGCTCACAGACCTTTGGCGCTTATCCAACCCCACCCTCAAAGATTACTCTCACCTGTCAGCCAGACACAAAAGCTTCTCTCGAATTGACTATGCATTCGCGTCCCCTAATATGTTTGATAGTTTCGATGTCTCATTGGTTCCCTTGGCTCTCTCAGACCACAAGGGGATTTTCCTTACAGCAACCTTTGGCAGGCTCTCCGCAAGAGCTCCCAGATGGCGTTTTAATTCGACCTTGCTAAAGAACGATGACTTCTGTTCTGAGTTCAGGAGTAAACTAGCTGAATTTTTGCAGATCAACGTTGGCACAGTAGAAGACCCTAGGGTCCTGTGGAACGCATTGAAAGGATTTGTCAGGGGTCATGTCACACTATTTGCCTCCAATTTGCGAAAATCCCGGTCAAAAAAGCTAGAAGGACTGGAAACATTATATGCGGACCTATACGCATCATTGCAAACTAACTATAGTGAACGACTAAACACACAACGTAAGATAGTCAAAAAAGAAATAAACTCCATACTTAAACAACAGTCTGAGTTCTTGATACATAGGACAAGACAAAATTACTACTTTCACGGCTCCAGACCTAGCCATCTATTGGCAATGAAAATACGCTCAAATGATCATTTCTCGGATATCCCCTCGATCAGGACGAGCCAGGGTGCAGTCACTACTGATTCGAAAAAGATCAATGACACTTTTAAAGAGTTTTACTCACAGTTATATAGCTCAGAGGGTAATCTTGATGACTCTAAATTTGAATCGTTCATTGGCGGGCTTGAGATACCCCACATTTCTGAGGAAGAGGCCAAGGAACTGGGGAGACCGATTACTCTCGTGGAATTGAGGGAGACAATTGTTGAAATGCAGAGGGGTAAGGCACCAGGCTGAGATGGTATTCCACCCGAAGTGTATTTAGCTTTCTGGGACCAACTGGGTCCATTGATGCTCGATATGATCAATTACGCTATCGAACAAGGGGAGTTCTCAAGAGATGTCAATATGGCGTTGATTTCTTTACTTCTCAAGAAGGACAAATATCCCAATGATTGTGGTAGCTATAGACCCTTGAGTCTTCTCGGGGCCGATTTAAAAGTGTTTGCCAAGGTGCTGGCCCGTCGCCTGCAGAGATTTATGTCTGTATTGGTACACTGCGATCAAACTGGTTTTATCCCGGGGCGTCTGGCTGCAGATAATCTTAGGAGGCTGTTGCATGTAATCGATAACAGTAAAGACAATACAACTCCATCCACAGTTCTGTCTTTGGATGCCATGAAGGCGTTTGACAGACTTAAGTGGTCATACCTGTGGAAGGTACTTGAGGTCATGGGTCTTGGGAAGAGTTTTATTCATATGATTAAAGTCCTGTATGCCTCGCCGTCTGCGATGATACTGACAGGCAAAAACTGTTCCACACTCTTTCCAGTCTCCAGATCTTCTAGACAGGGTTGTCCTCTGAGCCCAGGACTGTTCGCGCTTTCCCTCGAACCTTTGGCCCAATTTATTAGGCAATCGGAGGACATCGTCCCCATAATGGTCAATAATACTCCACACAAAATTGCTCTCTATGCGGATGACCTGCTGATTTTCATGGACGACCCCTCCCGGTCGGCCACAAAATTATTGAGGATAATCGACGACTTTGGTAAATTGTCAGGCTTTAAGATTAACTGGAACAAATCAGCCTGCCTACCTCTTAATGAGCTGGCCAAGGCGGTACGACTACCAGCTGATATCCCCATAGTAGAACATTTTAAATACTTGGGCATAGAGATATTCCCCACGCTGAACCAAATTACTAAGTACAACTTCACGGGTACTTATGATAAAATATGCCAGGATCTAGACAGGTGGTCGACCCTTCCTAACTCCTTACAAGCCCGGGCTTCCATAATCAAAATGAACATCCTGCCTAGGATAAATTTTATTAGCTCAATGCTCCCCCTGCCCCCTCCAATAGACCACTGGCGCAAGGTACAATCGATGGTATCTAAGTTTATCTGGAATAACAAACGCCCGAGAATCAAAAGGGCTACTACTCAACGTAGAAAACAAGATGGGGGCCTCGCAATCCCTTATTTTAAACTTTATTTCTGGTCCTTTTCACTGAGACCTCTGATGTGCTGGCTAGACCCTGTAGAGGCTGTATCGTGGCGCTCCTTAGAAGCGGCGGCGGTATCTCCGCTAAGATTGCAGGATGTAGTGTACTCCACTGTCTCTATTTCGAAATGCCGGCTGAGGTATGGACCGATCATAACTCACGTGATCCAAACGTGGCGTCATGTACAGAGGTCGTGTGGGGTTAAATGCCCATGGCACCTGGACTCTCTAATTTTTAATAACCAGCAATTACTTGTTGGGCACAAGCTGGTTAATATTCCTCAATGGCAAAGGAGGGGAGTGCATACTCTGGAGGATATTTATGATAAGAACGGCCTCCGTGCGTTTCAGGACTTAAGAGAATTTTATGATCTACCCGGCGAGTCCTTCTTTCTTTACCTTCAACTAAGGTCAGCACTGAGGGCGCATGGCGTACCGTGGGCTCAAGCTTTGCACCCACACCCCTTCCTCAGGCTCATAGTGGACAGGACGACATCCAGAGGGTTTGTCTCAGACTTTTATACGCTCTTAATTCAATCCACGTATAAAAATGTATCATTGGATACAATCTGGCGTGTGGATATCCCGGAGTTGGACCCCGAGTTTGACTGGGATGATGTTTGGGCAAATGTGGCATTATCTTCCCGCAACCCCAATCACCAGCAAATTTATTTTAATTATATTCATAGGACCTATCTTACACCTAGGAAGCTATTTGCTATGGGACTGATAACCGACTCTCGGTGCACTTTGTGCTCTCAAAAGGCCACTGGCACTTATATGCATATGTATTGGGATTGCCCACCAGTGGCCCGCTTCTGGAGGTCAATAACGGACAAACTTTCAGATCTGTGTGGCTTAACTATCCCATTCACAGCTGTTACGCTACTCCTGAACGATATAACGACACTACCCGCGTCCGTACAACTGAAAAGGGTTGTCCTAGCGGGCGTCACAGCAGCGAAGAAGCTAATAGCAATGAGATGGAAGGAGCCTGAGAAGCTTACAATGATTAACTGGTCCCTAACTCTATTGGATGTGATTTATCTTGAGATATCCACGGCTCGGGTGATTGGGGTAGGGCAGGCTGGCATTGACCTGTGGTTTGCAGCAGCTGAGAAGGTAAAGACCGCCGTGTGCGGCTGAGCGGGGTTGGGGCGCTTGATCGGGGGGGTCCGGCGGTCTCTGGGGAGGGGGAGGAGGAAATGTCTTGTCTGTCTTGGTTTTTGTCTTGTCCTTCTTAACTTTGACTGGGGGGATTTTAGGGGGGGTTGATATTTAGCTATTCTGCGCTATATGTCAATTCACATGCCATCTCCCCAAGGGACTAATATTGGCAGACTGATTGACCTGTCAACCAACTTGGAGGAAGATTTTCTTTCTTCTTACACTTTACCTTCTGCGAGTTTGGCAGTCTTGAACATGTGTAAGGGACCTAGGCTATCTACAGTAAATCTGCGGCAACACTCTTGTAAACAATCTTTTAAGTCACTCCACTTTGTAAAGGTGGGGAAAGGTTGGCATGTTTGAGGACCTTTTTGTTATTGAAGTAGCCATCTATATTTGATAGGTTGGACGCTGTTTCTTTTTCTTTTTGTCTTTATAATTTATTATTCTGTATTATTATTGTTTGTTATTCTCCTGTGGAGTTATGTTTTTGTTACTGTGGTTATTGTGTTGTCTTGTTTCATGTAATTAATAATAAAAAAATTTGATAAAAAAAAAAAAATAACAGAATGAAGAATTAAATAAAATAATTACGGAACGAGAACTGGAAGAGGCAATTAGTAGAGCTAAAAACAACAAATCTCCGGGGAGCGACGGATTCCCATCGGAATTCTACAAGACATTTAGAACAGAATTAGCACCCATGTTAGGGGCGGCGTTCAGACACACGATGGAAGAGGGCAAAATGCCCCCCTTGTGGAAGGAAGCCATAATCACCACGATACCGAAGGAAGGGAAGGATAGAGAATTATGTAGTAGCTTCAGACCTGTGTCCATACTCAACGTGGATTACAAGATGTATACATCGATAATATCAAAGAGATTTGAGACGTTTATGCCAGACATTATAGATGAAGATCAAACTGGATTTATTAAAGGGAGACAGACACAGGACAACGTGAGAAAGACATTACACATAGTAGAGGAGATACAAAAACAAGGTGGTAGCGCGGTACTGATTAGCCTAGATGCAGAAAAAGCATTCGACAGTGTGAGCTGGACATTTTTATATAAAACATTGATGAGGTTCGGACTGAACGGGAGGGCGATGAAGATGATCAAGGCGCTATATCAAGAACCGACAGCGAGGGTTAAGGTGAATGGCAGCCTGACGGATAGAATCAGATTAGAGAGGGCTACCAGACAGGGATGTTGTCTCTCACCAACGCTCTTCGCCGTTTTCATAGAACCACTGGCACAACTGATCAGACAGACCGAGGACATTAAGGGAGTAAGGATAAAGGGAACGGAATATAAACTAGGCCTATTTGCGGACGACGTGATAGTATACATGAGGCAACCAGACAAGAGCTTCCCGGCACTGATGGATCTACTGAAGGATTATGGCCACTACTCAGGATACAAACTAAATGTGACAAAGACACAGACCTTAGCATGGAACTATACCCCAATGACGGAAATTAGGGAACAGTACGGGATAAGATGGGACATGGACAAGATTAAATACTTAGGGGTGAACATCACGAGAGGGGTGGGGAAACTGTTTGAGGCGAACTATACACAGATAAATCAGAACATCAAGAGAGACTTAGAGAGATGGACAGTAATGCCCTTGGACTTCAATTCAAGAATAGAGGTCATTAAAATGAACATACTATCAAGGTTACTGTACCTATTCCAGTCACTACCGATACAAATACCACAGAATCAATTCAGGGAGTAGGACAGACTGATATCGAGGTTCATATGGGCGGGGAGAAGACCACGGGTCAGATATAAAACACTACAACTACCAAAGGAAGAGGGAGGGATGGCAGTACCCAGCCTACAAGACTATTACTATGCAGCACAACTGAGAGCAGTGATGTGCTGGTGTAACGACAGATATGAGGCAAGATGGAAAGACATTGAAAAAGAAGGGGAGGGATACAAGGTACAAGCTCTGGTGGGAGATAGGGAACTATTTAAAGAAAAAGAGGGACTATTAGATCCAATCACCAAATGCACCTTGACCATATGGAACAGAGTAGTAAAAACACACAAATTGGAGAAGCAGTCAGGGGTTCTGAGATGGGTAGCACATGACAAGAGATTCAAACCAGGGAGGTTAGACCATGGATTCAGAAGGTGGGAGAGGGGGGGGGGGGGGGGGGGGGGGGCAACAGCGATATGCAAAATGATAGAGAAGGGGGAAATGCAGACACTACAAAAATTAAAGGAGAAATTTGGACTAGAAAACAGGGACCACTTCAGATATCTACAGGTTAGAGACTACTACAACAAAGAAATAAGGGGGGCCAAAGACGAAGAACAGAATGGAATAATCAAGATGATAGTATGGGCATACGAAGGGGGGCAAGGAAGAGTAATATCAGCAATATACCGGGCTATAATGAACAGCAAGGGACACACGACCGATTACATAAGGGAGAAATGGGAGAGAGAACTAGAGATAGAAATAACAGGGAAGGAATGGGGGAACATATGCGAGGTGCAACATTCAACAACAGGATCGAGGATATGGAAAGAGTTTGGATGGAAAAACATAATCAGATTCTTTATAACCCCAGAGCTGAAGGGAAAATATGCACCAACACAAAGAGCATGCTGGAGGATGTGTGGGAAGGAGGGGGCAAATCACACGCACATATTCTGGGGATGTCAGAAGCTGAAGGGGTATTGGGAGGAGATAGGGGAGGCAATGATCAGAATATTAGGATACGGGTTACCACAAACAGGACTGGTGCTTTACTTAGGAGACCTGACACACGAGGGAATACAAGGGGGGGACAAATATTAAATAAAGATAATGTTGATAGCGGCCAGAAAAGCAATAACAAGACTGTGGTACAAAGAAGACCCACCGACAATAGCACAATGGGTAGGAATAGTGGAAGAGATACAGGATATGGAGAGGATAACACACATGCTGAGGTTACAGGAAGAGAAATTTGGAGAAAGATGGGGAAAGTGGGAGGATTACAAGGGGAACGAAAACTACATCACAGAGGAAGAACCAAATACATCACAAGCGAAGGGTAAAGGAGGAAAGAGGTTCAAAGAGGGTCTCTGAACCCATGTCACACACTTAATGTTTTCTAATTTTATTTTGTTTAAGATATGTCAATAGTTTTATGTTTTTTCCACTTCATTATTTATGTATGTGAATATTTGCTGTCAGTATTTTTTATTTTTCGTCTTTTGGGTATTAAATTTTTTCTTTATTATTTATGTCTGTTTAACATTTTGGGTGCCGGCCAGAAATCCGGAAAATGACTGTGGATTGCCAGGATTCCTGGGCGATTTTAGCATATCTCATGATATTAGCAGAGCTATTTCTATATTTTATATTATAACTATGGGGAAATGGTTTGGCTCATTTGACGACGACAAGTTGATGTACACAATGAAAGAAACCGTTTGTTTCTGCATGTCTTCGTTCGTTCACAATTACAAGTAAAAAAACGTCAACAAAGGGTAAAAATCCAGGTATATTCTTTAGAACAGGAGTTATGGGCTCTTTTATGAAAGGTGCGCCGCCGGCGACGCCGGGGTGATAATAGGTACTGAACGTGTTATAAAGCAATTTAGACTGGGATGGATGGATGGATGGTTTGATTGATAGATTGTTTGATAGATTGTTTTATTGGTTTGATTGATAGATTGTTTTATTGTTTTGTTGGTTGTTTGATTGATTGATTGTTTTGTTTGATTGATTGATTGTTTTGTTGGTTGTTTGGTTGATTGTTTGTTTGATTGTTTTATTGGTTGTTTGATTGATAGATTGTTTGATAGATTGTTGGTTTGATTGATAGATTGTTTTATTGTTTTGTTGGTTGTTTGATTGATTGATTGTTTGATTGTTTTATTGGTTGTTTGATTGATAGATTGTTTGATAGATTGTTGGTTTGATTGATAGATTGTTTTATTGTTTTGTTGGTTGTTTGATTGATTGATTGTTTTGTTTGATTGATTGATTGTTTTGTTGGTTGTTTGATTGATTGATTGTTTGATTGTTTTATTGGTTGTTTGATTGATTGATTGTTTGATAGATTGTTTTATTGGTTTGATTGATAGATTGTTTTATTGTTTTATTGGTTGTTTGATTGATTGATTGTTTTGTTTGATTGATTGATTGTTTTGTTGGTTGTTTGATTGATTGATTGTTTGATTGTTTTATTGGTTGTTTGATTGATAGATTGTTTGATAGATTGTTTTATTGGTTTGATTGATAGATTGTTTTATTGTTTTGTTGGTTGTTTGATTGATTGATTGTTTTGTTTGATTGATTGATTGTTTTGTTGGTTGTTTGATTGATTGTTTGATTGTTTTATTGGTTGTTTGATTGATTGATTGTTTTGTTGGTTGTTTGATTGTTTGATTGATTGATTGACAGTCCGACTGACTGACAGTCCGACTGACTGACAAACTTGAAATGCAGTAATACTATTATATCGATCAGGTGGGAATATATTGTATTGATCAGGTTAGTAGATATTGTACCGATCAGGTATTATAGATCATGTGCATGCAATAAACAAACAAAAAACATTTCGACTGTTTCTCATTCATGTACTGTGCATAATCTGCTCCTGTGTTGTAGACACTGTGTTGCTCTGTACCTACCTGTTTTCCAATTTATTCGTCCATACATGATAAACACATTCATAAAGTAATAATATCTTGTATTGATAATATATCAATTAGTTTCACCTGGAAATACTACTACCTTATCAACCACCATGCCTGGCGCTAATGAACAAGTAAGTTATAACTACTGGTGTAGGTCCAGAAAACATTATTATAAAATACAGAATACTTTACAATGCAGAAAACTTGAAACTTTGATGAAATGAACATTTTTATTGCAAAATATGTTCAATAAACTGGGTGACAAGTCATCAGTACCAACCATTGTTGCTGTGCATTAGACACATATGCTGGTAACATTCACAGTATAAAATTATGGTAATTTACCAAGACAATACCTTATAAAAAGTGAACACTGGCTGATGATAACCAACCATTGTTTCAGTGCATTTAGGAGTTTGCTGGTAACATTCACAGTATAGGATTATGGTAATTTACCAAGACAATACCTTATAAAAAGTGAACACTGGAGGATAATCAACCATTGTTTCAGTGCATTTAGAAGTTTGCTGGTAACATTCACAGTATAGGATTATGGTAATTTACCAAGACAATACCTTATAAAAAGTGAACACTGGCTGATGATAACCAACCATTGTTTCAGTGCATTTAGGAGTTTGCTGGTAACATTCACAGTATAGGATTATGGTAATTTACCAAGACAATACCTTATAAAAAGTGAACACTGGAGGATAATCAACCATTGTTTCAGTGCATTTAGAAGTTTGCTGGTAACATTCGCAGTATAGGATTATGGTAATTTACCAAGACAATACCTTATAAAAAGTGAACACTGGCTGATGATAACCAACCATTGTTTCAGTGCATTTAGAAGTTTGCTGGTAACATTCACAGTATAGGATTATGGTAATTTACCAAGACAATACCTTATAAAAAGTGAACACTGGCTGATGATAACCAACCATTGTTTCAGTGCATTTAGGAGTTTGCTGGTAACATTCACAGTATAGGATTATGGTAATTTACCAAGACAATACCTTATAAAAAGTGAACACTGGAGGATAACCAACCATTGTTTCAGTGCATTTAGAAGTTTGCTGGTAACATTCACAGTATAGGATTATGGTAATTTACCAAGACAATACCTTATAAAAAATGAACACTGGAGGATAACCAACCATGGTTTCAGTGCATTTAGAAGTTTGCTGGTAACATTCACAGTACAGGCACGTCACATGAACTACAGGGCGTATCTTACTTGGTCTCTCGCATCGATGACTGCATTGTCCATTGATAAATGGATGAAGCGCCAGATGATCTGTGGACCAAAAAATATCCAATACATGCTTCCAAAGTATATAAATAAGAGGCCAATGGACTGCATTAGAAAAGTGTGGTATGTTACCTACAGTATATACTTTTATAAACTGGGTGACTGTCAGCAACCATTGGTTCTGTGCAAACGGTAAAAATGAGGGGGGAAAAAGATAAATAAAAAAATAAACTATATACACACACAATGCAAATTATGAATGGAGTCGATACAGCTAGATCGCTAACATAACGTCTCATCTGCAAGTGGTCCAAACATGCCTATGCAATATCGACAACCGTGGCCCAAATACATGTGTTCAACGCATTTATCTTGTACAGAAAACAGTGCAACTACCCATACACTATACTATACTATACTATACTATAATATACTATACTATACTATACTACACTATACTATACTACTCTCAGCTAGCTATACTATGTACCGGTACACATGGTTCTGTCTGTATCACACAATGATGGATTATTTAGAAGTAATCTGTACTTCTGTGTGCCGGATTATTTAGAAGTAGTCTGTACTTCTGTATGACAACTAATAAAGAAACTATTTAGAGAAATCCCTCTTTGTGTGGTACAGAGCGAAGCATTTGTCACGATGCAGGGGGACTTTGCACGATGTGCAAAAATATCTGGTCTCACTCCTGATGCCACGCCTACTGCAGACCCGACATTTCCTACACGGTAGCTTTCGCTTGGGGGTGGCTTTGTATGCAACCATTACATGCTTCACAAAGCCACCCACTAATCTGCTCTGCGGGTCCCCCAGTGGGGCCCTAGGGTCGTCACGCCCCACCTGCTCAGCCCCTGCCTCCTCCTCATCCCCACCCCCTGCCTCCTCCCCTGCCTCCGCCTCCGCCTCCATCTCCGCTGTCACCCCAGGAATCTTCTTCTCCAGACCATCTGTGTAGGTCCGCGCCACAGCCCTGGTGAACCGGAAGATGTTGTAGTAATGCCCTTGTGGGTGCTTTTTTTTGTACAAGACAAAAGCGTTGAACATACATATTTGGATCAGATACATCACAAACTTTTTGGTCCACTTTCCAGTCTTACGTGTAACCGGATAGTACGAGATGTTCTGATCCAGCTGATCGACGCCGTTCATGAATTTATTGTACGACATGATTGATGACGGCTTGAGCATCTCCACCCTCAGCGCTTTGCCCTTCTTCTGCTTCTTCCACACCATCGCCATTTCCATGGTGTCCTCGTGGTAGCTGCTGATGGTCTTCACGATCCTCTTATCGTGCCATGCCACGATCAGGACCTCCTTGTTGTTGACCGCAATGCGCTCCCCCACACCGATGTCACGTTTGGTCACGTTCTTGATGATGGCTGGCTCCCCCGGTGCTTCCTGAGGGTACCACAGACGTCGGTCCTCAACTGTCGGAGCCTGGCGGACATACGTACCGAGTTGTAGAAATTGTCCATGTACAACGTATATCCGGCCCCAGACAGACATCCAAGCAGACCGACGACCGTGTCCCCCAGGAGCGAGCCTTCCCGACAATATGGCTTAAATGCAAAGCAATATCCTGTGCGTGATTCGCACAGGAAGTACGACTTGATGCCATAGCGGGTGGGCTTGTTGGGGTTGTAGACCCGGAAGGTCAGGCGGCCTCGCCATGCCATCACCCCCTCGTCAATGGCGAGCTCACGTTCAGGCTGGTACAGGTCCTTGCACCTCGCGTTTACATGGTCGACTACAGGGCGTACTTTACACAATTTGTCTCTAACTTCCAGGGATGCATTGTCCGCAAAGTGGAGGAATCGCCAGATCAATTGAAACCGGTTGCGTGGCATGGTCTGCGAGTAATATGGTGTGTACATCATGTCGTCAGTGGTCCACATCTGGTCCACGCGAGGCTTCCGCAGGACACTGCTAAGGAAATTGAGTCCAAGGAACTTCTTCAGCTCCTTCAATGTGAGGGGCTTCCAAAGCAGTGCCCTGCTACTGGTTAGCGTGGGGTCCAGCCGGGCAATGGACTGATCAGCGTAGAGGTTGGTCTGGGCAACAATGGAATTCAGAAAAGCATCCGTCAGGAACAGATCCATCCATTTTGCAGGCCGGTACGATTTGAGTGCCGCGGCGTCCTGGAGCAACCCCGGTTGGGCTGTGAAGGGGATCCTGTGAGGCACCCAGCCCTCACGAGACCAGGCATTCTCCTCTTCCTGACGGATCGCAGCCCTGCTCTTCGCTCCTCCGCGTCGCACGCCACGACCTGTCAATTATACAAATATACTATAACACCCCTACTGTAGACAAACATTCATATGCCACGTAGTTACAAACTGTGTGTGAGTGAATGAGTGAGTGTGTGTGGGGTTCAGATGTCAGAGCTGGACGTGGTGTGGGGGTCAGAGGTCAGAGCTGGAAGTGGTGTGCAGAGTGAGGCCAACTTACCGCTCTTAGATGTGCGTTTCCGCCCTGCAACGGGTTCCGGCATGTCCAGACTAGCATCCAGTTCTAGAATCACATGATGTAATACATTACACTAGGGCAACGTATTGTCATTGTATTTACATGATATATATATATGCATTATGTGTTATATTTTATGTACAATTACCTGCAGGAGTAGAATGTGATCCTATGTCGTTGCCAGTCTCTGCGTCACTCTCTGCGGGGTCTGCGCCAGAATCTGAATTGGATTAAATTCATTCAGTAAGTAAGTCTCATAAAACACAATAGTAATACATTTACATACATAAATGTAGTTAGTACATACCCAAGCTGTTAGGGTTTGTAACCGACCACAAGCGCAACGGCACAGAGAGAGTTGTTTCAGAGTTAGCCAAAGCAA
This sequence comes from Notolepis coatsorum, assembly GCF_963971535.1. NCBI lineage: Eukaryota > Metazoa > Chordata > Actinopteri > Aulopiformes > Paralepididae > Notolepis > Notolepis coatsorum. Next base: position 163,316,007 of record NC_140171.1, on the reverse strand, counting down.
GGGCGTATTTATTCTCAGAGTCACAAGATAGAATTAGGTTGAGCAACAGAACAAACGGGGAATCTGGCATGTGAAGAGTGTTGCGGCTCTGCAGATTCTCCCAGTAGGTGGTGGTGAGGAATCCCAGTTAGCCCAGCGCACAACAGAAACAGAGAGGTGACTGATCCAAATAAATATCCAAGTGACTTGATCTTCGGTGTGATACACACAGTTAGCAGAGTCCGGAGAAAAAACAATACGGTAATCCAAGGTGTAAATCCAACAACAAAAATTAGGTGAGAACAGTATAACAAAAACGGGATCTCTTCGGTGTTTCACAAACACACAAAAAACGGGTGATCCAAAAAGAACTGTTTCCAAAAACTCACCAGAGCGCAACGCGCAAAGCGGGCAGATAAACGAGGCGCAGCTTCGTACGGGGAATCAGGTTCTCCACAGGGATACTTCACGAAAGTCCTGGGGAGCAACAGACAGGGAACAGCGACGGGAAAGACAGGCAGAATGCAGGGAATATTCAAAACGATCCAACATCGATACTAGGGGAATCAGGGTATATAAAGCCACAGGGCGCTGATGACAAGCTGTGACAGCTGCGGGATGAAATTGATCATTGCTCCAGAAGCGTGTGGTGGGAAGAGCACCAATCAACACGGCATCTTACAGGAAAGAAGCGTGTGGCGGGGAATGCAATTAATTAACAAAATACCTTAAAGGAACGGAGCGAGTGGGTGGGGAGCGGACCAAACCTCACAGTACCCCCCCCTCACAAGCATGTTGGTGTATCAGCCCCGGACTCGGTGTCAGATCCTGTAATGAACACAAAATAAATCAGCGGCCATTGTACATCAAAGCATGGAGTAGGGCCTCTTTTTTTTTTTACAAGGGCTTGTGTGTGTGTGTGTGTGTGGTGTGTGATATGCAGGCCTCGCCATAGTTCAAAGGTGTTTGAGAGGGTTCATGCCTTTGATGTGGTGTGTGTGTGTGTGTGTGTGTGTGCTGTAATCAATGATATTGGGACTATGCTAAATGAAATAGCATTGATTACAACACACACACACACACACACACACACACCACATCAAAGCCATGCACCCTCTCAAACACCTTTGAACTATGGCGAGGCCTGCATATCACACACCACACACACACACACACACAAGCCCTTGTAAAAAAAAAAAGAGGCCCTACTCCATCTCACTTCAAACAGGCCTACATGCCATGCACCCCAACTTAGCACATGGTGGCATGCACAGCATGCAACTATATCACTTACATTGATAGCTACACACATCAAAGGGCGTGCACCTACACACACACACACACACACACACACACACACACACACACACACACACACACACACACACACACACACACACAACAAAGGCTGTGCACCCCAACTTAGCACATGGTGTCCTGCACAGCATGCAACTATATCACTTACATTGATAGCTACACACATCAAAGGGTGTGCACCTACACACACACACACACACAACAAAGGCTGTGCACCCCAACTTAGCACATGGTGTCCTGCACAGCATGCAACTATATCACTTACATTGATAGCTACACACATCAAAGGGCGTGCACCTACACACACACACACACGCACACACACACACACACACACACACACACACACACACACAAGGCCATGCAACCTAACGTGTAGCACATGGTCATCAACTATCGATTTGAACATGCACGTAAAACAATATTCACATTGCAACATGACGTACCATTGCCCCCTCGACCACCACCGCGTCCCACGTCTGACTCGTGCGATGAATCAGACCCATAACACCTCCGACCCAAATCGAGATCATCGTCAGATGAATCCGGAGCTATAATATAATAAATGCATATCGGCGTTGGTTTGGCGAACTAACGTTACATATTCACAGTATACAATGAATCAATTAGCGTTAGGTAAATCATCAAATACACGTTTCACACACACACACAATCACATATAATAAATGCATATCGGCGTTGGTTTGGCGAACTAACGTTACATATTCACAGTATACAATGAATCAATTAGCGTTAGGTAATTACCTGGTGGTTCCCAATCGGCGCTCCCATCAGATTCATGGGTGGTTGAATCGCTGTCCGCTGACTCGGATGAAGAAGCTATGACCACAGCGGCAGCCTTCCTCTTCCTCGAACTGCGTCGGGGAGAGCCGCTCCCGGTCCCGGGGCGAGACGCGTTGCTGGGCCCAGCAACGGTCTCACGGCTCTCTCCGATCAGAGCTACCAAAGTCGTTGGTGCTGCTGCTGGAGCTACCAAAGGTCCGGTCGTTGGTGCCGCTGCTGCAACCGCGGGTCCAAACGCCAGCTTCGTTTGAACAAACCGATCCGCTGTCGGTTTGTCGCCTCTCTTACCTACACTACGTCTCCTCATACTGAACTAATAATCTAAATGGAACTACTAACTGATCAAACTACTATTACTACTACTGAAATATACTACCTAGACTACACACTAATCCCTCACAATAGTACTACTACTTAGCACGACTAAGTACTTTCTAAAGCACAGCTGAAACCTTACAATTATTCTGATACTACCACTATACTGTATAACACTATAAATATAGACTATAGGCTGATCTCAATTCAAATATCTCTCTCTCAATCTCTCTCTCTCTATCGCTCTATCTATCTCTCTCTCTCTCTCTCCCTCCAAAACCTTGTAGATTCTGGGATCGCGCAAACTTTTTATACCTGTGGTCACATTGGCCAGGTATGCTGGCCAATCAAATGCCAGATTCATTGTGGGGTACAATATTCACCCTCATGTGATAGTGTTAGAAAATAGGGGGACACTGCCACCTAGTGTAATTTGAGAGGAAATGCAGTATCCTGTTCAAACTTTCTGCCAAAAGCTCTGCGGTGAAGTTCAGATGGGGAAAATCGAAAAAAGATGTAAACAGATCAAAGACGCTGTAAAGCATCTTCGGCAACTTGAGCATGGCCGGGAATGACGCTGTAAGGCGTTTCCCGGCACCCAAAGTGTTAATAGTGTTGTTGATGTTATTGTATATGTTGTGATGTTTGTCTATATATGTTCAATAAAAATTTAAGTTTAAAAAAAGAAAATGCTGAGTGGCTAGTGATTTTGGAAAACCACTAGCCACAGTGGCTGGTGAGCTAAAAAGTTAATGTCAAGCCCTGCTTACCAGTGACAAAAAGGATGAGCGCAATGAAGCAAGTGCACTCAAGAATGCCATAAGCAAATTTCCCTTTCTATTTTTGGTCAACATGCAGACCAAGATTTTGGAAAGCATAAATGCTGCTTCACAGTTACTGCAAGCAAAAGACGCTTCAGTCTTAGTCTAAAATGTGTCATTTTATTAGACTATGTTTTTGTTGTTCTTGTGGTGTGTTGGACTTTATGTCATGTTATATCATTATCTGATATATATTTCGTTTCTATACCCTTTGTAGAAACAACATCTTAAATATTACACCTTTTCTTTGGTTACTTTTCTTTCAAATAAAAAAACAAAATTGTAATCTTACTGACTGAGGTCAAAAAACTGTTTGCTCCTGCAGAGACAAAAGATCCACACACCTGAGTCATAGGGGCGGAGTCGGACATTAATATGTTACCCTGCTGCAAGTAAACATTATTATTCTAAGACGTTTTTTTTTATCCACCTTTTCTCCTTATTTTTCTATTTTTTCTCCCATCCCAATTTTGCGTTTCCAATTCTCCCCTCCCCTGTCTTGAACGTTGCTAGACTATTCCCCCCACTGGTCGGCTGTAGCGAGGATAGAAGCCTTGCATCACGTGTTCCCTCCGGTACACGAGGAGGCAGCCTGTCGCATCTTTTCACCAGACAGCGCCAGACTCTCAGTGGCGAGGAGTAACGTGTTGGAGGCTCACGCTGCCCCCGATACTTCCTGTCTTTTGCTGTGCAGGCGTCGCCCAACTCACCTGTAGGGGTCGCTGTCCACAACGTCCAAATCCCCACCCATTGACTTCCACCCGCTACCTCTGCCAATTGAGATAGTATGACGACTGGCCCAAGCCGCAGGCAATGCCGACTCCGGGATTCGATACCGGAGTCTCTCGCATTGGTGACGAGTGCAATCTCCGCTACGCCACCCAGCTGCCCCCATGTTTACTCATTTTGATGTATTCAGGTAAGTCATTCCACAACTTCACTCCACAAACAGATATGCACATGCTTTTCAGCGTAGTGTGTACCATTGGTTGTTTAAGATTCCCTCCCCCTCTTAAGTTATATTCTCCTTCCCTGTCTCTGAACCATCTTTGCCTGGGATTAATTTAGATTTGTATACAATGAGAGCTGTTTTGAAATCAACTAGGTCCATACATTTCAATGTTTGTAGCTTTATAAATAAGTTATTTGTGTGTTCATAATATCCAACATTGTTGACTATTCTTATTGCTTTTTTTTAGCATGGTGCATATTGGCTGTAGAGTGCTTTTGTATGTATTACCCCACACCTCTGCACAGTACTTCATATATGGAAGGAAGAGTGTACTGTACAGTGTATACAGTGTTTTTTGGTTTAGAATGTGTCTTATCTTACATAAAACACCAACACTCCGTGCCAATTTTGTCCTGACATATTTGACTTGAGGTTTCCAGTTGAATGTCAAGCTTTATTGGGTTTAAAGGGCCCGGTCATGTGGCCCCGCCCCCCGACCCGGGTCTGATATGTTCCGCTACTGGATACAGTTCTCATCTAAATGGAATGGAACCCTAATTAATAACATTAACTCATTGACTGCCAGGGATTAGCCTTATCCTGTAGTGTAGTAGCTACCGCCACCGCTGTAAACGATGGGAGTCGCTCACCTTGTTTGCAGGGCTATAACTATATAAATATTATAGCTATGGATGCAATATTATGGCCCATTTGACATCGAGTATCTATCGTTCAAGATGTGATAAAGGAATATCTTTTCCATCCATACATTCCCGTTTTATACCGTGGTGAATATAAGTATAGTTTTAGAGCGGTCTGGGGTAATTCCTGGGAGGCTAGTAATAGGCCGCGACGCATATTATACTTAATCCATTGGCATTTCGTCCCGAAACACGCTACAATTAAAAATGCAAATGCATATGATCGGTATAATATGTTCCATCATGAATGCATGAAAGGGGGGGGGTGGTTGTTTCTGATTAATTGATTGTCAATAACGGCATTCGTTAGTACACCAGCCCAACTCTAGACTTTTAACCCTTTCACTGCCACACGACAGAAGGTTAATCCTTTACTATCACATAACCGACGGCGATGCTCCATCATTAGCATCATTAGCTCCGCATCGCTGCTGGCGGGACAAAACCTCGTAACTCCAAAAACCCAACTTTTCAGCAGATGAAAAAAACAAACACAGATTTGAGGGCGAATAGAGTTACGAGGTTTAGACAGATGATTGGTTTAATGCTTTCCCATTGTGTAGACTTTGTAAAACCACACACGCATGGAGGATGATCTACTGAGTTGATAAAAAAGAAAAAGAAAAAAGAAGATGGAGTTACAAGGTTTTGTCCTGCGGAGCTAATGATGCTAATGATGGAGCATCGCCGTCGGTTGTGTGATAGTAAAGGGCTAACCTTCTGTATTGTCACAGTGAAAGGGTTAACCGGCTGTCGTGTGGCAGTGAAAGGGTTAAGACCCAAGGAGTCGAGTCTTCTGGGGTCAAGTCTCCACCTATAGCAAGAGCCTAGAAAGTACAGCCCCCCACCCCACAAAGATCTATTTTCTTTGTTGTTGGTGTCAAGCAGCTCTTTTCCTTGTATCTTTTAAGTGGTGTCGTAAATTAATTGAATCAAAAAGGTATGGTACAAGTAAGGTTAGGGTTTTAAGGAGACACAGGGTCACAGCTAAAGAGGAAGGACGCTCGAGTCAAAAGCAAACAGCAAGGAATGCATTTTGGTTAATGGTTCAAATGACTGTGTCCCCACATCCCCCCTGGCGAGGTCAGATAGCCATAAAAAGCCTATACCAGAAGTAAAAAGTGTAACCTTCCCCCCTCTGTGACAGCTTAAGGACAGCCAGACAGTTGGTGCTATAGATTGAGGAAGAGATAGCAGGGAATAGCGTGCAGCTGGTCAAAACACAGTTTAATGACTTAAAAATGCAGAAAGTTAAGACTCTAAAATAAGCAAGTTATTAAGCAACAGATAACTATAGGAGACAAATCAAGAAAGTACAAGCAAAATGACACTAAAAAGGAGACTAATTGATCACTGAGAAGTGTAATAACCAGACTCACTGCTAAAGGGAAACACCACATAGGTTCCTCTCAAATTGGAGACAGAGAGGGAAATTGGATCAAATGCTGAAATACCCACTAAAAGAACATTAATAAAATAGGAGAAAACATATCATTGTCAAAGAAATAAGATTCTAGTTAATTTAGGACTAATAGTTAAAGACCATTACCAGCGAGAGACTAAATTAAATAACACAGGATTTAGAACTTAAATTAAGACAAAGTAAGATTAAAACAACTATTACCTTTTCTCCTGATACATTAATTAGATATGGAGTTTTGCATCAAACATTATACAGGTTGTTATAAGGAAACTGTGGCCGCAATGATCTAAATCTGAATTATACTATAGGATTTAGATAGTCTAGCACAATCTGGAATGTAACAGTAAAAAAGCATTTAGTAAGAAAAAGGTTAAAACTAGGAAATTGAAAATGAGTGACCCTGATGTAAACTTTCCAAAGAGGGTTTTTGCTAATCTAAATCCCTTTGGCAAAGTTGTGTGTATTGTGCTGTGTTGTACCCATTCTGCAAATCTGTGAACAAATTATTCATTCAATTAGTCAATCAAATAATAAAGGTTTAGTCCGTTTCAGTAGAAGGAAGGAAACGGTTGAAATAGATGTCCCTTCCTTATTTGGTTAGAGATTGTGTTAAACCAATGAAAATAGGGATCGGAGTCTCCTTCTGTGACATCACGGAGCGGAAACTCGACCTAGGGCGTGGGTTGGGGAATTCCTATATATTCTACCACAGGTTGAGAAGGAGAGCACGCACGGAGACGAGAACACCACGAGGACGCACGGAGAAAGCAGCTTGAGAAGACCTCACCAGCGCTGAAAACCTATCCAATCGAGACGTGCTGCAGATGCTGTTATAGAATAAGAAAAGTTAAACGAGAACTTTAAGCTGTCTTTGGATCTTCCAATAAACGACAGCCGACTGTCATTGTACCTTAGCGCCTGGCTCCGACTCCATCTCATTTTATAAGACAATTGAACTAAAACGTGTGAGTACAACAGCCGAGATACTAGAAAGAGATCCACTATACGATCAGTCATTTAGAAATACACGGCAATCTGGAGCCGTTTTCCTAAACTGAAAAATCCACTATACCATCTTTCGAAGACAAAATCTCTCACTGGCAGAGCAACGACGTTTTCAACGACTGTCTAGTACACTCTACACAACGGATATCCAAGCACCGGCAGAGAGTAAACGGTAAGTTGCAACAAGGGAGATGGGTTTAGAAAGATGGAGTTTGGGCAGCTGTGAATCGTGGGTTGTGACGGAGCGGATAATGACATCAGAGCGGCCGAGATTTGGTTCCAGTTCTCACAAGACTGACTGGTTTCGGCCATATGATGAAGAGTTAAACGCTGGAAACAGAGGAGGGGACGCGGGCAGTTGGGACAGGACGCAATCATAAATGTAATAGACTAGATTGTGTTCGTTCGGCCGCGTCGTCAGAAAGGTAAATTGCTTTTTCCGTGCTATCAATCACGAACTTCACTCTTAGAATCGGCACGCATGTACGGACGAGTTTAAAAAGACATTTTGAGACGGATCTGATATATGGTGGCCCGACGTAAATCTGCTTATAGAATTCGCCAATTTGTACGGATTCATAGGAAGGCATTTGGTCGATTGAGGGTGAGACGTGTAGTCTCCTCAACGATGCTTGAATGTCAAAGATAGAGAGGTTGAGAAGAGGGTTGGTGGGGGTAAAAAGTAAGCCTTGGGATGAAGCACTTGTGGAAACTGCGCTTAAAATAGAATTAAAAGAAAGGCACTTAGAAGCATTATGAGTTAGTATATAAAGCACTGTTTAGTAGCGGGGCTAATAAAGACCTGTGTAGAAATGTATAAAAATATGGGTAAGGGATGTAAATTGAGATATGCATTAATTCGGTGTGATAGGAGGCTGATGCGCCAGCTTAACATTAGCGTCGCGAGGTGCGGCGGAAACCGTGATAAAAGTTGCCGTTGGAACCCGTGAGCTAATGTTATGCTGAGACAGGCTGGATACATGCTAAAGCTAGGCTACAAGCTAACGGGTGATGCTGGGAGCCGGTGGAGCTTATAGCATCGTGTCGGGTGGCTGGAAAGCTACCGGGCGGGGCTACATGCTGTATTGAGCTGCCCAGGGCTGAAGGTTATTATAATGTTGGATGAGAGTATGTGTGTGATTGTGGCGTTGTATGAAAGAGAATGGGGATGAGTTGTTTAGGAGGTTAGGAATGAATGAATGAAACAGATAATTTTGTAAACAAATGAAGTCCCGTGACAAAGCCTCGCGTGTTGCTATTCTGGTGTCCAACGAGATCTCAGAAATGGCGGACGTGACGTAGTTTCGGGGATGACGTCTGCAGGAAGCCGGCCTGCAAGACGAACTACAATTCGGTGCAGGGGATTCTGGGTGTTGGGGTTAAAATTGAGAGGGCACGTGGGCTGGCGTGCTACGTAATGATGCACGTATTGTTAGAAGGTTGAGGGCGCCTCCTGCAGGATGTTTGGGGGTACTGTGGTGCAATAGAAGTGATGTGCGAAAAAATGCAGCAGGGGGCGATGTTGTCTTAGGAATTAATATAGCCTCTGTTGTGCCACGGTCCCCTTGCTGTGAGGGGTGCTTTCAAATCTCCCTCATCTCCCTCCCTCCCTCCCTCCCTCCTTCTCTCTCCCCCCCTCCCTCCCTCCCTCCTCCCTCCCTCTCCTCTCCTCTCCTCTCCTCTCCTTTCCTCTCCTCTCCTCTCCTTTCCCTCCCTCCCTTCCTTCCCTCCCTCCCTCCTTTCCTTTCCTCTCCTCCCTCCCTCCCTCCTTCCCTCTTCTCCCTCCCTCCTCCCCCCCCTCCTCCCCCCCCTTTCCCTCCCTCCTTCCCTCTCCCCCCTCCCTCCCTCCTCCCTCCCTCTCCTCTCCTCTTCTCTCCCTTCCTCCCTCCCTCCCTCCCTCCCTCCCTCCCTCCCTCCCTCCCTCCCTCCCTCCCTCCTCCCTCCCTTTTTCTCCCTTCCTCCTTTCCTTTCCCTCCCTGTCTCCCTCACTTCTCTCCCTCCCTCCGTTTCTCTCCCTTCCAATCTCCCTCACTTCTCTTTCCCTCCCTATGTGGTACAGTCACAGCAGCAGAGGTTTAGTGTGAACCCGCCTCCCCTCCATCCTCTCCTCCCCGATCCCTCCCTTCTCCCCCCCTCTCCTCTCCCTCCCCCCTCTCTCCTCTCCCTCCCTCCTTTCCTCCCTCCCTCCCTTCCTCCCTCCCTCTCCCTTGAACCCCCCTCCCCTCCTCTCCCTCCCTCTCCCTTCCTCTCCACTCCTCCCTCTCTCCCTTCCTCCCTCCCTTTCCCTTCTTTCCCCAGGAGTACCCCCCCCTACAGTGATGCACCCTTCCCCCCCCTTTCCCTAGACGCCTCCCTCCCCTCCCTCCCTAGTGTATCGTTCCCTCATTTCCGTTTATGCTATGGTATATGCCCCCCGCCCCGCTGTAGGATTGAGATATCAGTTCTCTCCGCCAGAGGGGTGAGACCCTGTGCGGAAATGGTGCGCTTTTTGCCCCCCGTCCCCCCCGTCCCTTCCTTATCTCTGGGTCCCTTTTGGGGGGATCCGGTCTGGGTTCTGTGACGCTGTAGGCAGGGTCTAGGGTGCTAACAGGGTTGGGGTGTTGAATGTGGGGATTAATTGGGCAATTAAGGTTGTCTAATGCTTGACTGATCTGACTATTGAAAGATGGTGAAAGGCCAGACGGTGGAACGGCGGCCTGCACCACAGGGCTGGTTCGCACGGACAATCGCAAGAATGAGGGGAACCAGTGCGCCATCTGCATCATCACAGATGACTCGGGGTGCCCTGGTCAGGTCAAAAAGACTTATGAGGGAACTTCAGGAGGTCAGACGTCTGGGTGGCAGTTTTATTACAGCAGAATTGGTTGGGGATGATCTGTTTAGCTGGGAGATTAGGTTGTTTCAGTTGGATGTGGACTCCTTGTTGTGGCAGGATATGAAGGAGGCTAAGACGGAGTTTATATTGTTGGGTGTCTCTTTTCCACAGGATTTTCCGTTCTCTCTGCCTTTTATGAGGGTACTCTCCCCGAAGTTAGAACATGGTTATGTGAGCAAGGGTGGGGTCATATGTATGGAATTATTGACACCAAGTGGTTGGTCTAGCGCTTATACCATGGAGGCTGTCGTGAGGCAATTTGCGACTAGTCTAGTGATGGGTCAGAGTCGCATGGTTAAGGGGGGAGAGGGAGCGGGAGGGGCGTCTTTGAGTCAGAAAGAGGCAGAGGCAGCTTTTAAAACACTGGTGGAGACCCATGATAGGTTTGGCTGGCGATCTCCACCAAAGTCGGAAGGTTAGGAGGCAACGCCGACCGCCATTTAGACATGTAGTGTAGGTAGTGTTGTGGTATGTGGTGGTATTGTTGTTTCGCCCCCCCCTCTCGTCAGATATTTCTTCCCCCTCCCCTCCTGTCCTAGCTCCTTTCCGAGGTGCGTCACTCCCTCCCTAGTGGTGTACTCCCTCACGGGACGTTCCCTCCCTTCCGGTCTAGCATAAACGTGCTCTGGTCTAGACCGGGTCTCCTCTCCTCTGGGGGAATTGGGTGTGCTCCCTCCCTCCCGGGCCTTTCCCAGTGTGTGTCCCCATCCCCGGCCCGGGGGCGCCTTCCCACCCCCCCTCTTCCACTCTCCTATTAGGGATATATTGGAAGGTTGGTTAGGGGGAAAAGTAGGAAGGGGTAAAATGTTGTATAGTGAACAGTTTGTAATAAGGGATGTTGTTGGTTGTTGTCTGTGGGGCGTTGCAGGGAGAGTGGGGAGACGCGCAGCAGGAGGAGGGAAGCAGAGATAACGCAGAGGAGTGCAGGCCGGTCCAAGGATGTTTGGTTTGTCTAGGCGTGCGGAGTGCGTGTTGGTTTTGGGCGCTCTGGTAACGGGTTGGTTGCTTGTTGTGGCGGGAGTTTTGTTTTATTTTTGGCCCCAGGCACCCGAACTTATAAATATAGACGTGGACAGGCGAGAATTGCGTGAGCCTCACACGAATATGTTTATAAAAATAGCAAGGGAGGTGGCGAAAAGTGCAAATAAAACTGATTGTTATGTGTGTGGCCTAGCGCCAGAGTCGTCTGCAGCCGGTTTGCCGTTGATGGCCCACCCAGTCACTGAGTGTCATAACTCTGTGCTGAGGGGTTTTAATCTACCTTTCCTATGTAAGGGTGTGAGTGAGGAGAGGCAAGAGGGGTATCATAAGGCAAAGGGTTTGTTAGGGGCAGTGGCGGAGCAGGCTGTGTTGGATGTTACGCCTATTCCAGTGGCAGTTAGGCCAGAAGAGTTTACGAGGTGTGAGGACGGCGAAAATGGTAAATATATGGGCACGCTGGGAAATTGTGTAGGAGGGGTGAGCCTGGGGGCTGCGAAGGTGGCGGCACGGGCACCCCCAGGTACGTATTGGATTTGTGGGGACAATGCGTATGCAGCGTTACCGGCAGGTTGGAAAGGAAGGTGTGCGTTGGGATATCTGGTACCGGCGATGAGGATAACTGATGTTTTGCCGACGCACCCTAGGGCTAGGAAGGCGCGAGCTGTGAGTGCGGATCATTTTTTTAGGGTGGCACTTCCTGCGTATGGGACATATGCTAATTGGCAGGAGATTGATCACTTGGCTGCATTGTTTGAAGAGATGACGATCACAACAACTAAGGGGTTTAGCCTAGAGAATGAGGAGATGCGGTCGTTGAGATTAATGGAGATGCAGACAAGGGCGGCTATGGATTTTTTGTTGTCAGCTTCAGGGGGTACGTGTGCGTTGATTGGTCAGGAATGCTGTACATATGTGCCAGCAAATGATGAGATAGGGATGCCAGATGTGATAGAACATTTGAAGAACATTACGAGGGATCTCCATGAGACTCGGGAGACATCGTGGGAAGATTGGGGTCAGGAGCAGATGGGGTATATAGGTTGGGTGATAGTTAAGTACGTTCTCTATGCAGTAGTGATATTTGTGATATTGGTTGTGTGTGTGTCGGTGATTAGAGCATGCTTTGGGTATCTGATTAGGACTCTCTGCGCAGCCGGTCCGGCGGTGGAGAAGTCACTCCGCTCGGCTACACCTGTTATGACTAGGATAATGGCGGTAGAGGAGGATGACGAAGGGGGCCGAGCGGGGGTGGGCGTTCCGTTGGTGCAAAGGTACCATGAGTACGCCCTGTCTGTCGCTTTTTGATCTGGGCTGCTGGACAGTCTGGGTCAAGGGGTGAGGGATGGGGTGTGCATGGGATATGATATTGGGGGACGTGCCTGGGGATATTGTAAAGATAATGTTGTTTTTGTGAATGAGTTTTGTTTCCATAAGTAGGTACAAGGAGGAGGACTGTGTTGAGTTGTTAGGTCCCTGGGGTCTGGTGCTGAGTCTGTACGGTTATGCATGATCGTTTAGCAGGGCACTGGGCTTCCTGGGGTAAGTGACAAGAAGGGGTGCCTGGGCGTTAACTACCTTGTACCTGTGGTGAGGTTATCCTGTCCTCTGTGGGGAGTCTGTAATGGACGCTTCGGAAAACAGAGGGTGGGGCCTCGCGGCGTGCAGGGAGTGATGTCGGAAGGTGCGTAAAAACAAAGTTAGTGGACACGTGTCTGAGGAGGACAAATGTCCACTGGGGGGAAGTAGTATTGAAAAATGGGAACAAGATGATTGAATGAAATGTAATAAGGGCTGAGACACTAATCAAAAACTTTGTGATTTTCGAGGTGAAACAGAACATTGGAGCGGGAGAACGGGGAAAACATCGGAAAGCGGATATTCAACGAAGGAGGAGTCAACATAGAAGCGGAAATAAGGGAGTAGACACCGAAAACGCAAACACCACTGTCAATCACAACATCTCTCAGAAATTTGAAAAAATTGTATGAATTAAGTAAATGATTATTCATACTGTTGATAACCAATCTCTCAAAAATTAGATGTGGTATGAATATTAGATAGAAGATATATTCATACTGGAAAAACGGAGTAAAGTGAAATTCCAGTTGAAAAATTAAAAAGAACTGTTGTATTTTGTGCTCTATTTTTTCAGCAGTTCTGCCAGGCAACAAGGGCACCACAAGTCAGGTAAGACTACAGATCACCAGTGAAAAGGGAAAGGAGAGAATAGACAGGGCTACAGGTACCGTTAGCGGTTGTTCGAGTAGGAGATAGTCACACAAGCATAGACACCTACACTTAGACAGGGAATACAAAGATCACTCTTGCCTGCTGCCATTTTAAAAAAATAAAATAAAGTACATGAGAAGAAGAAACGCATATAGAAAAATGACAACGGAGGCGAGTAAAGATGTGAGTACACCAATTGGTTGGATGGAGGATACCCCGATACAAGTGCTTGCTAAAAATAATCCTTACACAGAGGACAATCCTTACTATGTGGAAAGACTTATTGAATTATCAGAGAAATGGAATAAAAGATGGCCACACATCACCAAACCCTGGCCTATTGAGGGCTCTTTTGATTTAGAAATAATATCAGATCTGCATGCTCTAATTAGGACATATAGAACGGGAGAGGAAAAAGTGGGAAAGCTGACAAAGAGAGGGAAAAAACGCATGTTAGAAATGGACACCTTATCAAAATTCGCTCGGGAAGCTGAGAGAAGGAAGAGGATGGTTGAGGACAGTTCGACTGTCAATAAGGAGGCCCTGCCGACAGAGGAGCTAGCTCCCATTCTGATCACTCCCCTGGCCCCTAAAAGGACAATAGTCATCTCCCAAAAAGCACCTGAGGTAATTATAGCACCTCCACCATATGCCAGCAGGAATAGGGAACCAATCTACCCTATCCTGCCTATAATAGACATGGATAGCCAATACGAGATAATAGCGGCCGTAGAACAGAGATGGGACGGGCAGTGGCAACAATCACCCTAACACCTGAAGTAGACGAAACGGACCAGGAGAGAAGAAGGGAGCGAGACGTTCAGTCCCACAGTATTCCTTATCCCAGGGCGGCGGAGAGATATCAAGACGAAGAGAGACATCGAGGCATATATACACCACTCAGTTCCGCAGCCAAAGAAATTCTCTGGGCAGAAGGAGAGGGACGTCGAAGCGATGACATCAGGGAGATAGACGACAAAATAGATAGTCTATACGTCAGGAGTCGCAGCCACAGAGGAGACTATCCCCGGGAGAGGTCAAGACAAGCTCCCAGCTATCGCCGGTCCTATTCCCCCGAAGCCCGCGAATACTGGGAAGACACAGAGGACGAGGACCAGACATGGGAGCCCCAGAACAAGTACCAGGAGAAAGACAGAGAACGAGAGGAAGAGGAGAGAAGGGAGAGACCCATCAAAGGAGTGACGCCGAAGACCTTACCTGCTCCAAAATTCACTACAACACTCTCCGTGCCCTCACCTTCCCTCGAAGGAAGCAACCGGCGGATGAAACTGACGGCTACCATGGAGGAATTAAAGCGACGACATCATGGGATGAATAAGGAAAACCGAGAGATGGAAGCACAGATACAGGCCTACCAAGAGGAAAAAGACACTGATTCCGAGGGATACCGAGCAATCGCCGAACGCTGGAGAAGGGGCACCGACGCACGAACAGAATTGGAAGACCAAATGAGAGAAGCAAGAGATGAAATCAAAGCGTTGAAAAGGGCGGAAGAAAAAAGAGTGACCAGATCCAGTACCCGAGAGCCTACGGTCAACATACAACCCTTGATGATAAGACATCAGGGATTGGAGTACCAGCCATGGAATGCTTCAGACATGTCCCAAATATCGGAGAAGTTGCCCTCCCTCCAGAATGGGGCTTTTCCATGGATTGCCAAGCTGGAGGAAATAATGGTAGGCCAACAGCTGGCTATCGGCGATGTCAAGCGACTACTCTCTCACAAAATAGGAGTCGCTGGCATGGAAGAACTACTAACCAAGGCTGCCTTGGTGCGGTATGTGGTGTCTGGAGCCCACGACCAGGACCTCTTCGCCGCTCACCGAGGAGCACTGTGGCGGGTCCTGCGAGAGACCTATCACACCCTGATGCATCCAGATAAGATCCACATTGGTGCGTTGGGACCTGATACCCCCCCCAGAGAGTATGTGGCACAAGCCTACGCCACCTGGAGAGACATGACCGGCCAAGACCCTGCACAAAATCCAATGGGAGAGGCGATGCTAAGAGAGAAAATACAGAAGGGCCTCTCCAATGAGGTGAGACAGAAACTGAACGAAGTGGTGTGCCTGGGAAGCCTTCCGTTAAATGCATACCTGGAGAACGTGAGCCATCAAGTGGAGCTGCACAGGAAGAAGGAACAACAGGCCAAAGACAAAGAAACGGCAAGTCAGCGAAAGCTCATGTACCAACAGCCGGTCGAGGCAGTCAAGATGGTAGAGTACCTCCAAGCCCTGGTACAAGCCACACCACCCAGAGCCGAGACGGGGAATAGTGGCCAACTGAACAACCAGGAAACAGCACAGCCCACCAAACAGGAAGCACCGGCACCCACTCAACAACCAAATCAGAGGGGATCAAACGGGCAGTCACGACGAGGAAATGGACAGCAAAGAAGTGGACCCCTGGAATGGCCAGCATCAGCGGAGTGTTGGAATTGTGGAGAAATCGGACATTTCGCCCGGAACTGTCCGATGGCTGGTTGGCGAAGCCAAGGACCCAGCAGCAGGGGTCGAGGGAATAACAGAGGAGGTGGTCGAAGAGGTTATGGCCGATCCCAGGAGCAGTGGTACGGACCCAACCAATACCAGAACCAATACCAGAACCAAGACCAGATGCAAGACCAGAACCAGCAACAGAACAGGGGCCCAGTGAATCCGTCCAGAGGGCCGGAACAGGAGTTCTGACGAGGCCCAGAGAGTTCAATGGGGGGGTGCCAGCTGCCATTGTCACACTTAAGGGAGGAACCGATAGTGCACGTAGCGGTGAATAATAAATCTGTCAGGATGATGGCAGACACCGGGGCGGCGTACACTGTGGTCCAACCTAAAGATGCGACACACCTGCCCATGTCCAGTCGATATGTACGGACCATTGGATTTGAAGGGATAAAGAAGCTGATTCCAGTGACAGAGCCTGTCACCCTGAAGTACAGAGGCAAAGAGGCGACGGTTTCCATCTTGGTCTCCGACACCGCACCCATTGGCTTACTGGGCAGAGACGGCCTTGGTATGTTGGGGATGAACATTCTATGCACGCCGGATGGTTGTGTGATCGACGTCTCAGAAGACCAATACTACGAAATGATGCAAAGAACAGACCCCCGACCCCCGGAAGTATACTGGTTGGGGAACCTAAGCCAGGAGTTGCTCGGACCAGCGTTGGAATGGGAGACCTTCATCACCGCCAATATGCCATCGGCGAGGAACCCAGAGACACCATACCACTGCACTCTACAATACTATAAAGATGCGGATGAAAGACAAGCCGAGGAGTGGATGAGAAATCAACCAGAGGAGGTGCAGCTCAACGCCACCAGCATAGTGATGGGTCCCCAAGGAGCAGCAATACGGCTTGCACGAAGCAACTATCTACAAAAGGAACACGAGATCACAGACAGCGTTCCCCACGTGACGCTAAAAGTGACCGACTCGTGCGACCAACAACACATCGGAAGGATGATGAAAGAGGCAGAAGGAATAAAGTTCGAACAGACGACGGAGAACCGACTCATATGGATAAGCCCGGACAAACGGTTCGTCAAGATAATGATTCAAGGCACAGGGATGGGA
The DNA here is from genome assembly GCF_963971535.1 of Notolepis coatsorum. Classification (NCBI taxonomy): domain Eukaryota; kingdom Metazoa; phylum Chordata; class Actinopteri; order Aulopiformes; family Paralepididae; genus Notolepis; species Notolepis coatsorum. Next base: position 163,299,012 of record NC_140171.1, on the reverse strand, counting down.
CGTCCCCAGACGGTGCAGCTGTCACAGGAGACAGTAGAAGAAACCCCCCAGAAATTGAGCCTCCAGGAGGAGATGATGGGGGCCATACCAGAAGTGCTGTGGTCAAAACATAGCACCGACATTGGACTGATCAAATCTGCTCAACCAGTGAGGGTGGAGCTTAGACCAGGAGCAACCCTGCCCTGGAAAAGTCAGTACCCACTGAAGGAAAAAGCGGTGGCCGGAATTGAGCCACAAATCAAAGGACTTCTAGAAGCCGGAGTACTACGAAAGACAAAGAGCCCCAAGAGCAACACGCCGTTGCTGCCAGTGGAGAAACCTGACACCTCGTACCGTCTGGTACACGACTTGAGGGCCGTCAATGAGGTTTTAATTGACTATCCCGCCGATGTCCCAGATCCCCACACACTACTGACATTCATCCCGCCGCAAGCTGAGTATTTTACGGTTATAGATTTGTGTAGCGCCTATTTTAGCGTACCTTTGAGCAAAGAGTGCCAGCATTTTTTTGGTTTTACCTATAAGAATGAGCATTATGAGTACACTAGGCTCCCACAGGGATTAAAGCATTCCCCACACATCTTTAACAAGATCTTGAGAGAGGATCTGGACGGGTTGGACCTGAGATTAAAATCCAGAGTCATTCAGTATATGGATGATATTATCTTGTGTGCCGACGATCAGACAACATGTCACAAGGAATCTATCGAACTATTGCAACTACTAGCAGAGAAGGGACACAAGGTGTCTTTGAAAAAATTGCAGTACTGTCAACCTAAAGTAGCATATCTAGGTCAAACGATTTCAAAAGGCCATCGAGCTATTACAGAGGAACATTTGGTGGCTATTAAGAAAGCTCCAAAGCCAGTGACTGTAAGACAGATGATGATGTTTTTGGGAATCGTCGGGTATAGTTCCACTTGGGTGGAGAATTATACAGAACTAGTAGGGCCTTTAAGAGCTATGATAAAAGTTTGCGGAAATGATAAGTTGAGTGCTAAAGTAACCTGGACTGAGGAGGGCCTAAGGGCATTTGAGACCATAAAGACCCGTATGTTAGCTGCCCCGGCCTTGACTTTGCCTGATTATACCAAGCAGTTCATACTGTATGTCTCTTCCTCTTCAGATCAGAGGTATGCATGCGCAGTACTGGCACAAAACACCGGAGTGGGGATCCATCCACAACCAATAGGATACTACTCCATCGCCTATTCAGAGGTGGAAATGGGAATGCCTCCGTGCTACCGAGATTGCGCCGGAGTCTTCCTGATGTACGAGAAAGCTGCAAGTATCATGATGGGGTATCCAGTCAATATTATGGTAGGACATGCGATCCAAAATTTGTTGGAATCTGGTAAATCTGCACTAACGATACCCCGTCTGAAAAACTATTACAGGATTTTGGAACAGGAAGATGTTACTTTGACTAGGTGTTCCACAGTGAACCCAGCGCAGACCCTTCCTAAGCCTGAGGATGGAGAACCTCACGACTGTGTGGAACAAGCTGAGAGGTACTCCAGACTTAGAGCTGACTTGCAGGCTTTCCCGTTTAGCAGTCCTGATTTGGAACTTTGGACAGATGGCTCATGTTACAGAGTTGGAGAGGACCTAAAAGCAGGTTACTCTGTAGTAAAATCACAAGGTGATGGGTTCGTCGTAGAAAAGGCCGAAGCCTTGACACAACCCTGTTCAGCTCAGCTGGCGGAACTAGTCGCTCTGACTGAAGCGTGCAAAATGGCAGAAGGTAAGAGCTGTAATATCTTTACGGATAGTAGCTACGCACAAAATATAGCTTTTCTCTACGGAGCGGTGTGGAAAGGGCGAGGTTTTAAGAGAGCAGATGGTACCGCCATAAGACACTGTAGTCAGATAACCGATTTGTTGGAAGCAATAATGAAACCCAAACAAATTGCGATTATCAAATGTGCTGCCCATCAGTCTGATGAGTCTAAAGTGACCAGAGGTAACAACATGGCGGATGTCGCTGCCAAGCAAGTGACAGGTGCGGACAGAGCAGGTAAGGTATTGGTTATCACACATGAGGTGGAGTTGGAAGATAAGATTACTTACAAAGATGTTTTGACCTTTCAGGAAGAGGCGAGTCAGGTGGAGAGAAATCTCTGGTCAGCAAGAGGGGCTAGTAGGGATGGGACAGGTTTGTGGCGGAACCATGAAGGACTTGTGGTTGCACCAACTGGCCTGGTCGGACTGCTGATCCAAACTGCGCATGAGTTCTGTCATGCCCACCGGAGAGAGGTGAGTAGGAAAATTGAGGAGTATGGGTTTTGGGCGCCAAACCTGCTACGGCAGATTGATTGTGTAATAAGTAGATGTGCAATTTGCTTGAAGAACAATGCACGCAGAGGGATCGTTGTGTCTCCGGGACACATCCCCACCCCAAATGGCCCAATGAGAGAACTTGTGATTGACTATGTAGACATGATAAAACCGATTAACCAAAAAAGGTACATTCTTGTCGTGGTGTGTCGATTTTCAAAGTGGGTGGAGGCTTGTGCGACTAAACATAAGGATGCTGCCTCAGTGGCTAAGTTCTTATGCCGTGATATAATAAGCCGTTACGGAATTCCCGATAGAATCGCGTCGGATAATGGAAAAGAGTTTGTGGACAAAACAGTACGTTTAGTACTCCAACAGATGGGGATAAAACAGCGTTTCGGGTCCGTTTACCACCCTCAGAGCCAGGGGGCTGTGGAACGCATGAACGGGGTACTTAAGAACAAATTGGTTAAGATCTGTCAACACACCGGTCTAAACTGGCTGAGCGCGTTACCGTTAGCATTAATGGCTTGTAGATCTAGCGAGATCCGGGGCCTGCGTTTAACTCCGCACGAAATGTTGTTTGGCCGATGTATGGTTGTGCCCGGATTGCGCGCAGCAGGAAAAGGTCCGAGTTTGGATATTCTAGACCACGAGATGCGTGAGTACGTGAAGTACATGTCAAAGCTCCACGGGGCAATCTATGATTATGTCTCTAGTAAACGAGAGACAGAGGAGGAGGAGGATAGGCGGAATGTTCCCCAGATAGTACCAGGGGACTACGTTTATGTTAAAGTGTTCAGACGCAAGTGGTATGGAGCGCGGCGGGAAGGACCGTACGAGGTCGTAAGAGCTACGGAAAGAGCGCTACAGGTAAAAGGATCTTCAATGTGGTTTCACCTTTCGCATTGCGTAAAAGCCCTGCAAGATGGGCAAGAATTGGAATCCGAACCCCTGTTCATTGATCAAGAACAGGAGGAAAGGCACGACGAAGGGGAGAATGAAGACGATTATGGGGAACCAGACAGAGGCGAACATGATGGTCCCTCTAGGGGAAATGAAGGATTTTTGCAGGAGCCAGACAGAGGAGATCATGAATTGGAATTGGAAAATGATGATTTTTCCTCTGTGGATTTTGGCGGAGTACCAACAGCGGAACCAAGGACGTTGGAGGAGAGAGCGATTAGCGCAACTGCAACGAAAGAGACACGGCCAAAAAGGGTTATTAATAGACCTCAGAGGTTTCAGTGAGGATAACTGGTAGAATTGCAGCTAAGAGGAAATAGACCTCAGAAGGTCTTTTGCGAAGGAGAAATTTAGTTTTTATATGTTTATGGTTTAAGTCTCCTTCGGGGTTTTATTAGAAATGTTAGTCTTCTATTTGTGTGAAGTAGAATCTTTTCTTGCAGAGGCCATTACACAAATAGACACAGGTGGTAAGTAAGGACATGGATAAATATAGTCGTAAACAAAAAGAAACTGAGAATGGTACGATCATCTCTTTGCATAGAGAGACGGACCTAGACTGGATGTCATAATAATAACTGATAATGTGTATAACTGTGCAAGAAGAAGAGGTAAGTGAAATTTTGGGTTTTTTGAATTTTTGAAAATTTTGAAAGATTGTTTATATTTTATGGAAATTATATCATTTTTGATTTTGGAAATTTACTGGTTACATAATGAGGGTAGACCCCTCAGAGAAGGGATTGTCGTAAATTAATTGAATCAAAAAGGTATGGTACAAGTAAGGTTAGGGTTTTAAGGAGACACAGGGTCACAGCTAAAGAGGAAGGACGCTCGAGTCAAAAGCAAACAGCAAGGAATGCATTTTGGTTAATGGTTAAAATGACTGTGTCCCCACATTCCCCCTGGCGAGGTCAGATAGCCATAAAAAGCCTATACCAGAAGTAAAAAGTGTAACCTTCCCCCCTCTGTGACAGCTTAAGGACAGCCAGACAGTTGGTGCTATAGATTGAGGAAGAGATAGCAGGGAATAGCGTGCAGCTGGTCAAAACACAGTTTAATGACTTAAAAATGCAGAAAGTTAAGACTCTAAAATAAGCAAGTTATTAAGCAACAGATAACTATAGGAGACAAATCAAGAAAGTACAAGCAAAATGACACTAAAAAGGAGACTAATTGATCACTGAGAAGTGTAATAACCAGACTCACTGCTAAAGGGAAACACCACATAGGTTCCTCTCAAATTGGAGACAGAGAGGGAAATTGGATCAAATGCTGAAATACCCACTAAAAGAACATTAATAAAATAGGAGAAAACATATCATTGTCAAAGAAATAAGATTCTAGTTAATTTAGGACTAATAGTTAAAGACCATTACCAGCGAGAGACTAAATTAAATAACACAGGATTTAGAACTTAAATTAAGACAAAGTAAGATTAAAACAACTATTACCTTTTCTCCTGATACATTAATTAGATATGGAGTTTTGCATCAAACATTATACAGGTTGTTATAAGGAAACTGTGGCCGCAATGATCTAAATCTGAATTATACTATAGGATTTAGATAGTCTAGCACAATCTGGAATGTAACAGTAAAAAAGCATTTAGTAAGAAAAAGGTTAAAACTAGGAAATTGAAAATGAGTGACCCTGATGTAAACTTTCCAAAGAGGGTTTTTGCTAATCTAAATCCCTTTGGCAAAGTTGTGTGTATTGTGCTGTGTTGTACCCATTCTGCAAATCTGTGAACAAATTATTCATTCAATTAGTCAATCAAATAATAAAGGTTTAGTCCGTTTCAGTAGAAGGAAGGAAACGGTTGAAATAGATGTCCCTTCCTTATTTGGTTAGAGATCGTGTTAAACCAATGAAAATAGGGATCGGAGTCTCCTTCTGTGACATCACGGAGCGGAAACTCGACCTAGGGCGTGGGTTGGGGAATTCCTATATATTCTACCACAGGTTGAGAAGGAGAGCACGCACGGAGACGAGAACACCACGAGGACGCACGGAGAAAGCAGCTTGAGAAGACCTCACCAGCGCTGAAAACCTATCCAATCGAGACGTGCTGCAGATGCTGTTATAGAATAAGAAAAGTTAAACGAGAACTTTAAGCTGTCTTTGGATCTTCCAATAAACGACAGCCGACTGTCATTGTACCTTAGCGCCTGGCTCCGACTCCATCTCATTTTATAAGACAATTGAACTAAAACGTGTGAGTACAACAGCCGAGATACTAGAAAGAGATCCACTATACGATCAGTCATTTAGAAATACACGTCAGTGGCATTTGCCTTTGTGAGATGATGATCAACAAGATGCTGCCCATTGTTCTGCTGTGTTTTCTCCAAGCCTGGATTCTACCTGCAGACTCAAAGACTGTGAGTGGTTCATACTTAAGGTGTAGAAAGTATGCAAAAATCTATGAATCAATGCACAATTTTCAGATGATTAAACCCTGCCAGATGAAATGTGTGTGTGTGTGGGGGGGGGGGAGGGGGGAAGGGGGGAAGGGGGTGCTCAGCTCAGAGATGACACAAGGTTTTTAAATCAGGAATCATGTTATCGTGCGCACGCAATATTCTTTACTGGATGGGGGATCGGTCGACTGAGACTCCAGCGTGGTTGCATATTGAGTCCTCTCACTGCGGAAAAACCTCATTGCAAGCTTTGATTAGCTCAGCTCTTCCGTTAAAATTGGATGCATACCGACATAACCCGATAGTGCATCACTCTCTTAGAATCTGGATACAATGTAGGAAAAGGTTCGGTCTACAATCAATGTCGTCTCGGGCACCAATCCCTTGCAATCATATGTTCCCACCGTCCCTATTGGACTCTGCTTTTAAGATCTGGAGCAATAAGGGTATATCTAGTTTTAAAGATCTGTATATTGACAATGTTTTTGCCTCATTTACTCAGCTGACTCAAAAGCACGACATCCCCCGGACTCATTTCTTCCGCTATATGCAAATTCGTGACTTTGTACGCAACAGATATCCTACATTTCCCAACTTGCCTGAAAAAACAACTTTAGATGAATTTCTAGATGTTAATGTATATAGAAGGGGAGCGATTGGAGTATTGTATGATATATTGTCGACCCTATATTCCCCCTCTCTCACTATTATCAAATCACATTGGGAGGATGATCTGTCTGTAGAATTTTCAGATGAACAATGGCAATCTATTCTCCGGAATGTTCACTCTGTGAGGATTCGCCTGTCCCTGGACCTTTTTCCTGTGTTTTCCCTGTCTACTCTCCTCTACTCTTCACCAGCCCCCACCCTTGCGATGATTTACTTAAGCATTACATCACGCGCAGGAGTGGTTTGTGAACAATAAACCATGCCTAGGGGTGGTCGTTAGACCCCCCTAGGCATGGTTTATTGTTCACAAATCACGACTGCAAGTGGTGTAATGCTTTTATACAACTGCCATATTCATCCAACCTTATTGCTATACAATAAACACACATTAATCGAAGATTTATTGAAAAAACCATCCGCCAGAAAAAGTAGTTCCCACAACTATAAAAAAGACAAGTTGCCTCCATGTGGAAGCAGCTTGAAGTGCATCCAACCAACTAACACATCCAACTGTGTATTATTGGAATGATTGAGAGAAGTTGCCTCATGTGGAAGCAGCTTGAAGTGCATCCAACCAACTAACACATCCAACTGTGTATTATTGGAATGATTGATTGAAAATTGTATTACCAGATGCAGAATGGGTACAATACAGTATGGCTCAATACACACAATTGTTAAGGGGATGCAGACCTACTTTCTATAGAACTTCATTCTTAGATGCTTCTATAGAAAGTAGGTAAAACAAATTAAAACGTTTTCTTTGCCCTATAGGAAAAAAAAGTTTTCTTCGCCCTATTTTTTTATTTATTTTTTTAAACCTACTGTAGAGGGCCTAAACATAACCAGTTGGAAACCAAGCGTAAAGTAATAAAATTAGCAATCAATCAATCAATCAATCAACTCAATAGGCCATGCTCACTTAGAACAGCGCAGCACCCAGCTCTCTCTCAGTCTGACTGTCCCCCGCGTAACGTTGCAGACAGGAGTGTGTGTGTGTGTGCGTGTGTGTGTGTGTGTGTGTGTGTGTGTGTGTGTGTGTGTGTGTGTGTGTGTGTGTGTGTGTGTGTGTGTGTGTGTGTGTGTGTGTGTGTGTGTGTGTGTGTGTGTGTGTGTGTGTGTGTGTGTGTGTGTGTGCTTGGGGTGGGTGGAGACTGAGCCAGCGTCGGACAGTGTGAGAGTGAGGGCTGCAGAAAAAAAAATTGAAAAAAAAATTGAAAATTAATCAATCAATCAATCCGCGATTTTTCTTTTGTTACACAATGTTTCAAGACCCATCAATTACATCATCCAACATTGTTTAAAGGACTAAGCCATTCGCTGTGACAGAATCGCTTGATATTTAGTCGTTTAGTCGTTATCAACATATCCATTTGTTAAATTATTGTCCGGCATCTTGTGATCCGGCGGAGTGATGTGATGTGATTCGGTTGTGGGCGGGTCCTGAGCCAGCAGCGTGGAATTGTGAAGAATAAACACGTGTAAAATGACTGTTTCAGCCAATCAGAATCGAGAAATTTGCATGCCGTTGTATAATCTCCTCTACTCTTCACCAGCCCCCACCCTTGGACATCCTTGATCCTCTACCTTCACGCACCTGTTGGGAGTTTGCAATCACCTCGGGAGAGTACATAGGTTATAATAATAATGCAGGACCTGCTCAGACTCCCCTCCAGTCCTTGTCGGGTCGTTCTGTGTTCTGGACTCTGTGTTCGTTCTGTATCTGTATCTGTGTACACTCTGTGTTCATGGAGTTCTGTACGTTACCATCCTGTACGTTACCATCACCTGCCGCGTCTCCGGCGTGAGACGACGTGCCAGCCATCACCACCTGTCGCCGTTTGCCTGGAGTGGGACACCGTCTTCGCTCTCTAATTCTCTAAGAGAGAGAGAGAGAGAGAGAGAGAGAGAGAGAGAGAGAGAGAGAGAGAGAGAGAGAGCGAGAGAGCGAGAGAGCGAGAGAGAGAGAGAGAGAGAGAGAGAGAGAGAGAGAGAGAGAGAGAGAAAAAGATCGCGACTCACCAGCTAAGACAGAGTATTGCAAATCTACCTTGTTGTTGTTGTTAAATTGACAGCAGAGCAGGCAGCAGGGCTTGATAAAGTATATCCACTCCATGGCATTGTCCATTGTGCATGTCCCTTCACACTGCATCCATATTTGCTTATAGCCAACAAGTACTGTGTGAGATAACAACAAATAGCTGCATCTCACAACAGCATAAACTCACTTTGTTTAATTGAAACGTGGTGGGCTTGATAAAGTGTATAATCCGCTGTTGATGATGTATATCCAGACCACTGTCCACTGTCCAGACTGCATCCGCCATATAGCTTGTTAGCTGTTAGCACCACAACAAGACAGTACTAGATTTCTTTGTCCATTTCCGCGTCGAACAGACTGCAAACTACCTGGCGTTCTATCGCCATGCTCTAAGACAAACTCTAACCTTAACCAACTTTGAAAGAGTGCCTAAGCTTAACCGTCGAAAGAACTTGCAGTCACGCTCTAAGACAAATAGCTTGCAGTCACAACAACACAACTATCTCTACCACCAACCTAGAAAGAATAAGCTAGAATTGGAACATAGAAATTGGATTCGACCAATCAGAGATTGTCTCCGCGAAATGCTGCTACGGAAAAAAAACTGACGTCGGCCAATCCGAGAGCGTCTCCGTGAAATGCGGCTACAGAAATTCTTGACGCTGCTGCCTAGACCGCTTCAAATCGCGCCCGGATTCCAACATAATAGTCATATTTCAACGCACAACGCGTTACGCACTGATTGGCTGCGACGGATACAGCGATCAAACAGTGACGCGCACTCAGAGCGCTATTGCGTCTAGCCCGGGCCGAGAAATACAAAAAAATTAAAAAATTAAAAAAGTGAGTCACTTCCTGTTCAGGAAAACGAGTATTTTTTATTTTATATATTAACGTTATATTGTGCATTGGAAACACAAACATACTTAAAATGAGTAAATATTATTCATTTTAAACATGTTTATATTATTTATAGGGCTATAAAACAAAAAACAAAAAAAAAAATTTCTTGTTCTTCTCTCATATAACCAGGGGCCTGAGGGGGGGCGGCGCCCGAGCGCCCCTAGTGGCGAGCCGCCACTGGGACTCCCTGAAAACATGGTGTTTGGCCCGGCCTGCGTCACAGTATCCCAGGTTAGGGACTCCCTGAAAACATGGTGTTTGGCCCGGCCTGCGTCACAGTATCCCAGGTTAGGGACTCCCTGAAAACATGGTGTTTGGCCCGGCCTGCGTCACAGTATTGCATTATGTGCCTGATGCTCATTCTCATCGGGTTGGGTTGTCTGTCTTTTTGGATACATGTAACATAAGATGTTCTTTATTAACCTTTATTAACCCCCCTACCCAACCCCCCCCCCTACCTCCAATGTACAGCCCCACCCCACCTACCCAGTATATACACTCTTTTTCTGGATTTTTTTAGTATCACAAACAGTACTGTATTTGAAAATCTGGTATGTCATAAATGTATAGATGTAGCAGTACTGTCTATCTGTATGTTGTGTGTGTCATATGATGAATTGAAAATGGGGGACCCTGATGGAAACAAGACGAAAGTCTTTCTCAGGTCTGCATCCTCTTAACAATTGTATGTATTGAGCTGTACTGTACTGTACCCATTCTGCAATCTGTTAATAAACTTTTCAATCAATCAATCAATCAACCTACCTGTTTATTGTACCTGAGTAAGTGGGGGGTGAATCCCTAAAGAGAGAATGTCTGAATTTCCCCAAGGGGATCAATAAAGGAATATCTTATCTTATTTTATCTTAAGGTGGAACAGCTCTTAAGGTGGACTGGTTCTCCCTGCTACAATGCATCAAATAAACTGATCTCATTGCATTATAGTCAAGTTTTGCCTAATTTTCCAAATACAACAGGCTCATACTTTGCTACTCAGTCCAATTTCTCATATTCATCAAACCTAAATAATTCAGGACGTGTGTTCTGCATTCTTGCATGCAGGTTATGACATAAAGTAGCCTACAATAAAACTAAATGCATTTAGTTTCATTATCTCCCAGGTCACAGACCAAATACATTCTACTTTCCTCACTTACCTACTTCTATTGCCAGCGGCAGGACACTCCTCTCAGGTAGCCTTGGGTTCCACACAGAAAGGTTTCTGTTGTTTTGATTTGAGGGTCCTTATGATGAAACGTTTTGAGAACTCCTCACCAAACTAGCCTTCAGTTGGTGCATCACCAGAGCTAGTGCATGTTGCAACTCCTTGGATCTCATCATTTGGATATATTAGTGTTTATTAGTGTTTGTGAATATCTTGATCATCCGTTTGGAGCTGCGCCTCGTTGCCCGCTTTACACGTTTGCGCTTTGGTGAGTTTTGGAAACAAACCTTTTTGGATTATCTGTTTTTGTGTGTTTGGATAACACTGAAGAAGTACCGTTTTTGATTTGTACTGGACTCAGCTAAATTGTGTGTTTGGATAACACTGAAGAAGTACCGTTTTGTTTTGTACTGGACTCAGCTAAATTGTGTGTTTGGATAACACTGAAGAAGTACCGTTTTTGTTTTGTACTGGACTCAGCTAACTTGTGTGTTGTTTACACCGAAGATCAAGTCACTTGTAATTCATACTGGACTCAGCTAAGGGAGGACTGAACTGCACTGCCTCTGTGTACTGTTGGACTGTTGTTGATCTCTCTCTCTCTCTCCGTTTCCACTCCGAGTTGGAGCTGGGAGTATCTGCAGAGCCGCAGCGGCGCCTACGCCGATTCCCCACCTCTAAACACCGGGAGGATCTGCAGAGCCGCAGACAACTCTGCCGAAGGCATTCTCCTTTTTTGTTGATTCAGAATTGTTATTTGGCTCTTTTTGATTCTGTAATAAATACGCCCTAGTGTTTGGCTAACTCTGAACTACCTGTCTGTGCCGTGCTGTTGAGGTCGGTTTCAAACCCTAACATTACGACCCGACCATGACGACCTCAGCCGACACAGACAGAGTCAGAACAGCGTTGGCGGTCCAGATTGAATTGACCAACGACCACAGCCTACAGTTAGGTGCGGCTGCGGCTGCTGTACAGGAGCTCCGAGCCCAGGTCCTGCCTATTCAGGAGTCCCTTGGCTCTCTGGCTACCCTGCAGACAGCCCAGGGTAATCAGCAGGCTGATATTCTTCACCAATTACAAACTCTGAGTGAAGCATTTAACGCCCTGCTTGTAACCCCACCTGCTTCAGGAGTCTCGGCCAGAGCACCACCCGCAGCCGTGGCGGGCCCCGCGTCTCCCGATCCCGCACCTCGGGAGCCCCGTCTCTCCGAACCACGGTTGTTCAATGGTAACTTCGAGGATTGTGCCACATTCATCATGCAATGTGAGTTGGTTTTTCTTCATCAACCCAGCCGATTCACTTCAGAGGGAGCCCGAGTGGCTTACATGACTAACCTGCTCTCAGGCCGGGCAGCACAGTGGGTTACTGCCTCCTGGGCAATGGGGGCTGATTTTTGTTTTTCCTACCCAGATTTCGTGGCAGAGCTCCGCAGGGTTTTCCACCACCCAGCCCGTGACCAGGACCCAGGAGCTCGGTTGGCACCTTCCGGCAGGGCAGTGGTGGGGTCACCGACTACGTGCTGGAGTTCAGACTGGCCGCAACGGAGAGCGGTTGGAACGATCAAGCGCTTCGTCTCACCTTCATGAGGGGGCTCAACGATGCTGTCAGGGACCAGCTCACGACCCGTGAGGAGCCTGAGTCCCTCGAGGACCTATTCAAGCTCGCCATTCGCATCGACGGACGCCTCCGGGAGAGAAGGCATGAGAGAGCCCGACTGGGACCCCCAGAAGTTCCCCAGACCCCCCGCACTCGTGACGGTACTGCGGTCCGTCCTGCTCCCACCACAACTGGTGGTTCCTTCCCCTCCCGTTCGGTGCCCGAGGAGGAACCCATGCAGCTGGGACGCTCACACCTTAGCCCGGCTGAACGGGAAGCCAGGTTCAGGTCCGGCCTTTGCCTCTACTGCGGCCGGGATGGGCACCGTATCTCCAACTGCCCCACCCGGCCAAAAGACCAGGCTCGCCGGGACCCCGGGAGATCCTGGTGAGCCGTTTTTCTCGTTCCCAGAACCGTGCACCACCTAGCCGTCTGATGAGCGTCACCCTGGCCTGGGCGGACCAACGGGCGACGGTGGAGGCACTCATTGACTCGGGTGCTGACGAGAGTTTCCTGGATTTCGAGTTTGCTACCCAGGCCAACATTCCGCTAGAGGACCTCGTGAGACCCTTGGAGGTGTTCGCGTTGGACCAACACCGCCTGGCTGACATCACTCAACGCACCTGTCCAGTCCTTCTCACCATTGCTGGTAATCACGTTGAGAGACTCCAGTTTTTCATCACCAGATCCCCTCTTGTCCCAGTAGTCCTGGGCAGGCCCTGGCTCGTGCTGCATGAGCCCCACATCGCCTGGTCCTCCGGTACCATCAGGGGGTGGAGCTCCGCCTGTCATGCCCAGTGTCTTCAGGTGGCGTTCTGTCCCTCGCCCCGGAGCCTCCTTTGTGAGCCGCCCCCGGACCTCTCGACTATACCCCCCGAGTACCACGACTTTGAGGAGGTTTTCAGTAAGTCCCGGGCTCAGGCCCTTCCGCCTCACCGGCCTTACGACTGTGCCATCGACCTCCGCTCAGGGGCTCCCCTTCCCGGCAGCCGCCTCTACAGTCTGACCGTCCCTGAGAAGGCAGCGATGGATAGATATATCTCTGAGTCCTTGGAAGCAGGCCTCATTCGGCCTTCCTCCTCCCCGGTGGCGGCCGGTTTCTTTTTTGTTGGGAAGAAGGACGGAGACCTTCGACCCTGCATCGACTATCGCCAGCTCAACGAGATCACCATTAAGAACAAGTACCCTCTTCCTCTCATGAACTCCACCTTCGAGCCTCTCACCCAGGCTACCGTCTTTACCAAGCTGGACCTCCGGAGTGCCTACCATCTGGTCCGTATCCGAAAGGGCGATGAATGGAAGACCGCCTTCAAGACTCCCAGGGGCCACTACGAGTACCTGGTAATGCCGTTCGGCCTCACCAACGCTCCGGCGGTATTCCAGGCGCTCATGAACGACGTCCTTCGTGACATGCTGGAGGAGTTTGTGGTGGTATACCTAGACGACATCCTCATTTTCTCCAAGACCCTGGAGGAACACATCCAGCATGTCCGCCGTGTGCTGGAGCGCCTCCTCCACAATCGGCTCTTCGTCAAGGCAGAGAAGTGCCGATTTCACTCCGACTCCGTCGATTACCTGGGCTTCATCGTGGAGAGCGGCTTGACCCGAGCTGACCCTCGCAAGATCCGGGCCGTGGAGGAGTGGCCGGAACCCACCTCTCGGAAGGAGCTACAGAGCTTCCTCGGGTTCGCCAACTTCTACCGAAGATTCATCCGGAACTACAGCCAGGTGGCGGAACCGCTTACCAGGCTAACCTCTCCCGCCCTGCCGTTCGACTGGTCCCCAGCAGCGTGTGCTGCGTTCCGTTCCCTCAAGAAGAGGTTCACCACCGCCCCGGTCTTGCTCCACCCAGACCCCAAGAGACAGTTCATCGTAGAGGTGGACGCATCGGATACTGGACTAGGGGCTATCTTGTCTCAGCGGTCGGCAACGGACCAGAAGGTACATCCGTGCGCCTTCTACTCACATCATTTCCTCCCTGCCGAGAGGAACTATGACATTGGCAATCGGGAGCTGCTGGCGGTTGTGGCTGCCTTGGAGGAGTGGCGTCATTGGCTAGAGGGGGCCGAGGAGCCATTCACCATTTGGACGGACCACAAGAACTTGACGTACATCCATGCTTCCAAGCGCCTCAACGGCCGGCAGGCAAGATGGGCCAGCTTCCTCAGTCGGTTCGACTTCTCGCTGACTTTTCGCCCTGGTTCCCGCAACACGAAGGCCGACTCCCTGTCCCGGTTACACTCCAAGGGGGCTCCAACCACTGAGGACCCGACTCCCATCCTCCCAGAGGCCAGGGTGGTGGGAGTGGTCACCTTGGGCATTGAGGGGGTGGTAAGGCGTGCCCTACGCTTCCATACGCTCCAGGCAATGTACCTGTTCATCGCCTCTTCGTCACCCCGACTCAGTCCGGTCCCGGGTCCTCCAGTGGGGCCATACCAGCCGGTTCGCCTGCCACCCAGGAGTTCATCGCACGTTCTCCTTCCTGGCTCGTCGATTCTGGTGGCCCACCATGAGGAACGACGTCAAGGAGTTCGTACTGGCCTGCGCGGTCTGCGCCCGCAGCAAGGCCTCCCACCAGGCACCCTCCGGGCTATTGCAGCTGCTTCCCATTCCAAGCCGCCCTTGGTCCCATGTAGCGTTGGACTTCATCACGGGTCTTCCTTCTTCCCAGGGGAACACGTGCCTACTGACCGTGGTGGATCGGTTCAGCAAGGGGGTTCACCTCGTGGCCCTCCCCAAGCTTCCCTCGGCGGCCGAGACGGCGGACCTCCTGACACGCCACGTGTTCCGCCTCCATGGGTTTCCCCAGGACGTCGTCTCGGACCGGGGGCCCCAGTTCACTTCCCAGGTATGGCGGGCTTTTTGCAAGGGATTGGGGGCAACGGTCAGTCTTTCCTCTGGTTATCATCCCCAGACTAACGGACAAACGGAGAGGATGAACCAGAGCGTGGAGTCTGCTCTTCGGTGTGTGGCTGCCGTGAAACCCGCTTCTTGGAGCCGGTTCCTTCCCTGGGTCGAGTACTCCATCAACTCCATGGTCAGTTCCGCCACCGGCCTCTCACCTTTTGAGATATCCCTGGGCTACCAACCCCCTCTTTTCCCTGCACAGGAGTCGGAGGTGGCAGTTCCCTCCGTACAGGACCATCTCGACCGGTGCCGTCGGGTCTGGGAGATCACCAGGACTGCGCTGCTCCGGTCATCGGAGCGCGCCAGTCATGGGGCTGACCGGCGCCGGGTCCCTGCGCCGACGTACCACCCTGGGCAGAGGGTGTGGCTGTCCGCAAAGGACCTTTACGCTTCGGTCCTCGGCCAAGAAGCTTAACCCCCGGTTCGTCGGTCCTTTTGAGGTTCTGAAGGTACTCAGTCCGGCGTCGGTGAGTCTTAAGCTTCCTGCGTCCATGCGCATTCACCCCGTTTTCCATGTGTCCCGGGTTAAGCCTGTCTCTCTCAGTCCCCTGATGCCTCCTGCTCCGGACCCGCCTCCTCCCGAGATGGTGGACGGACACCCCCAGTGGCAAGTCCGCCGGCTGATGGGCGTCCGACGGCGGGGTCGGGGGTTCCAGTACCTGGTGGACTGGGAGGGATACGGCCCGGAGGAACGGAGCTGGGTCTCCCGCCAGCTCATCATGGACCCCGGCCTGATCACCGACTTCCATCGTTCCCATCCGGACGAGCCGGATGGGAGGGACTGAACTGCTCTGCCTCTGTGTACTGTTGGACTGTTGTTGATCTCTCTCTCTCTCTCTCTCCGTTTCCACTCCGAGTTGGAGCTGGGAGTATCTGCAGAGCCGCAGCGGCGCCTACGCCGATTCCCCACCTCTAAACACCGGGAGGATCTGCAGAGCCGCAGACAACTCTGCCGAAGGCATTCTCCTTTTTTGTTGATTCAGAATTGTTATTTGGCTCTTTTTGATTCTGTAATAAATACGCCCTAGTGTTTGGCTAACTCTGAACTACCTGTCTGTGCCGTGCTGTTGAGGTCGGTTTCAAACCCTAACAGTAAAATACAATCCATTAATTTAACGGCAAGGCAAAAAGGCAGGTGCAATGTCTGCATACATAAAAGACGAATTTGCATTCTGTCTGTTTCTTGATGTCTTAGTAACATCTGTGTCACAACACAATCCTATGCTAGATATGTTCTTTCATGGTTCTGCCCACCATGTAAAATTCCCCAAATAATAGCCACGCTTCTCTTTAGTATTTGAAAAGATGAAGCCTTGCCTCCTGGATAGGTCTATAAAAAAGAGCAAAATTAACTATACTGTCCTGTATCACACTGATTTGATTCACTCTCACTCACATAACTTGAATACACTCATTTAAAATGTGTTTACATTTGGCGATGTTATAGGGTTATACTATTTAGGGTTATATCATGTAATGTTAATAATAGACTAGGTTGACTTCATTCTTATAGCTCCATGGGGGAACATTACCCAGCTCCGCATGTGAGGCTTATTTAACGTACAGAAAACCTGTTAACAGTTAGCTAACATTAGCTAACCAGTAAATGTCATCCAATATTTTCATTTCAATACAACTATATCTCAGAGTGGTAGTATTTTCATAATTCTTTTACTCTGGAGGGAGGGCTTCTCATTTTCACTAATATTTCTGTGACATGGGGAAATTAGGTGTAGTTCCCCTTTAAGTCTGTCTGTGTGTGTGTGTGTGTGTGTCTGTGTGTGTGTGTGTGTGTGTGTGTGTGTAATTGTCCCCTGCCTGCTCATCCTTCTCTTACTTTCCTTCTCTATCCCTCCAGGTTTCTGTGGGTCAGATGTTTTGGGTCCCTACTGCTGTTGATGACGCATATGAGGGCTCTGCACCAAGATGAGGATGCAAGCCAACAACGAACTCCTCCAAAAAGAGGACAAAGATGAAGATTTCAAGAAAGCCTGGCGTAGCGCATATAAATGTACACAAAGAGGGCTAAAAAATAAGAAACCTTGTGACGTACCTGGGTACGTGGGTTGGTCATTACCATTATTACTGTATTTATGACACCTTCTGAACATCAGGTTAGTATATTTAATGTGTTGTGTTTTGTATGTGATGTGTGTGTGTGTGAACATGAGAGCTAATGCTGTCTCTTTTCTCTCCCTGTCAGGTGCTGCCCGTCCCTACACTGAAGAGTGCTGATTGCCTAATGAATGACAGCTGATGGCAATCACCTCAAGAGGGATGGGTAGCCAAATACCTGATAGCACACACACGTCTGGGTGCCTCATTCTGTCAATAGACCTATCTCAAACCCTGCCCCTTTTCTTGATCCTCCAATCACAGCTGTCGCTTACCTCGGACTTCCTCGTACAAACTTTGTTTGTACGAGGAAGTCCGAGGTAAGCGACAGCTGTGATTGGAGGATCAAGAAAAGAGGGCAGGGTTTTGAGACAGGTCCATTGCCAGTGACCAGAGTAGAGTGAGGTTGCCATTGTTTGCCACTGTGGTGGAATTGATACTGTGCTTATCTACTGCTTCGGGTGGACTAAAGTACTGGTATATGTATATAGATATTGTTGGCCTCTGCGCCACTCCTCCATTGGAGTAAGTATTCTCTTGTTGGCTTTAGGCCTAATCCCACTGAGTGTGGAATTATACCTTTGGTACCTTTGCTGGGGGTTTTCCCAGTACCAACCTCTGGCTGGTTGGTGAGTGTCTGTGGGCGCTTATCTAGTTTACTTTGTATTATACTTACCTTGTGTGTTCTCCCTTTATCCCTCTCCCTGTTTGTTAATTGTTTGTGGGTTGTTCTTTCCCTTTGTTGCCTATTTAAATATCAGTGGAGGTTTAAATCCCTACCCTGCATAATAAATATTATTTACTATTTTAGGAACAACGTCTTGTGTTTATTATTACCTACCTGCCCGGGACTGTTTTGAAAGCATTTACTGAGAGAGGCTGCTTTTGCTCATGTGCAGCCAGCTCCAGTTATTATTCTGTGTGGTTCTTAGACCTTCGTACATGACATGGGGGCTCGTTAGTTTGCACAATTGTATAGTTCCTTGTTGTTGCTAGACTGTGGACTAGGGCTGTCCTCCACTAGACTGTGGACTAGGGCTGTCCTCCACTAGACTGTGGACTAGGACTGTCCTCCACTAGACTGTGGACTAGGGCTGTCCTCCACTAGACTGTGGACTAGGGCTGTTCTCCACTAGACTGTGGACTAGGGCTGTCCTCCACTAGACATGTGGACTTGTCGATTGGAGCGTGTCAGGTAGGTTGCGTTTTTTTTCTTCATTTGGTAAGTTATATTATTGTATTTCTGTGCTGCACACTTGACTGTTGTAAACCATTGTTGTAAGTTATGCTCTTAACCATTCTATTTTTTTCCACATAGGTAAAGGGTGGATCACCTGCTTGGTTAGGGGGAGGGGGGCACGCGTCGTCTATTCCGGAGTGCGCAATGAAATCGGTAAACGACTGAAGATATGTGTAGTCCTCATTCCGCTAGGGAAGTAGTTTAGACGGGGTAGTTAGTGTTACCCAGTGTGATCCTAGTTAGGTGATTAGAACCGACATTTATTGTTTTCATGAATGTTAGATGTGGATATTAAATCGAATTGGTCAGGTTGTCATACTGCATAATGTGGCTGTTGAGTGTTGCACAGGGACATTATTGAGTACTATAGGTGAGTGGCTATTTTGTGGGGCTTATTGAAGTCTGATTTGTTGTAGTATTGTGGGTAGTATTGTGTGTTGCTACGGCAGTATACTTTCTTTCATAAACTGTATTCAGAGTGCAGAGTGCAGAGTGCAGAGTGCAGAGTATAGATTTTTCATGAGTGAAGCTATGGAGGTTTGTGATCAGGATGTTGGTGTGTTGGATCCTGAGAGTTTTGACTCTGCACTAGGTTCAGACCATGGTTCTACTACTTCTGCTGGTGAGTTGAGCGCACTGAGCGCTGAGCTGCGTTTAGCCTGTCTAGAGGAGAGGGCGGCTTTGCACAGGGAGGAGAGAGACAGAGAAGAGAGGAAGGAGGAGAGAGACAGAGAAGAGAGAAAGGAGGAGAGAGACTGGGAAGAGAGGAAGGGGGTGAGAGACAAGGAGGAGAGAGACAGAGAGAGAGAGACTGGGAAGAGAGAAAGGAGGAGAGAGACAGGCTGGAGAGGAAGGAGGTGGCTGATAGGGAATTTCAATTGGCGATGAGGAAACTGGAGTTGGAGTGTGGTGACGCTGAACGTAGCACCATTTCCTCTCCAGTACTTTCCGACTCCCAGGCACCCTTTGATATTAGCCAGCATCTGCCCTTGGTTCCTCCCTTTCATGAGTCTGAGGTGGAATCATATTTCTCTGCTTTTGAGCATATAGCGTGGGCTTTGCATTGGCCAAAGGACATGTGGGCGATTTTATTGCGATGCAGACTCACTGGTAGGGCTCAGGAGGCGTGCGGGTCATTATCGAATGAAGACAGCGTGGTATATGAGAAAGTGAAAAGTGCTGTCTTGCGCGTGTACGAAGAGGTACCAGAAGCATACAGGCAGCATTTTCGCAACCGCCGTAAGTCTCCTTCCCAAACCCATGTTGAGTTCTCCCGGGAGGAGAGACTTAATTTTGATCGGTGATGTTCTGCGTGTGAGGTAAAAGACTTTGCATCATTGAGTGAATTGGTACTTGTGGAGCAGTTCAAAGCCACCCTGCCAGTCGAAGCTGTGCTCTATTTACATGGGCAGGGGGTGTCAACACTCCGACAGGCTGCGATTTCGGCAGATGAGTTTGAATGGTCACGAAAACGTGTTTCTGTACGTCCTAATGTATGTGGTGAAGGTGGCTCATTCACTCCTCGTGAGTCAGCGTTCCAGCCATGCTCACCGCCGTCTAAGAGACCGGTGGTGTGTAATTATTGTAAGAAGACGGGCCATGTGGTAAAAAGATGTCATACGCTGAGGAAGCGACAGGAGAAAAGGGGGTCAGCCCAAGAACCAAAAGGAGTGGAGGTTGAGAACGCTCCATTGACTGACTTGTGTTGTGATGAATTGGTTAATAATCACCCCAATGTTTTTTCTACTTGTGTTGTCACCAAGGCACAGGAGGGAAAGCGAACTTGAGCTTTGACGTTGAGTGACTCTGTCTGTGGCGAGGCTATCGCTGAGGACAGGGGGGGGGGCATATATTGGCGAGATGGAAAAGGTTGCTGTAAGTAGCGTTCAGGGGAAGCTGGTAATTCCCAAGTTTGCCACTGAGACGTCAGGCATTGATCACTACTCAGCACCATGATTTCTCATGATTTCTCTCTATCATGCTGTTTTGCGGCAGTGGCCAGTGCTGCTGTTAGTAGGAACCCGGCCTAGGGGGAATTAGTGTTCCGGCCATTACCAAAGTTCTAATTTGAGTGACACCATTTTGGATCCTGATCATGTTATTTTTGTGACGCCATTTTGAAAAGGAGATGGGCGCTGTGATGGTGCCAGGGACGTGTGCTGATTTTTGTTTCCCTGTTGCTGTCCTGTTAAGCGCGATGAGATGATTTTTTGTGCTTTATTTGTTTTCCCAGGAAGTTTCCAGTTTGTTGTCTCCTGTTGACAGGACGGTATCGGCGGAGCGGCCTGTCAAAGTAGAGGTTGTTGTTGTTTCTGTTTTCCCTGGTGTGTGGTACTAATCAGATGTTGGGTAATAATGTTTTGCTAACCCTACAGGTTCGCTCTTATGGGGGGAGGTGTGACGTACCTGGGTACGTGGGTTGGTCATTACCATTATTACTGTATTTATGACACCTTCTGAACATCAGGTTAGTATATTTAATGTGTTGTGTTTTGTATGTGATGTGTGTGTGAACATGAGAGCTAATGCTGTCTCTTTTCTCTCCCTGTCAGGTGCTGCCCGTCCCTACACTGAAGAGTGCTGATTGCCTAATGAATGACAGCTGATGGCAATCACCTCAAGAGGGATGGGTAGCCAAATACCTGACAGCACACACACGTCTGGGCGCCTCATTCTGTCAATTGCCAGTGACCAGAGTAGAGTGAGGTTGCCATTGTTTGCCACTGTGGTGGAATTGATACTGTGCTTATCTACTGCTTCGGGTGGACTAAAGTACTGGTATATGTATATAGATATTGTTGGCCTCTGCGCCACTCCTCCATTGGAGTAAGTATTCTCTTGTTGGCTTTAGGCCTAATCCCACTGAGTGTGGAATTGTACCTTTGGTACCTTTGCTGGGGGTTTTCCCAGTACCAACCTCTGGCTGGTTGGTGAGTGTCTGTGGGCGCTTATCTAGTTTACTTTGTATTATACTTACCTTGTGTGTTCTCCCTTTATCCCTCTCCCTGTTTGTTAATTGTTTGTGGGTTGTTCTTTCCCTTTGTTGCCTATTTAAATATCAGTGGAGGTTTAAATCCCTACCCTGCATAATAAATATAATTTACTATTTTTGGAACAACGTCTTGTGTTTATTATTACCTACCTGCCCGCGACTGTTTTGAAAGCATTTACTGAGAGAGGCTGATTTTGCTCATGTGCAGCCAGCTCCAGTTATTATTCTGTGTGGTTCTTAGACCTTCGTACATGACAAACCTGGAGAGGACAAAGACCTCACTGAGAATCATATCCGAGCCATCTGTGCTTATACATCTGGTGACATTTATTTGATTTTCCGAAAAGCTGTTGAAAACGGCAGGCCAGTGTATAGCACCTCAACTTCTGTCTGAAAAGTACTATACAAATAAAGTTGATCATCTTTCAAGTTCCATGCCTTGCATTTCCTGCTGCCTGATGCCCTGAAGGAGAACCAACAACCCTGCGTCACTACCTACCAGTACCCTGTAGTACCATGTAGTTATATAGTTTTGTCCGCTATTCTTATTTGGGCCTTTATCGGGGAGAGAGAAGAATTGAGGGCAAATTAGACAAATTATAAATCGCTGCTGTCGGGACAAAACCTCATAACTCCAAAAACCCAACTTTTCAGCAGATGAAAAAAACGAACACAGATTTGAGGGTGAATAGAGTTAGGAGGTTTAGACAGATGATCGGTTTAATGCTTTCCCATTGTTTAAACTTTGTAAAACCCACACACACATATGGAGGATGATCTACGGAGTTGATTTATATAATAAAAAAAAATTCAAAAAATGGAGTTATGAGGTTTTGTCCCGACAGCAGCGAAATATAATGAAGGGGAATATCTACTGCTTTCTACAACTAGCCTACTGCCTACACTGTAATCATAACTATTATTAATTCAGAAATAAGGTTAGAGATAGAAGTAGCCCTGGCACTGTTAATTAGATCGTTAAATTCAGATATCAACTCTTTGAGATAGAGAAGATGGACTTGGAGGTTGGAAGATTTTCCATTGCCTCTCTGTTTTGCGACACAGATGTCGTAAATCAACAAGAGGAGCGGGTTACGGCTTGAACGGAGCGAGTGACGTCATCTAAGATGGCCGCGCGTCGCTGTTAAAACGTCCAGCAGCTAACGTTTCTACAGCCAGACTGTTTACATTGAGGAGCTTTTAACTCGCTTCTCTGCTACAAAACCCTGATCAAAGGACCAGTTAAACACAACACATGTGTTATCGGTCACCGTCAACTCCTCCGTGCAAACTTGACTGACTTTGAACCCGATTGTGAAGCAGATCAAGTGTGTTGTTGTCTTTGTTGTGAGTCGGAGCAGAGACATTAAACGAGTCTCTTGCTAACGTCTCTGTGGCAGAACTGTACTGGATCAAAACGTAAGTACAGTTATATTCACATTGTTTTCCTCTTATCGCTCCTTCCTTGCAGCAGCAGCCGAAAGGAACCTTTGACACAGAACAACATAGTTCTCTAGGATGGCTGACAGTAGACGACAGAGTACAGCAACTTGCAGCAGCCTGGGCCCTGTTCC
This sequence comes from Notolepis coatsorum, assembly GCF_963971535.1. Taxonomy (NCBI): domain Eukaryota; kingdom Metazoa; phylum Chordata; class Actinopteri; order Aulopiformes; family Paralepididae; genus Notolepis; species Notolepis coatsorum. The sequence continues at coordinate 163,276,140 of NC_140171.1, read as the reverse complement.
TCGTTAGCCGGATAATGTTCAGCAGCTTGACTTAAGACCTTTCCGTTCCCCGACGGCGGATTTTCTAAATAGCTATGGCAACAGATCAGACAGTTTGAACCTGCTCCAGAGCAGGTTTAGTTCAGTTAGCTGGATAACACCCTCACAGGGGGACCCTGATGTAAACAAGACTAAAGTCTTTCTCTGGTCTGCATCCCCTTAACAATTGTATGTATTGAGCTGTACTGTACTGTACCCATTCTGCAATCTGTTAATAAACTTTTCAATCAATTCAATCAATCAATCAATCAAAGAAATGCAGCTCGCTTCCTGAAATAATTGTCACAGTCTAGATCCCATTATTATACCATTCTGAATTATGTGCACACACATTAACATAACACCACATCTCCCTTTCTACAAGCAATGGGTAGACTGCCATTGATAACCCCAGACCTTCTTAGACAAGGATTATTCTGCCTCTATATCTAAAAGGTCTGTTCCTATCTGAACTGATCTAAACACTTTCTTTTAGAGATGTTCCGATACCGTTTTTTCCTTCCCGATCCGATTCCGATACCTAAGCTTTGGGTATCGGCCGATACTGATCCGATACCAGTGCATACATTAAAAAAAAAAAAAATGTTATATAAATTATATTTTTTTTAGTAATAACTATAAAGTAATGGTATTTATTCAACAACAGGTGATTGTATAGATTAGTATTAGTATCAGTAATTGAAAATTATCTCAATGAGTTCACCCACGGAAAGGTTGTTGGCACATTAGTTCCACACGGACAGCAACTTGCAATGGGCCTGGTCTACAAGATACACTACACGACCAAGGTACCCATGTACATGTCAAAATACTTCCCAAAGGTCAGTGAATACCACGGTCACAACACCAGAGGGAGCTCCACAAATCATGTCAAACCCAGATTCGGCTCAAACAAGGGACTAAACACGTTATGCCACATCAATGTGGAACGCCCTACCCAAAGCTGTAAAGGAATGTGAATCACTACCCACTTTCAAAAACACTCTCAAAGAACACCTACGGGAGACTGCAATTCTAAACTGGCCCCTACAAATGTCCTAACCCAGTTGTACAGTAAATGACCAAGTATGGCTTGGTCAGTAGGGCTGGGCGATATGACGATATTATATAAATATCGGGTACAGTTCATTAACGATACACTTTTTAAACGTATCGTGGATATCGTGATGTTTTGCCCTCGCGGTAGAGGCCGCCGCGGCTGAGATGAGACTTACAAGCGCAGTGCTAAATGCTTTCCTCTCCCTCTCGCAGAAAAAAAAGGTCAATCACACACACACTTGCCCAAATTACGTCATCTACACGCACATACACGCACGCAAGCGCACACACCTAGCCAGAGACAGAGAGGCGGTGGCTCGGTGCTAGGGATGCCCCCTGAAACCCAGGAGTAAGCTCTGACGTTAACGGTACTGCTATCGGTAAGTTAGTCTATGAGCAGATTAGCTACGGAGCTAACGGAGTGTACCATCCATCTGCGACGCAACAGTGGCAGCAACAGTGGACACAGAGTAATGTTAACGCTATGTCGAGTTCATACTACACTACACGTATGAACTCGACATAACGTTACTCCGTTTCCATGAAGTGTTTAATTAGCAGCAATCTGTTGTTGAAAATGTAACGTTAACCGGAAAACCGGAAATGGAATGCGAGGACAGGAAGCCGTCATGTAGTCGGCTTCTGGCCCTTGTAGTCATATATATTGTAGTCTTTTAGTCTTATTAACTAAAAGATTTTAACAAAATAAAAAGCAGCAGCACTATTGGATAACTGAGTCGTGTTTGCTATGTATTTCTTTCTTTAGGGGAGTAGGACATTTGTTTCACAGTTTTAGCATGATGTTTTATAGATGGCTAGGTTAAACACAGGTTTTTGTTTTTAAGAGGGGTTTGATTTGATTGAAGTTTATTTCAAGTATGCAACACAACAAACAAACATCAAGTACAGATATAGCCTTAAGCCGTTCAAATAATAAATGTATACATACATGTAAATAAATAAATAGTTACAATATGTAATCTAATCATCTAAATCTAATATATAATATAAAAAAACAAAAGGCTAAAATGCTAAATATATAATCTAAGAATCCAATCATCTAAATCTAATATATAATATAAAAATGCTAAATGCATGAGTCTTTTGTCTTTAATGTTCGCTTGCAAACTCAAATACTGTCTTGGTAAGCCTCATAATGAATTGTTTGGGGAAAAAAGGAAAAACATTGTGATGTGTATCGTGTATCGCCGAAAGGTCAGAAAATATCGTGATATCATATTTAGGCCATATCGCCCAGCCCTATTGGTCAGTATTCCAATGTACAGTGTCCCCCACCCCCCCTACCCAACCCCCCCCCCCCACCTCCAATGTACAGCCCCCCCCCACCCACCCAACCCCACCCCACCTACCCAACCTCCTCCAATGTACAGTTTCTACGTCAAATGTATATACACTCTTTTTCTGGACACTTTTTATATCACAAACTACTGTATTTGCAAATCTGGTATGTCATAAATGTATAGATGTAGCAGTACTGTATGTCGTGTGTGTCATATATGTTATGATGAATTGAAAATGGGGGACCCTGATGTAAACAAGACGAAAGTCTTTCTCTGGTCTGCATCCCCTTAACAATTGTATGTATTGAGCTGTACTGTACTGTACCCATTCTGCAATCTGTTAATAAACTTTTCAATCAATTCAATCAATCAATCAATTCGTTGCTGCACTTGCTTCCACAAGGCTCCGTTTAAGTAGCAGAGGCTCTGTTTTTTTTTTATTTAAAATTTTTACTTCGGTTTGTGTGTGTGCGTGCATGGGGCCATTGGGTGGGGCCGGGGGACAAATACACTGGAGAAAAGTAACCCAGCTCAGCACTGCCCAAATTATATCATCACTATTGCCTGTTTGAAGGATATCATCCTCAAACACATACACCACCTACATGCCTATTCTCAGTCCTTGCCCCACATGAACTACCCACCCCAGTTAGGACAGCCGAATCCCATCCAATCTTTCGCCGTCGACTAAAGACTCACTTCTTCAACCATTATCTGAAATAAAATAAATAAAATAAAATAAATCTAACCCTAACTAACCTTACTGTCATGCACTTGTCCTAATAAACTAACCTACACTTTGATGAATATTGTTACTCAGCTGATAGAGTTGTATCCTTCCTGATGACCTGTCGTACAGAACTTGTAAGTCGCTTTGGATAAAAGCGTCAGCTAAATTACTAAATGTAAATGTGAATGTAAATGCCTTGTAGAATTCCACACATAAGAAAGAAAGATACTGGGATGAATAAACAAAATATGTAGAAATGCATGCAATACATAAATAAATATGAATCTCCATATATGAAATAGAACATTTAGATAAGGTGCTACTGAGATGTTTTGGTGAGTTCTTTGTTTTTTTGTGGAAGTAGCCCTTCTTAAAAATGCATGAACATTCACTGATAATTGGTCTGTAGTGGAGTCTACAAGGTCTACATTGCCGGACCTTGTAGACTGACATAATTCTGTGCATAGTTTAGTCTACACAGGCCATATTTCAAATAATCAAAATCTTACTTCATTCATCTTAAACATTCTTGATTTGGGGGATTGGTAGTTCCCATGAAATCTGAAGTTGTTCAAACGACAACAGCGATCCACCTTGAATTAAATCACACAGCCGTGTTGGCTGCGTCACAGTCACGAAAGGGGCTACTTAATTCATTAATCCAATCCACTTTATTTATAGAGCACATTTAAAAACAACAAAGTTTACCAAAGTGCTGTACAAGTCCCACAACATAAGATGATAAAAAAAAAAAAAAATTATATATATAAAAAAAATGCATACATTTTTTTTTAAAGTCGAAGCTTCGAATTAAACTCGAAGCTCGGCCCCGAAGCTTCGATTGCCAAAAAAAATTCGAAGGTCAGCCCTAATAAATATTCAACATTCTCTTTTGAGACTCCGCCTCAGACTCTTATCATTTGCCACTAAAAGCTAAACATTGTCACCGATATGGCTGTCCGCAACATGTCATTAATTGTGTACGCGAGGTGGTAGATCAGTGATGACGTTAACGTGAGCTAGGTTAGCTAGCATGAGCTACCGGTAGATGGAAAGACTAACTGGTGAAAATGTGATTTAACTTGGAATACTCCTTTGCCAACTTGCTGTACTTTGCTTGCAGGTCTGCAGCCATTATTGCTGGATTATGAATAGCCCCAACTTTAGCCAAGGTAACGTTAAAGCTAAAACTTTAACGCTAGCTTTTGGTTAGCTGTTCAATGCTAATAACACCACCAAGCGAACCCATCAGAGCTCCCCGTCAACAGCGCTCTGTCGGGACGATGGCATTTTAAGAAAGTATCTGCTGTTAAAATGACAAATGGCATTGACACTTTAATTCACGGTCGGTTAAAAACACGTTTGTTTTATAATGCTCACTCAGCAGACCGCAGTGTTGTTGATAAATTACGTCATATGGTATCGGAGCGCAGAATTAGAGGGTACTCGCAGATACCAGCATTTTAGGCAGTATCGGCTGCATTTCCGATACTGGTATCGGTATCGGAACAACTCTACTTTCTTTAACGCCATACATAAACCATAAGCTATATTAAACATTGAATGATTGAAAATTGTATTAACAGATTGCAGAATGGGTACAATACAGTACAGCTCAATACACACAATTGGTTGGGTAGGCGGGTTGGGGGGGGGGGGGGATTGTACATTGGAGGGGGTTGGGTTTGGACATTTACAGGGGCCAGTTTCGAATTGCAGTCTCCCATAGGTGCTCTTTGAGAGTGGTTTTGAAAGTGGGTAGTGATTCACATTCCTTTACTGTGGGTAGGGCGTTCCACATTAATAATAATAATAATAATAATGTGGCATAATTGCGAATTGTGTTTAGTCCCTTGTTTGAGCCGAATCTGGGTTTGACATGATTTGTGGAGCTCCCTCTGGTGTTGTGGTCGTGGTATTCACTGACCTTTGGGAAGTATTTTGACATGTACGTACTACATGGGTACCTAAGTGCTGTAGTGTATCTTGTAGACCAGGCCCATTGCAAGTTGCTGTACTCTGTCGTCTACTCTAAGCCATCCTAGGTTGTCAAAGTTGGCAGGGGTGAGGTGGGTTCTAGGAGTAAGGTCAAGCAGTAGTCTGACCAGTTTGTTTTGGGATGTTTGTAATTTTGTTTTTAGCACCTTTGAGGTGCTTTGGTATCTTGAAGTGCAAGCATAGTCGTAGTACCCTTGAATGAGTGCTCCTGCCAGAGTCTTCAGGGTATTCTTGTCTACCAGAGAGGAGATCTGGTACAAGAATCTAGTTTTTTGGTTGACTTTTTTTATTACATTGGATGCCATTTTGTCACAGGAAAGATTTACCTCTAGGATGGAACCCAGGTAGGTAATTTCATCTTTCCTTGTGACAATATTGTCATTTGTCACCCACTGTAACTGCGAAGCAGTCGGTCTTGCTGAGTTTGTTATTTTAACCGAAGAGAATGGACTCTGTTTTCCCCAGGTGGTGTAATGATAGTTTGTTATCAGCGAGCCAGATTCTGCAGATTTCCGAGCTGAGGGTTTTTTCAACCTGTAACTTGTTCTTATCAGAGACCAGCAGGGCTGAGTCGTCCGCGAACAGGAACAAGTTGCAGTCACAAGCTGACGACATGTCATTTGCATGAATTAGGAACAGTAACGGTCCTAGTATGCTTCCTTGTGGATTAATAAAGTTTTCAATCAATTCAATCAAAACCCTATGCTACCCGGCCATGCCCCCCACTAAATGTATTGACAGAAGATTATGACAGGTGGTGCCGGATCCCATCAAATAGGTGCCGGTCTCAATCTGGCAGGTCCTGGCACAAATTAAGTCCTGCATTCATGTAATCGGCTTTTTCAAAATCTTGTCAACTAATTGGCCAACAGTTCTCATTATTTTCTCCTCCATACTGTGATGTGATTGGTGGAGAGAAGCCTCTATATATGTCCTGGCTGACCAGTCAGTTCCAGACTTGGATCTACAGTATGGGCTCTCTGTGACCATCTGCATTTATCCTTGTAGCAAAACTCCAGTTCCAGTAGAAGACGTCCAAGATCACACCTACTAGAATGAAGGAGGAATCAGACCAGCAGGACCTCTGTAAGTCAGAACAAGACTTCCTACTGAAGATACTTTAGTTTACTCTCCAGACCCAGACGTAAATAAAGACTAGTATGTTGAGTTGTGTTTCCCTCTGTCCCAGATCCACCCAGAGACTTACTGATTATTAAAGAAGAAGATCAGGACGCGCTAGAGCCACCCAAGGAGACTTCCTTTGAGATGAAGGAGGAGCCCACAGACCACCAGGATATCAGTATGTTGTTTCTTTCTCTTATCTTGATTTAGTCTCCTCCTTCCTCTGCTCCAGCATGTTTGTATGTCTCAGTCTTTGTTGGCATTGCTTTCTCTCCTCTCATTCTTTAATTTGATCAAACTCTTGTTCACATTCAGCCTAACTCTTTGGAGCACTTTATTCTGGTATCTCTTTTATAAATGGAACACCTTTGTCCTGGTTCCCTGCTGGATTGAATAGTAACCAGGAGAACTAAGCTGATAGAAGGGATCCCAACTGTGATGTATTAAGCCTTAGCTAAAGGGGTCAGTGGTCTTGTTTAACTTAAATAAATGTAATGGAGGAAAAGGAAGTATGTTTGATTTTAAATAAAGTTCAGTATATAAATGTAATAATTTGTAAAATAATACTGTACAGCGCGCACTCTGCTGGAATCCATATTTGTGCGTGCGCACGTGCCGCCTCAATCCATATTAGCGCACGCTGCCGGAGAAATAACTTAAAACTACCTTAGAATTGTTCGAGATAGGTTATTGATGTTCATGGAGTCATGTGCATGTGAATTTGCTAGGATGTTTTTGGTGTGTCCGTTTGGTGTGCTCTGGAGGCCCAGGTAGCTGCATATACATATTTGTACACTGCAAAAAAATAAATCTTATCAAGTGAAAAGATCTTGTATTTGGTACAATACATCCAATATTGAATAGAATTATCTTGAATTATCTTATTCCACAGATAATTTGGCTTATTTTCTTCTTGATTTTGGTCACTTTAATCTTGTTTTAAGAAAATGTTAAGGTGGGTTCTAGGAGTAAGGTCAAGCAGTAGTCTGACCAGTTTGTTTTGAGATGTTTGTAATTTTGTTTTTAGCGCCTTTGAGGTGCTTTGGTACCATGAGGTGCAAGCATAGTCGTAGTACCCTTGAATGAGTGCTCCTGCCAGAGTCTTCAGGGTTTTCTTGTTTACCAGAGAGGAGATCTGGTACAAGAATCTAGTTCTTTGGTTGACTTTTTTTATTACATTGGATGCCATTTTGTCACAGGAAAGATTTGCCTCTTTAGGATGGAACCCAGGTAGGTAATATCTTCTTTACATGCTGGGTAGGCTGATACTATAGAGCAGGGGTGTCAAACTCATTTTCACAGAGGGCCACATCAGCATTATGGTTGCCCTCAAAGGGCCAAAGACCGTATAAATGTTAATGTAATGTAAAATAAATGTAGCTACACATTTACATATTGTTAAACATGGTGTTTCTGTATTTATTACTTATTCAAGTTATACATATTGGATATTAATTTGCATAAATGTAAAAATATATGTTAGCTTATGTTATTTTAACAAATAATTTTAGTTTATCAGAACCCCATATTACTCCACCAATCAATGATCAAACCATTCAAGTAAATAACAAAGAAGAATATCATCAAATACAAGCTATGACATTAAGTTTGTTCAAAACCTTTTTGTCACAGTCAAGAGGGGCAGAACTAACAACTGTGAGCTGCAAAGAACACATGGGACAGATGTAGCAGATGTTACAAAAACAAATGGCTGCACACAACCTTGCAGAGGCCATACATCCAACTAATGGAAGATAGTTTAATTAACTTTAATTAACAGATTGCAGAATGGGTACAGTACAGTACAGCTCAATACACACAATTGTTACGGGGATGCAGACCAGAGAAAGACTTTCGACTTGTTTACATCAGGGTCCCCCATTTTCAATTCGTAATGAAATTGCTATTATGTGTCTGCATGAACACACAACTGTAACTGTACTCAAAAATAACAAAATAAGGGTTGTCTCAGTTCACAACTATATTGGTCAAATTTTGGGTGGGATTTGTTTGCGTCCCTACAGCTTCTTATTCAATTGAGCGAGATGCTCGGTTATGTCACACAGCCAGTTTGCATCTGACAGTTCAGACAATATTTCTTCAACCCTTTGTTACCTATTCCGCCTGGATCTTTTTTGTATTTTGGGCTGTAAAATTGTCAAAGAATGTCTGAGGAGTAAGTGCTTTTGGCTTTTTTCCTTTGTTACCTCAGATGTTCAACATACATGTATGTGTAAGAATGTGTAATAACTAAGGCTGTCAAAGTTAAAGCTTTATTAACGCATTAACCCACAATTATTTTAACACTGCTATTTTTTAACCCAATATTAATGTTAAAAAAAAAAAAAAAATTTTTTTTTTTTTTTTTTTTTTTTTTTACCTGAGCTCTTGGGGGGCCACATCAAATGACGTGGCGGGCCGGATTTGGCCCGCGGGCCGTGAGTTTGACACCTATGCTATAGAGTAAACTGTAAATGAAATAGCCTATAACATTATAAAGGATATGTGGGCTATAGCAGGGTTTTCCCAACCTTTATTCCCCAGAGCCGCACGATTCCTGGGAGACATATAGGAATATGATATGATATAAGGTATACTGGTCCGAATATAGGCTATTAATGCAAAGCGACGGCCTACTATACATATTATTTAATGTTTTCATAAGCGTAAAGATACAACAGCTAGATCAGGGGTGGCCAACCCGCGGCTCGCGAGCCGCATGCGGCTCTTTGCCCATCAATGTGCGGCTCTTCCATCCATAAAAAAAAATATATATATATATTTTTTTTAATTAAATCTTTTTTTTTACCTTTTTTTTTTATGTCACTCATTCCATAAGAACGTAGAATAAACATTTACAATTTTTTTTTAATGGTCCATTTGCATGTTCTTGGTATCTGAATCTAGGGACATATATGGATCAGTGTCAGAAATAGTGTGTCTGTTACTAGGCTTGAGTAAATTGTAATGAACCAAAGGAGAATATCAATTCTATTAAAAAAAAAATTATCTTTGACTGTGAATAACACCATGCTAAAATTGACCAGACCTGAAAAATCTAAGCAAATGAATAAAGGGAAGATGATTAAACAGAAGGTTTTGTAGATACAGTACTGAATTCTGCCATCTTTTTTATAATGTAAATTTCTCCACCATTTTTCATCATATTGCAACACCGTTTTTTGCAAGACGTTCAGGTAGAGAAACTAACTGCCTTCCGTTTTATGGCAATAACGTTCAGGTTTGTGGGAGATAATCCCAAAAAATAAGAGAAATTAAAAAGTAAATTCAGAAGTCAGATGATTGACAGGGGCTGGTGTGAGCTGGGTAGGGTAGTTTTTCTAAATTTGAAAGCCCTGAGTCTCTTCCTTCAAAAGACTACACTCACTTTTGGTTGTGCCACTTCCTCCTGTCAATATGCGCCGGTTTCCGACTCAATGCCCTGAGATTTCTATAATCTTATATTTCACTAATAACAGTTAAAATAATTGGTAAACAAACGTAATGCTGAAAATATACACTTTTACTGTATATCTCGGGCTTAAGAGGTTAACCCTGTGAGGCCCAAATTAAAAAGACATTAGCAACTTCAGAGGCCAGAGGGTGGGACATATAAACACATTTACTATCAAATAGCATTGTGAGGCTGAACAACAGGACCAATTGACTATACATGTGCTTAAAGGGGAACTATCTTATAAATGGCCTTTTTCAGTGTTTACCATTGTTTCTTAGCTATGTGGACTTATATTAATAGGATCTATGTCTCTAATTCTCATATTGGCGCATTCTTCCAATTCTCCTCTCACAATATTCACCCTCACTGAACTGAGTCATCTGAAAATGTGCTGTGATGTCAGAGATTTCTCAGCTGCATAATAATGTGGCAGTTGATGTGGCAGTTGGCACCAGGCCACACAGTGGTTGGAGCCCAGCCTCAAAACGGCTTACATTTACATTACATTTACATTTAGTCATTTAGCTGACGCTTTTATCCAAAGCGACTTACAAGTTCTGTACGACAAGCCATCAGGAAGGGCACAACTCTATCAGCTGAGCAACAATGTTCATCAAAGTGTTGAGTGCTACAGTGTAGGTTAGTTTATTAGGACAAGTGCATGACGGTTAGTTAGTACGGTTAGTTAGGGTTAGATTTTTTTATTGTTTTTTTTTTTTTTTTTTTTTTTTTTAATTCAGATAATGGTTGAAGAAGTGCGTCTTTAGTCGACGGCGAAAGATTGGACGTGATTCGGCTGTCCTAACTGGGGTGGGTAGTTCATTCCACCATTGTGGGGCAAGGACTGAGAATAGGCGACTTCTCTTTGATGACCCTCCCGGAGCTTGGATAGGAGTAGGTCTGAGGCGGCCAGAAGATGCAGAGCGTAGGGGTCTTGAGGGTGTGTAGTTAGAGACCATTGACCGGAGGTAGGCGGGAGCGGTTCCCTTTGCCGCACGGTATGCTAGGTCGAGGGCCTTGAAGCGGATTCGTGCAGCAATGGGGAGCCAGTGCAGGTCCCTAAGAAGTGGGGTGACATGGGCCGACTTCGGTAGGTTTGAGATCAGGCGGGCCGCTGCGTTCTGAATGAGTTGAAGAGGCTTAGTGGCAGTGGCCGGGAGGCCAGCGAGCAGTGCATTGCAGTAGTCGAGGCGGGAGATGACTGTTGATTGGACGAGGAGTTGGGTGGCTTCTTTTGTCAGGAAGGGGCGTATCCTTCTGACGTTGCTCAGGAGGAATCGGCAGGTTCTGGTCGTCGCTGCGATGTGAGCAGAGAAGTTCAACTGGTCGTCGAGGACAACACCAAGGTTCTTGGCGGTCGGGGACGCAGTCACAGCTGTATTCTCGACTGTAGACTGCTTAAGATCTTGAGTTAGAAAAATGCGGTTTTTAGTACTTTATTAGAAATACAAAACAATGCATTTAAAAAAAAAAAAACCTAGGTGTTCCATAGACTCACAGGAATTGTGTAAAAGTGCCCAAATAGTGAAAGAAATAGTAAAACAGTTCCCCTTTAAAAAAAATTAAATAAACATTATTTTTTTAAATGGCTAAAAGTGATTTTGTAATTTTGCAACCGTGGGTCGGTACTTTTAACCCTGTGAGGCCCAAATAAAAAAGACATTAGCAACTTCAGAGGCCAGAGGGTGAGACCTATAAACACATGAAGGGTGCCGAGACTGAAATAAAAGGTTGAGAAACGCTGGTATATGGTGTGGCTCTTTGTGGTACCACAGTAATTTTTTGTGGCTCTTAGTCTCTGACTGGTTGGCCACCCCTGAGCTAGATTAATGATCAAGTTAGTTTATTATGCAGGGTTCGCAGGGCTGTGCGCCATGTGGTATTATATATGCGCAAGTTACTGTTGCATAATGTAGGTTATGGCTGCTATTATATGTAATTCATATAGGCTACCTAATACCGACAACAAAATAGATTGTATGCATCTACAAATCATATGCAGCAGGTAGAAAATTGACGGAAAATCCGTCGCGATTTGGAATAAAATTGAGGAGAACTTGAATCCCTCGGTATTAATCGAACAAAACGGAAAAAGGCAGTCATATTCCAGCACAGTCTTTATTAGTTAATATGGTCTTTAAGTTAATAGATATCATATCCGACATCACCGTACGTGTACATGTCTGTCAGCCTGCGTATTTCTCCATAACACGCTTCCCTCGGCTTAGTCCACTTTTCCACATTTCATGGCGGTGTTCCATTACCGTATATGGTTAATTACGGGCGGTGCTATATGCAAATATTTAAAACCGTGCGCACGCTGCAGCGTAGGATCAAAGTGATATTTATCAAGACAGGTGTGCGTACGACCTGTGTACGCACGTGTGATAAATCCAGTTTTTTTTGTGCGTACACACATTCTAAATTATGTGCTTAAGAACAAAGATAGAAGACTTTCTAAGAACTGTTGATAAATGAGGGCCCAGGGCTCTTTGGTGGGGAATTCACTGGTAGGGGCCCATTGATGCTGAGACGCATACAAGTGGCCAGATGGTCTCCCTGCAGCCTTTTCCTCAGGTCAGTCTTTTACATTAAGCACCCCCCACAGCCCAAATGAAATGATAAAAAAAAAAAATATATATATATATATATATATATATATATTTTTTGTATAGTCTAGTTCATAGCAGCGGCGGTCCTAATTCAGCAGCGGCGCAGCTGCTGAAACACTGCTGTAAATACTGGAGTATTTCCTTAGTTGCTGTCTCCCTCTGCCCCAGATCTACCTCCAACTTCCTATCAATCATGAAAGAAGAGGCTCAGGACTCAATTACATCCTGTATTAGATTTTGTATAAAGATTATTTTTTTTTTTTTTTTATGGACACCACAGCTACATTGGACCAGTCACAGTGGACAGACCAGATGTGTTGTTTTGCGTGTTTATAGCACGAGTGCTAGTTTTCAACACTAGTCCATTGAGGCTTTTCTAAAAGATAGAATAAAATTAACAGTCAAATACAGAATTAAAATCACAAATCAGAACAAATAGTTACCAGAGCAAGAGTCCATGATCAAAATAACAAAACCAGTCTGCGTCTACATATGTGAGCACTGCTGCTTTGATTTCAGCCATACCCTGAGTCCTCTGCTGAAGACATTGACATTGGACTCCAGTTTTAAGCCAGTAGGCAGAAGAAGTCAGCTTAATCGGAATAATACTTTTTCATGCCACTGTAAATACTTTTTCATGCCACTGTAAATACTTTTTCTGTCTCCCTCTGTTCCAGATCCACCCAGTGACCTACTAATGATTAAAATAGAGGAGGTTCAGGACACGCTAGACCCACCCATGGATATGTCCACTGGGCTGAAGGAGGAGCTCACAGACCACCAGGAGACCAGTATGTTACTTTAATTTTTCTTGTCATCTTTCTTTGTTTCTTTTTCTTAGACATATTTTTAAGTCTCTAGATGTGAGGTTAAGAATTTACCTATGTGAATTCTTAAAAATGAATATGATAATTTTTATTCTGTCACCTATTGATTAACACTTTCCGTGCCACGGGTCCGGTGCCCCGGAACCCCGTTGCGTGCCACCACCCACTTCAATGACAGAGCTCTCATATTTGCGAACGCATAAACTATATCTTAAATTATGGCTATGTGTATAATATGGCCGTCGCTTATCAATGACTTGTTTGCAGTCAACATTGTCGAAACGGATTGTTTTTTAATCGGTTCATTTCCGTTTGATACCATTTTGAAAAACACTCGTTTTATGAAAGTTCCAGAAAATGTCTGAAGATTCTGTGATCGCCCTTTACTGGAATATACTGGAATACACAAAAAACGTTGTCATTTTTCGGCCTATTTATGAATAGTTTTCAAATAAACGCTAGATTATCGATAGTATATGTGTACTTATGCACGCTATAGAAGCGGGCTGAAAAATCGATTATCCATTTTCTGATCAGCACACACACACACACGCACACACACACACACATAGGGCCCACGTTGATATATCTGTGAAAAAAGCTCTGATTATCCCAAGACTGGTAAAATAGATTCCTTACCTCAGATCAGATGTTCTCCAAAAAGATTGTTCCAATTCCTGATCGCCATTCCAAATATCGATTGCGTTTATTGATCCAATGCTGGGTACTGGAAACACACATTATCCGCTGGTCTGGTGGTCGGCAATGACTTCGATCGTCTCTGGTTACTTGTCTGACAAGTAAAATGTGGAAGCAGGACCTTTTTTTCTCCGTGCCTTTAATTCAATCCAATCCAAAGGGGTGCAGTACCATCCGGAGAGACGATAGGGGGCGGTATTTTCCCAATGGAGCTCAGAGAGAGTTCCAGTGGTAACGTGAGGCTAGATTGATGAAATATGAATGGAAATCGCTAATAAATAAAAAAAAACGATCAAAAACGAGATCTCTCGTCTCTCTGGCGCTCAACGGTTGGCATGCACTAATGAGAAATCTCGTCGTTGGCACTCAAAGTGTTAAAGGTCCGCGCTGGTCTGTCTATAATGAAATGAGAGGACAGCTCTGCGCTAAAGCAAGTCTCATCTCAGCCGCAACGTGACAACATATACTCGATGTTCACGATATAGTAATTTACTACAGCTCATGTAGAACAAGCTGCGATACATCGAGTATACTCGATATATCGCCCAGCCCTACTATACACAACATATATTCTGTCTATTATTGCATGAATATTGCAACTTGTGTAAGGTAGTGTCATAACAAAGCCAATAAAGTAATGTCTTCACGCCCGATTTATTTTCTGGCCTGTGGTATTATGAGGTCGGGTTTAGCAGCTAGTAGCTGGTATACTATGCTATGCTAATGGTAGCCTATAGATGCTATTGCTAATGGTAGCCTATGCTAGCCCATTGTATTGGCACAGCAGAAGGGAAGCTACACTGACCTCAGTAACAGTGGCTGAAAGTAAGTACACCTTTGTCTATAACAGGGGTAGGCAACCCTAGGCACGCGTGCCTGCATAGGCACGTGGGGCATTTTCATTGGCACAGGGGGCAGCATAAAAAAAAATTATATATATATATAATTTTTTTTGCTTTGTAATATTATAGTGAAATATTTTGCACTGTTGTCGCATTTATCTTGTTGAAATCCTCCCACAGGTTCTTTTTTGTAAGTCGAGTATATCAAGGAGGCTTTTCTCTGTAGCTCAGATGTTTTGTTTGAAGGCTTGCCAAACAAAGAGACAATCAAATCAAGGATAAAAGATATCCCCATGTCAGCTTGAAGTGTCGAGCGACGCATCAACGAAACTCGAGCCACCCGAACAACTGCCTCTTTGAACTGCTGCGGTCATACAAGCGATACCGGAGTCTTAAGGCGAGCACAGAAAGACTCAGAAGAAGCTTCTATCCCCAGGCCATCAGGCTGCTAAACGAACAATAAACACTATGCAACAACCATCAAATGCACACAGCACACACACCCACACGCACACACTCACTTAAACAAAACACACTGCAGCACCCACTCTCCACACTTTAGATCACACAAACACACTTTATATTTATTGATAAAGGATTTGCACTACAACTCGTACACCTACTGTAAATTGTACCTAAATTGCACCTCATCCCATTTCTGCCTTGCACTATATAGTATTGTATATTAGTACACTGCATAGTATTGTATATTATATGGTAACTCAGTTACGTCTATTCTGCATCGAACATTGTACATATGTCTATACTGAACACTGTGACCTCATTTTTTTAACTTCTAATTTACATGCTATACTATGTTATTTTATTTCATACTTATCTTGTCTTGCACAGTCTCTGGAGCGTAACAGTAAGAAGCATTTTGTATAAAAGTATTCTGTACTTCTGTATGACAACTATTAAAGAAACTTGAACTTGAAACTTGTCAGAAAATATCAGAGAACAGCAAACGGCTGGATTAAAAGATGCTCCGGTGTGCAGCTTAAAGTGACCAACTACAGCCCCCAGATAACGGAGCTCAGTAAAGCAAAACTGTTTGTCTGCATTGCACCCCCACCCCAACTCAGATTTAGGGTTGATACAACCATCATAATAATATTGTTAATAATAACAATAACAATAATGATGTAATAATGTAAAAATTATCATTAAAAATACCTGATTATATATATATATTTTATACTGTATATATACTGTAGGGATGTAACAAATCATCAGCTTAAAAATGTTTACGGATAGGCTACTGCTTATGACCGCAAGTTTTTTTTTCTTTATATAAAAAAAAAATTAAATGTAAAGAAACCATGGCATTAAAAGGTCTTAATCTGCATTTACTAATACCTGTAGACACCCTGCTTCAAATGATGATTAAGAAAGAAGAGGCTCAGGACACGCTAGACCCACCCAAGGTTACTTCCTTTGAGATGAAGGAGGAGCCCACAGACCACCAGGATATCAGTATGTTACCTTTCTTTCTCTTATCTTGATTCTGTCTTCTACTTCTTCTGCTCTATCATATTTGTATGTCTTTGTCTCCATAGCTTTGTCTCTCATTCTTTCATTTCATCAAACTCTGTTCACATGTAGCCTAACTATTTGGTGCACTTTATTTTGCTGTCTGCCTCTGCCCCAGATCTACCCTCTCAAATTCCTATCTGCTACCAAGAAACATGTCTAACGTGCCAGCAGTGTTAATTTTGGCAACTAAAATTATGACGAAAGATGTTCGTCAACGAAGGTTTTTTTCATGACAACAACGAGACGTGACCTCACGTTATTGAAGACCATGTGACGCTAACGTGACTAAATAGTTAATTAAATAACGTTGACCACAACTGAGGACACAAACATGTAATTTACAAAAACCAGGACGAAATTTCTCTTCATGTATGTTGATATTGTTGACTAAAACAAGACTAGACAAAATAATTATAACTTTTCTTAAATGCCAGAGCAGAGTGACTGCTGACGGGGAGCTCTGTGTTATTAGCATTAGCTGAAGAGCTATCTGAAAAGCTAGTTTTAGCTTAACGTTACCTTGGCTGAAGTTGGGACTATTCATAATCCAGCTGCAGACCTGCAAGCAAAGTACAGCAAGTTGGCAAAGGAGTATTCCAAGGTAAATAACTTTTTCACCAGTAACTAGGGATGTCCCGATCCGATCACGTGATTTTCAGAAGATCGGGGTCGAAAAAAAAAAATCTGGATTTTTATTTTTATTTTTTTTACATTTTTTTTATTTAACAAACATGACCATGTTCACGTCTTAAACTCATACTGAGGCCTTAGTTTTGGTTTTAAATTGCATACCATCATTCATTTATTTATTGTCACACAGAGCAGAAGAATTTTGCCAAAACAAACGCATTTCCTTTGATTTAATTATACATCCGCATTTCATTGTATACTTGTATGCCGTGACAAATAAAACTCTTGACTTGGTATTGGTTTTATGCATGAACATCTGGCATGGCTGATGGTTGAAGATAAAGTATCGATGAGTCTTCTAATGCTGCTGCGGAACATTATTAGCACTGGTAAGCCATCTAGCTTGGCTCAGCAGTTAGAAATGACTTCTGAGCATGGTTACAACACTAGAGGGGCCGCTTCTGGTAACATCAGAACAAAATCAGCACCAAAATCAAATTTTCTCAAACTCACTGGCATATATAGGTCAATAGGACTCTGGAATGCTCTGCCGAAAAACATCTCATCCACAATACATAATAAAATTAATTTCAAAACAAATATTAAGAGATATCTTGCAAACATGTCAAGTATGTAACTGTTATCCGTGTTATATATATTTTTTTTTTGTTTGACGGGAATGTTAGATTTTATAATGTGAATTTGTATATTTGTATTAATTTTTAATTTGTGTTTTGTCAAGTATGTAACTGTTATCTGTGTATTTTATCTTTTTTTTGTTTGACTGGAATGTTAGATTTTATAATGTGAATTTGTATATTTGTATTAATTTTTAATTTGTGTTTTGTTTTAATTTTTATTCTTTGTTGTACATTTGTATTGTATTTTTTTTTGTCTAGGACCCCAGGAAGACTAGAGGCTCTTTTATGAGTCTCTAATGGGGATCCTTTAATAAACATAAACATAAACTTGAAAAATACATCAAATGATTTATGTCAAGGATGAGGGACATCCACTAGTTGCAGAACTTGCAGTCACCTGATATTTACAGACGATGGCGCCATTGCTCTCATGAAGTAGCAGGTTGGAGGCCTTAGACCTTAGAAGTCTCAGTGGCATAGGCTACATTCTGCCTTAGAGCATTTCATTTTCCTGGGCTTTTGAAAGAAAAGCTCCAGGGCCCTCATTTATCAACAGTTCTTAGAAATTCTTCTACTTTCGTTCGTTAGCACAGAATTTAGAATGTGTGCACGCACAAAAAAAACAGGATTTATCACACGTGCGTACACAGGTCCTACGCACACCTGTCTTGATAAATATCACTTTGATCCTACGCTGGAGCTCGTGCACAGTTTTATGCATTTGATTTGATTTGATTTGAAGTCTTTATTTCGAACATGCAATGAATACAACAAACAATAACAAAAAGCAAAACAACTCAATCTGCATGTTCGAAAAGGAGTAGGAAGAAGTATACACTTATTTAATCCTACCCCTTTTCCACTACTCAAATGAGTGTACTATTTTAAACGTAAAAAAGAAAAGAAAAAAAAATATATATATATATGCAAAACAAAAAACAAAAACTATATGTATAAAATAAAATAAAATAGAAAACAAAATAAAAATGTAAACACCCGTGCATATCAAGTCCCTTCCTCATCCCTGTACCTTGTGAACATAATTTCCTTATACATCATTTTGAATTGTCTCATGTTTGGACATTGCTTTAGCACCACATTTAGACTGTTCCACAGTTTAACTCCACATATCGAGATGCAGTGTTTTCTCATGGTAGTGCGTACGCTTAGCACCTTTAAATTGTGTTCTCCCCTCAGATTATAACCCCCCTCCCTATCAAAGAACAATTCTTGAATGTTTCTTGGAAGTGCATGACTTTTTGCTTTATACATTAATTGTGCCGGTTTAAATTCCACAAGATCATTTAACTTCAATGTCTTTGACTCTAAAAACAATATGTTAGTGTGATCACGATAACCTGCAATGTGAACTATCCTTATGGCCCTTTTTTGGAGTATAAAAAGTGGTTGTAGTGTAGACTTATAATTGTTTCCCCAGACTTCAGCACAGTAATTTAAATATGGTAAAACTAGTAAACAGTAGAGAATGTAGAGTGATTTTCTATCCAGAATGTGCTTTACTTTACTCATGACTGAAATGCTTCGTGAGAGTTTAGATTGGACATGTTTTTTTTTTGCATACCAGAACCGCCCGATTATCCATATATGGTAATGGTACACCCCCATGGGATGTGAAATAATGGACTGACCCGAGCGAACTCTGAGAGATTGTTCATAGAGGCGCTGCCGAACCAAGATATAATATGATGTGTATAATATAATGTGTGTAGAGGCATATGATACAATCTATTTTGTTGTCGGTATTAGGTAGCCTATATGAATTACATATAATAGCAGCCAGCCCATAGCCTACATTATGCAACAGTAACTTGCGCATATATAATAACACACAGCCCTGCGATGCCTGCATACAGTAAACTAACTTGATCATTAATCTAGCTGTTGTATCTTTACGCTTATGAAAACATTAAATAATATGTATAGGCTATAGGCCGTCGCTTTAATAGCCTATATTCTCAAATTACATTTAATGGCTATCCGACTCGAGTCCTCGCTATCCTCGTGGACGGACCAGTATACCTTTATATCATATTCATATCATAGTTTACTCTATCAGCCTACCAGCATGTAATACATTCTTTGTTAGAACTCAACTCGTTATTATTTTGCGCATAGATTGCAGAAATACGGGAACGTTTTGATTTAGGCTTTGACATTGTAAAACTAAATAACTGAAATTCTGTAAGCAGAATACAAGTCATGATATCACCCACACGATATATGCTCTGTATCCAGAGCATGTATGCTTTTCATTCATTTAAGACACATTTATTGCAATGTTTTGTAATACACAACAAATAACCTTTGTTCTCGTTGCAATGCATTTTTTATTCTTTCTTATACAGTAGGAAGTGGGAAGAACACTATCGTGGGTGTTCATATGACTTGTATTCTGCTTACAGCTTCGGGGTTCCACTTATTACGTTTAACAATGGCAAAGCCTTTTAAATATAATCAAAACATTCCCGTATTTCTGCAATATATGCGCAAAATAATAACGAGTTGAGTCGCGGAGCGCAGTCAGTCAGTACACCCCGTATATTCCGATATATAAACCATGCTGCATTCATTCAGAAGGAAGAAAGACTTATTATTCCAAATGCTATTTATAGGGTTTTGACCATAATTACACTACTGTTGCTATTTTACAATGAACTATAATGAATTACGGGGGTCATACAGAACACGTCAGTCAAGCTTATTTCCGCATTGAAACTATGCATGAAACTGATGAGAGCCCAGGACAGATACCGATGGTAAAACATTTCAGATGCTTGGGAGTGGAAATATTCCCTACCATAAGACAAACGGTGAAGCACAACTACACAAAAATCCAAAACAAAATCAAAGACGACCTTGATAGATGGGCAAAACTTAAAAACACAGTACAAGCACGGATATCAATAGTTAAGATGGATGTACTACCTAAAATCAACTTCTTCTGTTCAATGCTACCGTTACCCCCTCCAGAGGGTTACTGGAAAAGATTACACTCCTCCACATACAAATTTATTTGGAATAACAAACCACCACGTATAAAAAGATCCACCGCACAGAGAAATAAAGCAGATGGTGGCATGGCATTTCCAGATTTTTTCCTATATTTTAAGGCGTACTCATTAAGTCCATTGACAACATGGTTTGACTCCCAAGCATTAGCATCATGGAGAAAAATAGAAGAAAACATAGTAGCCCCACATAGACTGAAGGACATAGCATACACTAAACTACCAATCAAGCACTGTGAACGAAAATTTGGCCCCGTAATTACTCATGCGATCCGGATATGGCGTGAATCACAAAAAAAAATCCTAACCCACAAAAATGGCACAATCATACTCCCTTATTCAATAACAATGCTCTCTTAATTGGAAAACGACCTATAAGATTCCCTATATGGGAAGAGCAAGGCATACACTCATTAGGGGATGTTTTTAACAAACAGGGTTTTTGTAGTGATAAAGAAATACGCAAAAAATTTAATCTCACCAAGTCCACATGGCTTTTTAACAAACAGTTAGAGCTATGTTTGAAGTCTCACGGTGTTCCATTAGACAGACCAATTGAACACCACAGATACCACAAATTCTTCTATGCAAGAGAGACATCGAGAGGTTTTGTTTCAGAATTTTATCATCAATTACTAACGTCCTCGTATGAAACCCTCCAACTTGAC
This sequence comes from Notolepis coatsorum, assembly GCF_963971535.1. Classification (NCBI taxonomy): domain Eukaryota; kingdom Metazoa; phylum Chordata; class Actinopteri; order Aulopiformes; family Paralepididae; genus Notolepis; species Notolepis coatsorum. The sequence goes on along the minus strand of NC_140171.1, from coordinate 163,254,971 downwards.
TCTGTCTGGAGGAGGGATATACCAGACCTGGAAAATGACTTTGATTGGCAAGGAGCCTGGGCAAATGTCCGACTTACATCAAGGAACCCGGATCATCAACAAATCAATCTTAACTATATTCACAGGACATACTTGACTCCTATAAGACTGTGCCGAATGGGGCTCAAACAAGATTCCAAATGCACCCAATGTACAAATGGGGACGAAGGGACATTTATGCACATGTATTGGGACCAGTGTTGGGCAAGTTACTTTTAAAAAGTAACTAGTTACAGTTACTAGTTACTTCTTCCAAAAAGTAACTAAATTACTTACTCAGTTACAAATTATAAAAGTAACTAGTTACTTCAGAAAGTAACTATTGCGTTACTTTCAATATATATATTTTTTTTACATAAACAACATACACAAATCTAAACTATTTTAATGTTGCTGTGGGACAAAGTGAGACTAGCCTCCAATCAAATGCCATGTATGTAGATATTATAATTACTATGTTTATATATTAGTGGATCATACAAATACAATAGATGTTTTGGAACTTTTGATATGTATTGCCCCTCAACAGGCCACAACTGGGCAACATTAAATTATGCTTGTTAAGCACTATACCAAAAATAAATAACAAATATATACTGATTGATTGAACATTTTAATTAACAGATTGCAGAATGGGTACAGCACTACGGCTCAATACACACAATTGTTAAGGGGATGCAGATCAGAGAAAGACTTTCGTCTTGTTTACATCAGGGTCCCCCATTTTCAATTCATGACATACACAACATACAGATATAAGAATCTAATCGAATCATTCTAAACCAATCTAATCATGACATTTAAGACATGCATGACATACAGATATACATGTATATCTCTGCGCACCAGACTGTGCTATTAAACCAGGAAGTGCAGCACTATGTTGAGCCCATAGATATATATCTATGGTTGAGCCTGTCAGCAGTAGAGCCACTACTGCCCTGCGCTGCAACACAAGAGTGAACCGCGGTCTCACGCTGACTGCTCGCTTATTATGTTGTTCCGTTGGATTCGTTTTAGATTATTTGGGATCAAACCGTACACTACACAGACCCGCGGTCTCCGCTGACTGAATCGCTTGTGTTGTGGCTCGAGTACGGCTCAGACTCTGGATGCGTTAGACCCGCCCACCTCTACCTTTGATTGGCTTACCATGACATTTTACTCAGCCTCAGCCAATCGTCACTCGTCAGCTGTATCCGCTGGACTCGCGCACTGCCCACTAAACAAGGAAGAACATAATATTGCCCCTCTCAGCGCAGATATCTGTCTGATGAAAGAAACAGGTTCATTCATAGTAACGCGCCGGATTTATTTGCAGTAACGGCAACGGCGTTATTAAGATTGGAAGAGTAATCCGTTAGATTACTCGTTACTGAAAACAGTAATGGCGTTAGTAACGTCATTACTTATAGCGCCGTTATTCTCATCACTGATTGGGACTGCTCACCAGTTAAGGCATTCTGGAAAGATGTGACCCAACAAATATCAAAACTCGTATCTTGGAATATACCTGTACACCCCTCGGTATTACTATTGAATGATGTTTTTGAGTTTGCAGTGAATCCACCGCTAAAGAGATTGGTTTTATCGGGTATCACAGTAGCCAAAAAGCTGATCGCATCACGCTGGTTTCAACCGGAAAAAATTTGCCGTAAAGTTTGGTTTCTTACATATCTCGATGTAATTTACCATGAAATATCTACAGCAAGAATTCTGGGTCTCAATGAATCCAAAATGTCAATGTGGTTAGAAGTGGTGGAGAGAATAAAAGCTAGCTTATAATGGTAGTGTCTGGTTAGGTGCGAGGGATAGTGGAGGTACTTCTCAAGGTGGGGTCCGGGAGGGGGGGGGGGTTCGAGCTGAGCATATGTGTGTAGTTTTTTTTTTAGATAACAGGTATTATGGGTATATCTTATATAAGACAACTAACTAAAAGGTGATCTCATTGGATGTGCCCTGACAATTAATGCTTGTATATCTTATTGTGTGTTGTCATGTTTGTTTATATGTTTGTTTAAAAAATAATAAAAAAATAAAATACAAAAAAAGAAACTGATGAGAGCTATGCCGTCCGCCTGCAGTCCCCATATTCTACCACAGGGCGCCAGCCATGCATGCTCCGAGGTGTGCTTAGATATACGCACAAAGTCAAGTTCACGTTCAAATTGATAAGTCACACACAAATGATCGTACGCACGGGTTACGCACATATCTGTGCGTACGCAAAGTTGATAAATGAGGGCCCAGGGCTCTTTGGTGGGGAATTCACTGGTAGGGGGCCCATTGATGCTGAGACGCATACAAGTGGCCAGATGGTCTCCCTGCAGCCTGTTCCTCAGGTCAGTCTTTTACATTAAGCACCCCCCACAGCCCAAATGAAATGATGATAAAAAAAAAAGAATATTATATATATATATATCTTTTTTTTTTATAGTCTCTAGTTCATAGCAGCAGCAGTCCTAATTCAGCAGCGGCACAGCTGCTGAAACACTGCTGTAAATACTGGAGTATTTCCTTAGTTGCTGTCTCCCTCTGCCCCAGATCTACCTCCAACTTCCTATCAATCATGAAAGAAGAGGCTCAGGACTCAATTACATCCTGTATTAGATTTTGTATAAAGATAAAAAAAAAAGTTTATTTAAAATGGACACCACAGCTAAAATAAGATATTCCTACATTGGATTGGATATTCCTACATTGGACCAGTCACAGTGGACAGACCAGATGTGTTGTTTTGCGTGTTTTATAGCACGAGTGCTAGTTTTCATCACTAGTCCATTGAGGCTTTTCTAAAAGATAGAATAAAATTAACAGTAAAATACAGAATTAAAATCACAAATCAGAACAAATAGTTACCAGAGCAAGAGTCCATGATCAAAATAACAAAACCAGTCTGCGTCTACATATGTGAGCACTGCTGCTTTGATTTCAGCCATACCTTGAGTCCTCTGCTGAAGACATTGACATTGGACTCCAGTTTTAAGCCAGTAGGCAGAAGAAATCAGCTTAATCGGAATAATAATTTTTCATGCCACTGTAAATTCTTTTTCTGTCTCCCTCTGTTCCAGATCCACCCAGTGACCTACTGATGATTAAAATAGAGGAGGTTCAGGACACGCTAGACCCACCCACGGATATGTCCACTGGGCTGAAGGAGGAGCTCACAGACCACCAGGAGACCAGTATGTTACTTTTATTTTTCTTGTCATCTTTCTTTGTTTCTTTTTCTTAGACATCTTTTTAAGTCTCTAGATGTGAGGTTAAGAATTTACCTATGTGAATTCTTAAAAATGAATATGACATTTTTTATTCTGTCACCTATTACAGAACCCTGTTGCGTGCCACCACCCACTTCAATGACAGAGCTCTCATATTTGCGAACGCATAAACTATATCTTAAATTATGGCTATGTGTATAATATGGCCGTCGCTTATCAATGACTTGTTTGCGGTCAACATTGTCGAAACGGATTGTTTTTTTAATCGGTTCATTTCCGTTTGATACCATTTTGAAAAACGCTCGTTTTATGAAAGTTCCAGAAAATGTCTGAAGATTTCCCTGGGCTTTTGAAAGAAAATCTCCAGGGCTCTTTGGTGGGGAATTCACTGGTAGGGGGTCCATTGATGCTGAGACGCATACAAGCGGTCAGATTGTCTCCCTGCAGCCTGTTCCTCAGGTCAGTTTTTCACCTGTAAATACGGAATTAATCAGCAGACAATAAGTGCGGTGAGATTTGTGGCAAGTCAAATAACAAATCTGATTACAAATTACTAGGGCTGACCACGACAAGTCGAATAGTCGACTAATCAATCGAAAGGAGCCGTAGTCGACTGCCAACCTCTTAGTCGAATGCACAATATATATAAAAAGAAATGTGTCACTCTTTCCAAAAGCAAAGAGGCCTATAAGCGTGGCTAACTCTAATGGCGCGCATACCAGCGAGGCTAACTGCCTAAGAAAACGGGCACAGAGGCACTGAAAGAGGATTTCACCTGTCTAATGAACACACTAGACAAATTGGGTCAATAGGAAGGAGGATGTAATTACAGAGGAAATCAGAAAGTGGCCAAATACTTTTCCATGCTACTGTAAGTACTTAGTTAGAGATTTGGTGCACTTTATTTTGCTGTCTGCCTCTGCCCCAGATCTACCCTCTCAAATTCCTATCTGCTACCAAGAAACATGTCTAACGTGCCAGAAATCAAAGCAAAGTGACTTGATTTGCTGCATTTCTCACACGTTAAAATGTATTATATTGCTGCTAATCTTTTTGTCTAATGACGGTCAAAATGATGGTCCCTGTCTATACTGTGGAGACAGAAATAGAATCGAACCAGGAACCTTCTGATTACTAGACGACCGTTCTACCTCCAGAGCCGCTGAGCGCTTGCAAATATCGATCGTGTTTATTGATCCACGCTGTTCTGATGGTCCACAATGAATCCGATCGGCTCGAGTTACATGCCTGAGAAGTAAAATGTGGAAGCAGGATTTTTTTTCATGCGTTTCATTCAATCAAATCCAAAGGGGTGCAGTACCACACGGAGAGACGATAGGGGGCGGTATTTTCCCAATGGAGCTTGGAGAGAGTTCCAGTGGTAAACGGGAGGCTAGATTGATGAAATATGAATGGAAATCGCTAATAAAAAAAAAAATATCTCTAGTCGGCTGGCACTCAACGGTTGGCATGAACTAACGAGATATCTCGTCGTTGGCACTGAAAGTGTTAAGGCTGTAGGGTAGACGTCTGCAGGGGCCTGACATGTCTGCCCCAGCCCGGCCCAAGCCTGTAGCATTCAGGCCCGGCCCTACCCTAGCCCGAAAAGTTAAGCAATTATTCTGCCCTAGCCCGACTTAAGCGAGAGGCCAATATTACGATGTGATGACAGACATCACACACGCACGCACACGCACACACACACACGCTACCTACGTTACACACACACAAATGCTACATTACGACAAAAAATGCACAATGAAAAGAATGGCATCCACCGTTGATGGCTTCAGCTGTTCTCCTCTCCTCCAGCGTTCTTCCTGCGCTGCTGAAATATCGCTTGCTCCAGCTGCTGCTTGCGGGTATTCTCAACACATAGCACGCGAGTCTAGCTAGCAAAGGCAGCTTCTCCATCTCCGAAACGCACGCTCTCCGCGGTCTAGCTTGTTACTTTGATGGAAACACTACGTGACGGCCTGATTGTGTGTGCGCGCATGACTCGCATGTGTAAAATGAAGCGAGACAAATAAAAGGAGCCCGAGCCCTACCAGAACCCCATCTATGCATAAATAAATCGGCCCGGCCCTAATCTGTCCATGGTGTCGGGCCCCTTCGGGCTTGCAGACCTCTACTGTAGGGTCCTTGTCGATACAACACAGGTATGTTGATTATTTTGATAGTACTCCTGCTCTTCAAAATATCAGTCCAAAGCACATGCAGTATATTTTTTTGCGTTAAAAAAATAGTGGCGTTGAAAGAATTGTGCGTTATTTAACTTTGACAGCCTTAGTAGCAACTAGGGCTGACCCTTATTAGTCGACTAATTGATCGAAAGGAGCCGTAGTCGACTGCCAACCTCTTAGTCGAATGCAAAAAAAAATATTATAATTATAAATAAATTAAATAAAAATGTATCATTCTTTCCAAAAGAAAAGAGGCCTAGAAGCGTGGCTAACGCTAATGGCACGCATACCAGAGGCTAACTGCCTAAGAAAACAGGCACAGAGGCACTGAAAGAGGATTTCACCCATCTAATGAACACACTAGACTAGACAAATATCAAGATGTATCCATCAGTGGACCAATTGCATGCTTTTGCAGAGGACAAGAAGCCTTCCGTCGACTCCTTCAGACATTAAGAAGCCCAAATGGAATGATAAAAAAAAAAATTATTATTATATATATATTTTTTCATAGTCTACTATCGGCTAATTTCGGCCAATCAAAGTCGACTATCCAAATCCTTAGTCGGGGACAGCCCTAGTAGCAACACTTGTAAAACTGACAAACAAATTCCACAGTACAGTCTAGGGCTGCTTGATTATGACATCATTCATAATCATGATAATTCTTATTGATATTGAAATCATGATTATTAAACACGATTACTTATTGATTTGAGAACATCACAGGGCTTACTTTGCATGTGACTGCTTGGAAAGATGGCTGAGGGAATAGACCCCATTGGGGGCTGGCATGTGTTAACACCCCATTATAGGAGGGGATCAGCGTTTCCGTTAGCCGGTAATTACCGGTATCTGACCGGCAAAATTTGTTGAAGTCCGACATATTTAATCTCTCCGGTCTTAATGTCCGGTGAAAATAATTCCCTGAGTCTAAGCACAATTTGATTATTTGAATTGTATTAAAATAGGCTAAGATTAAATAGCCTATGCGATGAACGAAACAATCATTACATTTGTTTCATCGTTGCTTCTAATAATGACAACGACGTTGTCAGCGAGAGCTTAGTGCTGGGTGTGCGAACTTTTGTGAAGCTGCAGAGCCGGAGCAGCAGCAGCACAATGCAGTACTCCAGCAGTACTCCAATTCAGCCATTTTCAATTCAATGTTGGGTGGGGGGCGCTGCTGTGCGGTCCCCAGAAAAGAGCCAATAACAGCTGAATCTGCTGCTCTGCATCGACATACTCTCGCAAATAAGTCATTGGGAGGTGGAGAGAGAGAGAGTCGTCACGCAAACCCACGATAATGTTGCCGTCTCTCTCTGCCAAATTTCTCAGTTCTTCGCTTGATATAATTAATACAAATGTCCAATATAACGGAATTCGTTAGCTCATAAAAATTTGATTATAACAGACTGTTGTTTATTAATGTCGGGCGACTGCCCACAGACACCTATTTGATTTAAAGTCGGCAGCAGCACGAGTCTCTGGACTTATTTTATTTGGAATATAATGACTTTATACGCAAAAGTAGCCTAGTTTTAAGTAAAAATATTATAAATCTACATGCCTTGATGATGTCATTCTTTTGTTTTGTTGTCATTCTTTTGCCTATCAATTGTTTTTAAGCTCAATAAACTCTGACCGGAATTTCTCTCATTTGACCGGTAGATTGAAATCTACCGGACACTGAGGCCGGCAACAATTTCTTCTAACGGAAACCCTGGAGGGGATGTAGATGGTACTGAGGCCAGCATGCTGGTCAGAGAGAAGAGCTGTGGGCAAAAGGCTAGAGATAAACTATCTAGGGCTAATTAAAGGAAGGATGGGAGACAGTTTTAAAACAGGGATTTGAAAATGGTGTTTGATGGACTTAAAGGAGCAGTGGTAAATTAATTGGAGAAGGTGGGAGACATTATTTATGAATATGGTGCTGAAAGATTTGGAATCATTGAGAGAAAGAGGGTGGAGAGATGGCAGTCAGTTAGGTCCAGATGGCAGAAATAAATGGAGAAATTGGTGAAGGAGAGGAGATGGCTAAGAAAGCAGTGGAGAGCGGCGTCAGTAGATGAGAAAGAGGGAATTAATGTTTCACAAGAAATCGGTTAGCAGTACTTGTCTCTCTCTGGAGAAGACGATAAGCTAATTTCACAAAATGTTGGTGTGTTCCTTTTAAAGGTATGTTCAGCCAAGGAAAGGGAGAGCAAGCTGTAGTAAGTGGAGTCCCCTACCAGGTTTATACAAGCTGTAGTAAATGGAGTCTCCTACCAGGTTTATACAAGCTGTAGTAAGTGGAGTTTCCTACCAGGTTTATACAAGCTGTAGTAAGTGGAGTCTTCTACCAGGTTTATACAAGCTGTAGTAAGTGGAGTCTTCTACCAGGTTTATACAAGCTGTAGTAAGTGGAGTCCCCTACCAGGTTTATACAAGCTGTAGTAAGTGGAGTCTCCTACCAGGTTTATACAAGCTGTAGTAAGTGGAGTCTCCTACCAGGTTTATACAAGCTGTAGTAAGTAGAGTCTCCTACCAGGTTTATACAAGCTGTAGTAAGTGGAGTCTCCTACCAGGTTTATACAAGCTGTAGTAAGTGGAGTCCCCTACCAGGTTTATACAAGCTGTAGTAAGTGGAGTCTCCTACCAGGTTTATACAAGCTGTAGTAAGTGGAGTCTCCTACCAGGTTTATACAAGCTGTAGTAAGTGGAGTCTCCTACCAGGTTTATACAAGCTGTAGTAAGTGGAGTCTCCTACCAGGTTTATACAAGAGTGCCTGATTTACTATATAGAAAAATCGATATTTTTGACAACACTATGATGCAACAATAAGCGCTCCCTGCGCTTTGGAAGCGCTCTGGGCATTCATATTTTTTATATCCAAAGCTTTTTTAGACTGCGGCAGAGTTACACGTGCATAACGTTAAGTGGCTGGAGCAGTCATCATAACTCTGCAGTGGAAATAGGGGTTTGTAACGTTAGCGTTGTAAGTATAACAACTCCAAAATGACACAATGAATCAACACAGTACTATAACTATAACGGCGCTGTTAAGGTGGTATTGAGAGGGCACATTATATCTTATGAAGCCTCTGAAAAGACAGAGTAAGTGCTTGGCTGAAATTGAAACACGGCTTCCTCGAGTCGTTGGAGCAGGTTACAGACTCAATCCCAAACGGACCTAAATAATATTTTAAAATTGAAGTATGAATACAACTCTATTCTGGGCAAGCAGGTTAGCACGCTGATTCGCTCCCCAAACCACCTTTTCAAGTGGTCCCGGTAGGGCTGACCCCTATTAGTCGACTAATCGGTCGAAAGGAGCCGTAGTCGACTGGCCAACATCTTAGTCGAATATATAAAAAAAAATATTTATATATATATATATTTTATCATTCTTTCCAAAAGAAAAGAGGCCTAGAAGAGTGGCTAACACTAATGGCACGCATACCAGAGGCTAACTGCCTACGAAAACAGGCACAGAGGCACTGAAAGAGGATTTCACCCATCTAATGAACACACTAGACTAGACAAATATCAAGATGTATCCATCAGTGGACCAGAAGGACAAGAAGCCTTCAGTCGACCCCTTCAGACATTAGGCACCCCCCACAGCCCAAATGGAATGATAAAAAAGAAAAAAAATATATATATATATAGATATAACATTTTTTTTTAAATACTATATTTTTTTTTTTTTTTTTTTTGACAAATGGTAGACTAACGGCATATTTCGGCCAATCATAGTCGACCATCCAAATCCTTAGTCTGGGACAGCCCTAGGTCCCTGTTATCCGTCCCCGGGGACGGAACGCAGCGTTCTCATTACACTACTTTTGGGGCAATCATGCTCGGAAACGGCCCCGGATGCCTAGTGAGAAAGCACCCTCAGATTCCTTTACCAAGAGCTTGGTGTGCTCAATTGCTTTGGATAGTTTTAAATGATGAATAACAATGACAGCGAATTGCTTTGGAATGCTGAAATGTATGTATCCCAAATTAACGTTCAGATTAAATTCAGATTAGGGATGTCTCGATCCGATCACGTGATCGGGATCGGGGCCGATCACGTGATTTTCCGAAGATCGGGATCGGCAATAGTATCCAGCTGCAGAACGGCAGACCAGCCACACTCTCAGACCCAAATAAAAAAAATATAATTATTTTTATTTTTTTTTTTAATCCCAATTTCTCACATTACATTCACCCTGAATGTTGATGTTATCCAGGTGAAAAGTTAACTTCATAAATCATTTGATGTATAATTAAATCAAAGGAAATGCGTTTGGGTCTGAGAGTGTGGCTGGTCTGCCGTTCTGCAGCTTGATTGATTGATTGATTGAAAAGTTTATTAACAGATTGCAGAATGGGTACAGTACAGTACAGCTCAATACATACAATTGTTAAGAGGATGCAGACCTGAGAGACTTTCGTCTTGTTTCCATCAGGGTCCTCCATTTTCAATTCATCATATGACACACATGACATACAGATAGACAGTACTGCTACATCTATACATTTATGACATACCAGATTTTCAAATACAGTACTGTTTGTGATACTAAAAAAATCCAGAAGAAGAGTATATACATTTGACATAGAAACTGTGCATTGGGGGAGGTTGGGTAGGTGGGGTGGGGCTGTACATTGGAGGTGGGGGGGGGGGGGGGGGGGTTGGGTAGGGGTGGGGGGGGGGGGGGGGGGGGGTTGGGTAGGGGGGGGGGGACACTGTACATTGGAATACTGACATACATTTGACATGGAAACTGTACATTGGAGGAGGTTGGGGTTGGGTGGGGCTGTACATTGGAATACTGACAAAGCCATGCTTGGTCTTTATTGTACAACTGGGTTAGGACATTTGTAGGGGCCAGTTTTGAATTGCAGTCTCCCGTAGGTGTTCTTTGAGTGTTTTTGAAGGTGGGTAGTGATTTACATTCCTTTACAGCTTTGGGTAGGGCGTTCCACATTGTTGTGGCATAATTGCGAAACGTGTTTAGTCCCTTGTTTGAGCCGAATCTGGGTTTTACATGATTTGTGGAGCTCCCTCTGGTGTTGTGATCGTGGTATTCACTGACCTTTGGGAAGTATTTTGACATGTACATGGGTACCTTGGTCGTGTAGTGTATCTTGTAGACCAGGCCCATTGCAAGTTGCTGTCTACTCTAAGCCATCCTAGGTTGGCAAAGTGTGCAGGGGTGAGGTGGGTTCTAGGAGTCAGGTCAAGCAGTAGTCTGACTAGTTTGTTTTGAGATGTTTGTAATTTGGTTTTTAGTGCCTTTGAGGTGCTTTGGTACCATGAGGTGCAAGCATAGTCGTAGTACCCTTGAATGAGTGCTCCTGCCAGAGTCTTCAGGGTATTCTTGTTTACCAGGGAGGAGATCCGGTACAAGAATCGAGTTCGTTGATTGACTTTTTTTATTACATTGGATGCCATTTTGTCACAGGAAAGATTAGCCTCTAGGATGGAACCCAGGTAGGTAATTTCATCTTTCCTTGTGACAATATTGTCACCCACTGTAACTGAGAAGCCGTCTGTTTTGCTGAGTTTGTTATTTGAACCGAAGAGAATGGACTCTGTTTTGCCCATGTGTAATGATAGTTTGTTGTCGGCGAGCCATATGCAGATTTTGCCTAGTTCCGAGCTGAGGGTTTTTTCAACCTGTAACTTGTTCTTGTCAGAGACCAGCAGGGCTGAGTCGTCCGCAAACAGGAACAAGTTGCAGTCACAAGCTGACGACATGTCATTTGCATAAATTAGGAACAGTAGTGGTCCTAGTATGCTTCCTTGTGGAACACCACAGTTCACTGTGAGGGGGGGGGATAGGGTACCGTTTACCTCCACCATCTGTTCTCTCCCCTCCAGGTAGGATTGTATCCAGCTCACTGATAAACTATCAAAACCAATTGCTTTTAGCTTGTCAATCAGAATGGTGTGATTGACAGTGTCGAAGGCCTTTTGTAGGTCTAGCATGACCATGCCGCAGTATTTGCCCGCGTCCACCTCTTGCTTGATGTGGTCGTTCAAATAGAGAAGGCATGTGTCAGTGGAGTGGGATGTTCTGAAGCCAGATTGGAATTCGTAGATTAGATTTTTATCCGTAAGGTACTTTTCGACCTGTTCGTATACTATTTTTTCCATGACTTTCGAGATGGATGTGAGGATAGAAACAGGGCGGTAGTTGCCTGGGTCTAATTTGCTGCCCTTTTTGTGCAGGGGTGTTACTCTCGCTATTTTGAAGTCCTTGGGGACGTGTCCCTGTTTTATGGAGAGGTTTATTATGTGTGTGATGACTGGGGTGATGGCGGCTGCTGAGTCTCTGAGGAATTTGGAGGGGATGTTGTCATGGCCAGTGGCCTTGTTCGGTTGTAGGGCGCTCAGTTTATTGAGTACCTCATCTGTAGTTACCATTTCCAGTTTGAAATCGTCTTTGTGGACGCCTAGGTTCTTGTAGTATGCTACTATGTGTTCTACCCCATACTGCCCTGAGTGGGAGGGTAGTTTGTTTACCAGTGTTGTGGCTATGTTTTTGAAGAAAGTGTTTAAGTAATTGGCTACATCCAGTTTGTCTGTGATGAGCGTGTTGTCCGTCTTTATGTTTATGTTTGAGTACCTGGTTTTAAGTTTTTTACTGCAGCCTAGTTGATTATTGAGTAATTTCCAAAGTTCACATGGTTTATTTTTGTTTTCCTCAGTTTTGTCATTGATGACTTTTTTTTGCAGTTTTTATCATGGAGTTTACGTCATTTCTTAGTCTGTTTCTTTCTAGTTTGAGTTCAGTCACGTGGGCTTGGAGTTCACTGCTCGTGCTTTTGGTAAGCTTTGACTGACTTTTATGAAATTCAGAGCATTTTTTGTCTCTGGCTTTCATAGCGGTCAGTATTTCAGTGTGCATCCACGGCTCAGCGCGATTTTTTACCCTGGTGGTTCTTAGGGGGGCCATGTTGTTTAGTATTGTTGCGAAATTGGTTTTGAAGCCAAGCAAGGTTTCTTCAACCAGTGTACCATTGAGTTCATCTGACCAGTCCAGGCTCTTCAGTTCAAGGTTAAAGGCTGGATACTATTGGTTTGTTTTGGCAAAATTCTTCTGCTCTGTGTGACAATAAATAAATGAATGATGATATGCAATTTAAAACCAAAACTAAGGCCTCAGCATGAGTTTAAGACGTGAACATGGTCATGTTTGTTGAATAAAAAAAAGAAAAGTAAAAAAGAAAAAAAAGAATTTGATCGGATCGGGAAATATCGGTAGATACTCAAAATCACATGATCGGGATCGGATCGGGAGCAAAAAAACGTGATTGGGACATCCCTAGTTCAGATTAAGTTCTGCGGGCAGTCAGCGTCTGTCGGCATCGCTCCGTTATTGTCCCTCAACCAATACATAGGTTGAATGCCATATTTTGTCATATTTATTACAGTATTATTATAATGATTTAATCCAGAAGATGTCTGTAGAATCAACGTTATTATACTGTACACATGAGGCGTTAAGAACACACACGACTACAACTACAAGCCTCAGTCAATAAGCATCATGAGTATTCGTGTTGCATAATCATCAGCGGCGCGCCATGCACGTAGCACGGTCAAAAGCCTACAAGGTTTTGATACCCCCATGATCCCCCTCTGGAATGTTGAATTTAAATGCAAATGCAAGCAATTGCGTGATGCAACCATCACTCAAAAGCGTGATGCCGACAGACGGCTGTAAATGTGCGGTTACGTGGGGCGGGCCGTCGGAATTTTAAAAGGTTAAAAGATTAATGTAAGATGAATAGATCTGGAGGCCAGGCCTACTTATATAAAAAAAAATAATAATAATAAAATAAAAATAATTCAACCTGCTTTATTGTAATATACAACGTGAGATTCCATCTGCTTTGCGCTGCCTACTAGAGGGGCTCGCAGCTCAATAACCATTTGTAGGCAGTTATAGTGTTATGGGTAAAAAAAAAATCATGGAACATAATTGTTTGTCCATGTACTGTTATTCAGCAGTAGGCTATTATGAGCAAATTAAATTAGGTAGATTGGACATTTAATTTTTGTATCCACTTTTTATCCTTTTTCTGTTTTTCTCCCATCCCAATTTAGTCGTGCCAATTCCCCCCTCCCCTGTCTTGATCGTTGTTCGCATGTGCCCCCCACTGGTCATTGTAGGGAGGGTTGAAGAATCTATTGCATGTCCCCTCCGATACATACGGAGTCAGCCAGCCACTTCTTTTCACCTGCCAGCGCGGACTCTCATTGGCGAGGTGTAACGTGTGGGAGGCTCACACTACCCTCGACATCTCCTGTCCTTGCTGTGCAGGCGCCCTGACCGGCCTGTAGGAGTCGCTGTTTACAACGGCCAGATTACCACCCATCGACTCTCCTCCCCTGACTCTGCCAATTGAGTCAGTATGACGGCTGGCCCAAGCCGGAGGCAACGCTGACAGTCGGATTCGATACCGGTGTATCACGCGTTGGTGACGAGCGCTTAGACCGCTGCGCCACCCAGCCGCCCTGTAGATTGGACATTTTGATTAATTATATCAAGCGGGGAACTGAGAAATTCGGTACTACTTAAAGTTATTTCAGAACTATTGAGTAACAGACAAATGAATGAATGACACAAAATGCAATGGATATACCATATTGTGTGTGTGTGTCCGCCCAGAGGGGCGCTCCTCTGTTAACCTTTTAACGCCCGGAGCCCTATTTTCTGAAAATCCGACTAAAATACATACCTAAGTAAATGGAAGATTGCTCCACTTCTGCAAGGTTCATTTGCATGTTCTTGGTATCTAGGGACATCTATGGACCTGAGTGACTGTATTCCCAGTGTCAGAAATAGTGTGTCTATTACTAGGCTTGCTTAACTCATTCCCCGCCAACAACGAGTTTACTCTTTATTGGGAGCCGACGCTTGAACGCCAACAACGAGTATACTCGTTATTTGACCGTTTTTCCTTTTTTTTCTGATATTTGTATTCATTATTCATCCAGGGACCTTGGTGTTACCATAGGGAATGAGTCTGAGTTCGCCAAAGTGTAATACCAGCCGCATCCAGCTAGATGGCGGTATCGAGCACCCTTTGAAACCTTGTATCTTGGCCTGTGTAATGGCCAAATGTCTCCGGTTTCACTTTTCCTTGTCGGGCGAATGGAGCGGTTCTCGCGGTTCCATTGAAGCGCGTCAAATATCCCCGATCCATATGTTGTGGTGGGTTATGCCGTGGACCAAATGGACATCGGATGTACCAGATGGCGATCAAACAATTGGAATATTATTTTTGGAATACTCCCGATCACAGGTAAGGACTATCTGACGTCAATTTTAGCTTGATTCTGCAATGCTTTTATACCGATCGGGCTGATGAGCGTTTGTTGATTTCTGACAATCAAAAAATCAGAAACGACCCCCCCCCCCCCCTTTCATGCATTCATGATGGAACATAATACCTATGATATAGATTTTATTTGCGAATAATAGCGTGTACAGGCAAGAAACGGCATCGCTTAGAGTAGGATTCACGTATGAGGCTATAACACAGCCTTTCGGGAATTACCCCAGGCCACGCTATAACGATACTTCTATTCACCACGGTATAACACGGGAACGTATGGATGGAATTTTTTTTTTCACATATTGAACGATAGGTGATGTCAAATGGGCCATAGTATTGTATCCATAGCTATAATATAGAATATAGTTATAGCTCTACAAACAAGGTGATGCACTCCTATCTTTTAAAGCGTGGCAGTGCTATGACAGGCTCCGTCTAATTCCCGGCGGGGAATGAGTTAAATTGTGATGAAACTAAGGAGAATATGAATTGTGATTTTTCTTTGCATCTTTGACAGTGAATAACACCATGCTAAAAATTACCAGACATAAAAAACTGCCACTGAGCTTGGTCAGTACCTTCTTGAGATCACTAGGGCTGTCCCCGACTAAGGATTTGTATAGTCGATTTGTAGTCGCCAACATTTGCTGATAGTCGACTATTGGCCCTTTCTCTGCCACGCTTATATCCATCCTTGTAGCCAGTCTGCCAGCTCTATTTGTCTATGGAGATGTTCACCTACTTTGCAGGGCTATAACTTTTTAAATTGTATTGCTAAATTGACATTACTATGGCCCATTCAACATTGATTAGCTATCGTTAGCTATAGGATGTAAGAACGTTTTACTTTTTCATTCACACATTCATACAAAAATACTGTCTAGAGCAGGGTTTCCGTTAGAAAAAATTGTTGCCGGTCTCCGTGACCTGCAAGATTTCAATCTACCGGACAAATGAGATTAATTCCGGTCATAGTTTATTTAGCTTTAAAACAATTGATAGGCAGGCTATATAAAGAATGTCATCCTCAAGGCATGTAGATTTATAATATTATTACTTAAAACTAGGCTACTTTTGCGTATACAGTCATTAATATATTCCAAATAAAATAAGTCCCTCGATACTCCGTGCTGCTGCTGACTTGAAATAAAATAGACCGTGTCTGTGGACAGTCGGTCCGACACTAAACAGCAGTCTGTTATAATCACATTTTTATGAGCTAACGAATTATATATAGAATTATAGAGTTATATTGGACATTTGTATTAATTATATCAAGCGAAGAACTGAGAAAGCAGAGAGACGGCAACATTATCGTGGTTTGCGTGACGACTCTCTCCACCTCGCAACGACTTATTTGCAAAGAGTATGGCGCTGCAGGGCAGCTGTTCAGCTGTTATTGGCTCTTTTCTGGGAACCGCACAACAGCGCCCCCCACCCAACATTGGCTGAAAATGGCTGAATTGGAGTACTGCTGGAATATTGCATTGTACTGCTGGTACTGCGGCTCTACAGCTTCAGAAAAGTCCGCACACCCAGCACTAAGCTCTCGCCGACAACGTCGTTGTCATTATTAGAAGCAACGAGGAAACAAATGTAATGATCGTTTCGTTCATCGCATAGGCTATTTAATTTTAGCCTATTTTAATACAATTCAAATAATCAAATTGTGCTTAGACTCAGGGAATTATTTTCACCGGACATTAAGACCGGAGAGATAAAATATGTCGGACTTAAACAGATTTTGCCGGTAAAATACCGGTAATTACCGGCTAACGGAAACGCTGGTCTAGAGTATAAATATGTTTTTATCGTTTTCTGCTGTATTTCATAGAACGTGAGTTATAGCCATTTATGCATATATTAGATCATCAAATGCAGTTTGATAGCGATTGACGCCAGATTAAAAATTTCAATTGTACAAGGTCCTAAACGTCATGACTCATCATCTGCTGGTGACCGGAGGGGGGGGGGGGGGGGGGTCGTTTATAATGCAATGACCGACGTTAAATGATCCAAGTAGTATGGGTGATATATAGATCAGAAAAGTTTGTGTGGATAATAATAATCAAAAACGCTGAAACTCACCCCTTGGGTGATGAGCGTGGAGCAAAAATATTGCTATTATGGGATGTTGATCTATGCGATCCATTTCCAGGTTGTATAATACTATATACGTCCAAATAATGTTGTTTATTGAGTTATGGCAACGGATAGATTATCCATTTTTTTAAGAATGTAGATCCATAGGTATGATGGAAGCAAACCAAGAATAGCCTTAGAAATAAAAATATGCCTATTCTAACAACACATCACGCATATCACTCCGGCGTCCAAAATGTTAAAGTAGAAAAACAAAAGAAATCTGTAAAATAATACAGTGAATTTCCTGAGAGAATAAATTTGTTTACAGTGTAGGCTGATGAATGAACAATAATCCACTTGATAAAGTCAAATTGGATGCAACCGAATAACCACGGCTTGGGTCGAGTGAAAACAGACGACTGACGAGCTTAAAAAGTAAATAAAGACACAAGGTACAACTGAAGACTAAATATTGGGTCCCCCTCTACTAGTCAATGAAAGCAGGTGGATTTTATTCAACAAAAACACGATGCAGGTGCAGATAACGCTCAGCGTTTGCTTAAAGTCGGGACATTTGCACGAGGTGCGCTTGATTTCTATCACAGGCCAGTTGAATTGCTCCTGGGTGAGGCAGCGGGCCGGATGAAAATTTCAGGCGGGCCGCCATAAAGATACTAGTAAAACATTTTAAAATATTAAATGGCATATAGAATCAATTGTTGTTTTTCTGGTAAATTAATAGATGAATCGATAACAAAATAATGGTTAGTTGCAGCCCTAGTGTTGGTGCAGTGTACAGGAGTTCAGTCGTAGGTGAAGAGGTATTCAGTACATGGTTCTGGGTCTGTAGTAAGAAACATGAGCATCACGTTCTGTTCAGCATTGCTTCCAAATAAAGAGGAAATGCCTTTAATTTGTATTTAGTTTAAACTCTGGATTATTCAAAAGTATGGATTGGAAAATGGATTATGTGGTTATTTTGTAGACAAATGTTTCATCCGATTTACAGAAAACATACTATATCGTGATATATATTGTTACAGATATATGAAATTTCCCATAGCGTGATGTAAGATTTTATCCATAAGGTGACACTTAAATCTGTCATAACCTGAGACTAAAGGGGCTTTAGTCCTGGACTAAATTAAACTGACCTTAACCATAGCCATGATAACCACTCCTGCTCCAGAAACGGTTGACTAACTGGTGCTTGAAACAACGTGGTTTAAGTCTATAACTGTAGATGACTCTGGACTACACTGTTCTTAAACTATAAAACCAAGATACATACTAGGGCTGCGCGATTAATCGTAAAAAGTCAGCGATCTCGATCTATGCAATCTCATTTCTAAATGACGGCGATTCTGATGTATTTGCATTTGCGTCAAAATGGAGATCAATTGCATTAAAAACACTCCTATTATCCTCTCTTCCTCACTCACACAGCGCTCACTGCCCTCCCCACAATGCCCCTCCCCCCCAGGCTACTCAGCTGAGTAAACAGCTGAGCTCACACATAACACGGCACATGTCGAACGAGCAAGACAAAACATTTTCAAGCTAAAGAAAAAAGAAAGAAATTTGTGACACTGAAGAAAATCCCGGTGGTGTGAGTGCTGTATCCACTACTGTGCTTATACCGAAAAAAGGAGCACATTCCAGTGTATGGAACTTTTTCGGGTTCAGCAGCATTTAAGTGAATCACTTTGATTACCGTAAGTGTTCTAAAATAAGAGAGGAAAAGAGACTAGTTATTTTGTATTACAAGAGACTTTTAAGTTTAAGTCAAGCACTTTGTTATAAGTTAAGGTATAAGTTATGTTAAGTCAAGCACATTGATATACCGTAATTCCTCTAATAGTAACCCCGGCTTGTATTTGTTTCAACTGTAGCGGGTACCAGGCTTGTATTAGGAGGAGGCCTGTATAAGAGGGAGGCCTATATTTAAAATTTTCAAACGGATCATAATGAATAAATCAACATTTTGTGTCAGTTTGAACCCAGTAAAATGTACTGGGTTCATTTATTGAAACCAAGTACTGTATGAAATAGTAAACAGTGCAATTACAGGTGGTCACTGGTAATTTTTAACGTTTTCAAAGTGAAATCAAGTAACTAGCTCAGTATGCAGCTCAGTATATTAGTAACCCGGCTTGTATTAGGAGGCCGGTTTATAATTGCTTAGCTCAAGAGCGCACCCGGCCATTAATAGAGACCCGGCTTGTATTTGAGACCGGTTACTATTAGAGGAATTACGGTATGTTATGTTGTCCGTTTAAGAAAGTGCAATAAATGTTTTTATAAAATAACAATAAAAAGAATCGTGAGAGAATCGTGATCTCAATTCTTAGGGAGGAAAATTGTGATTAACATTTTAGCAAGAATCGCCCAGCCCTAATACATTTATTATCCCTGCTTTATGGAGCTCCTGATCTGCTCTTTCTCTCTCTCCCTCTCCCTGTATGTCTCTCTCTCTCTCTCTCTCTCTCTCTCTCTCTCTCTCTCTCTCTCTCTCCTCTCTCTCTCTCTCTCTCTCTCTCTCTCTCTCCTCTCTCTCTCTCTCTCTCTCTCTCTCTCTCTCTCTCTCTCTCTCTCTCTCTCTCTCTCTCTCTCTCTCTCTCTCTCTCTCTCTCTCTCTCTCTCTCTCTCTCTCTCTCTCTCTCTCTCTCTCTCTCTCTCTCTCTCTCTCTCTCTCTCTCTCTCTCTCTCTCTCTCTCTCTCTCTCTCTCTCTCTCTCTCTCTCTCTCTCTCTCTCAGGAGTGAAGACCCAGTCTCCAGTGTTTCCATGTCCTGAGTGTCAGTACTGCTACACCTCTGAGATCTTCCTCCACAAGCACATGAAGAGGATTCATAATGATCTGTACTTAGAGCTGCTAAGAAGTGGACAGATCCGCCCAGAGAGGCTCCTCCGCTCCACAGCCTCTCAACCAGGCACTTCCTTTGGGACCCCGTCTGCCCCGCCCCCCTGCCAGGTAATGAAATGAAAGAAGGTCATTAGTCAAATAGTATCTGCAATTCATTTTAAGTGTTTGTTTCATCCTGTTTGGAGCACCAGGTATGTGGGGTTTACAACCAGGGACCGAAACTAAAGCCCGCCGCCCGCCAGGGGCGGTCTGTTTTTTACCTTTGGCGCATGACACTTAGAGGGCTGCCCGCCGTGTGGCGTGTAGACGTGTAGTTCATAACCATAGATATCTATGTTCATAACGATACTCGTGTGCGAGCACAGATTATAGCCGCTCCGTCTTTTTTTCTCTGCCGCGAGGATCGTTAAAAAACTACAAGTCCCACATTGCACTCAAGTCAACGGTCCAATCACAGTAGAGTGACGTGACTGGTTTCATGAGAAAAAAAAAGCAAATGACCAATCGGAAGCTCCCATTTGGCTTGTTTACTTCTGTCTGCTCTAGTCTATATCGGACCTCCATGAACTAACGTTACTGTTTAAAACAATGACCCCAGTCAACTATTCACTTTTAGTTTAATACATGACGAGGCATTGTCCTATGTGAGAATGCTATTCATCGACTACAGCTCGGCATTCAATACCATAGTCCCCTCCATACTCATAGCCAAGCTCAGGGACCTGGGCTTGGGCTATGACCTCTGCCAGTGGGTCTTGGACTTCCTGACTGGCAGACCCCAGGTGGTGAGAGCAGGCAACTGCACCTCCTCATCCATCACCCTCAACATAGGGGCCCCCCAGGGCTGTGTTCTGAGTCCCCTCCTCTACTCCCTGTACACACACGACTGTGTGGCTCAGCGGAGTAGCAATACAATCGTCAAATTTGCTGACGACACAGTGGTGGTGGGCCTGATCTCTGCCAACGACGAGAGGGCCTACCTGGAAGAGGTCAAGGTCCTGGCGGGATGGTGCCAGGAAAACAGCCTCTCCCTGAACGTCAGCAAAACAAAGGAGATGATTGTGGACTTCAGGAGGTCGGGGGTCAAGGACTACAGCCCCCTCAGCATCGACGGGGCACCGGTTGAGAGAGTCAACAGCTTCAAGTACCTCGGAGCCTACATATCCGAGGACTTGACATGGACCATACACATTAACAGTGTGGTGAAGAAGGCACGACAACGCCTCTACTTCCTCAGGCGCCTAAGGAAGTTCCAAGTCAGCCAGAAGATCCTTAAGAACTTCTACTCATGTACAATAGAGAGCATCTTGACCGGCAACATCACCTCCTGGTTTGGGAATAGCACTGCAAAAGACCAAAGCAGACTACAAAGAGTGACACGTTCAGCCGAACGCACAATTGGAGGGGGGCTCCCCACCCTCCAGAACATTTACTACAAGCGTTGCAAGGGGAAGGCTAAGAGAATTATTAAGGACTCGAGCCACCCGAACAACTGCCTCTTTGAACTGCTGCCGTCAGGCAAGCGATACAGGAGTCTCAAGGCGAGCACAGAAAGACTCAGAAGTAGCTTCTATCCCCAGGCCATCAGGCTGCTAAACGAACAATGAATGAACACTACACAACAACAACCACCAAACACACATAGCACACACATCCACACGCACACACTCACTTTAAACAAACACACTGTAGCACCCACTACACACACTTTATAGCACACACCCACTTTAAACAAACACACTGTAGCAACCACTCCCCACACTTTATATTTATGGATGAAGGATTGCACTACAACTCGTACACCTTACTGTAAATTGTACCTAAAATTGTACCTCATCCCATTTCTGCTTTGCACTAGATAGTACTGTACATTAGTACACTGCATAGTATTGTGTATTGTATATTATATGGTAACTCAGAACATTGTACATATGTCTATACCGAACAACTGTGACCTCATTTTCTTCTTCTAAATTCATGCTATATTATGTTATTATGTTATTTGATACTATCTTGTCTAGCACAGTCTCTGGAGCGTAACAGTAAGAAGCATTTTGTATGAAAGTATTCTGTACTTCTGTATGACAACTATTAAAGAACTTGAACTTGAAAGAACTTGAACTCTAACGGTATCTAGCTGGCTAGCTACTGATAGCTGCTGA